>NW_024081149.1:1403072-1416770 GCF_003009895.1 Hyaena hyaena
TATGAAAACTTATATGCCAGCAAACTGGACAACCTGGAAGAAATGGACAAATTCCTAGACACTCACAAACTACCAAAACTCAAATGAGAAGAAATAGAAAAAAAATTTTTTTTACTTTATTTTTTATTTATTTATTTTTTTTTTACAAATAGTTTATTGTCAAATTAGTTTCCACATAACACTCGGTGCTCATCCCCACAAGTGTCCTCCTCCATGCCCATCCCCCCTCCCCCCCACATCCATCAGTCCTCAGTTTTTGTCAGCATTCAAGAGTCTCTCATGGTTTGCCTCTCTCCCTTTCCCCCACCATTTCCGCCCTTCTTCTCCCCGTTGTTCCTCCGTCAAGTTCTTCCTAATCCTCCTATACGTGCAAACATATGATATTTGTCCTTCTCTGCCTGACTTATTTCATAGAGTAACCTTCTAATACTCAACTGATTATAGATGCTAACCACATCTATAAAATACCTTCAGAACACCAAGATTATAATTTGATTGCATAACTATGCTATAGCTTAGCCTAGTTGATAAATAAAACTAATCCTATATCTTTCACTGGCAAAATCTGACGGTCAAATTTTATTTAGTTTTATAGCCTGTTGTCATTAATGGAAATAGTCTGTTTGATACTTCACATAGAACTTAATAGAGCAGGTATAAATGACATAATGTATGGTGAAGATGATTACTAGTTTAAACCTATGAAAAACTTTCACATCACTTTAAACACTTCTCATCTCTACTACCTATAGGAGATGTTCAAGCCTTTACAATGTAAACAATCACTGCAGGAACTAAAAACTAGAAGAGCATATATAATTGAAGCCCTTTAACTTACACATAAGGAAAACTGCAGTAAATGCCTTTGATTGTATGGTTCAAGTAGTTGCATGAGCACATTTTTTCTAGTTCTTTCTGTGTTTTGCCTGTAATTGAGTATGAAGTGACCTTATTTAAAAATAGTTTATTTGCTGATGTAAGTGGTTAAGAAGATGTCATACTGGATTAAGGTCCTAAATCCAATGATTGGTGTACTTATAAAAAAATGAAAGAAAGAAAGAAGGAGAAAAAAGAGAGACAGAGAAAGGAGAGAAGGAAAAAAAAAGAGAAGAGAAGAGAGAAGAGAAGAGAAAAGAGAAGAGAAGAGAAGAGAAGAGGAGGGAGGGAGAGAGGGAGGGAAATAGGAGAATATCATGCAAAGTTACAGAAACAATCAGGGAAGATGGCCCAATAAAGATGGGAGCAGAAATTGGAGTTAGGATGCCAGAAACCAAATAACACCAGAAACCACCAGAAATTGGAGGAGGCAAGGAAAATTTTTCCCCAGGGCTTTCAGTAGGAACATACCTCTGCTGACACTTTGATTTTGGACTGTAGCTTCTGTGAGAGAAAAAAAAAAATCTGTTGTTATAAGCCACCCAATTTGTGGCAATTTGCTATGACAGGTCTAAGACATGAATATAGGCTCATTACAATTAACCATTGGATCTTTCTCCACCTTCTTTATATTACTTTTGAAAGGAATAATGAATCTTAAATCTAACTTGACTTATGTTAAATCTAAGACATTTTTGGGACTTTGTATCTAGAAGGAATGCCTCATTTTGGCACTTTCTTCAGAGTCTTGCATGGTAGAAGAAGTAGTGGAATGAATTAGACTGCCATTTACACTGCTAAGAAGGAAGGGATTCTTCTTGAATGCGTATGTTTAAAATACCATCTAGGTTGCATTGAACTGAGTTGAATTGAATTGAATTCTATTCATTTTAATCCAAATGCTTTTCCCATCCAACTTATTTTTGCCCAGAGAATTAACTGTTCTTATCTGTGGTGTGTAGAGTACAATAAGTAACTTCCATGAGCATTAGAAAGAGCAGCCAAGGCTGTCAAAAACATGGTCTTCTGAAGTGTATTGCTCAGCTTAGAGCCACGTAGTAACCAAAGACTCATTAAGCTCATTTAATTAAATAACAACAATAGCCCAAATAATTAAGGACAAAGTCATGACCTTTAATGATCCCTTAGCTTATCACTGTTACAAAATGAATTTTCATTACCATTAATGGTCTATGTATATCTAAGGTATGACACAGCAGTTATAATCTACCCAAAGGAAGTCTTCAGTTCCTTTTGTACATGAGGTACCCATTTGGGAATGGGTATTAATTACTCATACATAGAAATAAATGTGTGTTACATTCTCAAGACATTTTCTGACAACTGTCATAAAATTTTAATTGTATCCTGGCTGCCGTCTAATATAAAATTATCCTTGAGAGATTTAGGAGAACTTTAAACTTTAGTTGCCATGCGAAGAAAACTTAATAACTAATTTTCTGATTATGTTCAGGCAGCATAGGTTACATTTAGTTTACCTGAATAGAACTGACAGTTTGATATGTAGTTCAGGTCAAATTTAATTTCCTACTCAAATTACCAAATTTACAAAACCAGCACTACAATGTACTGTGTTTATATGAGCCTACAATTTGTTTTTCAATAGTTTCTTCATAAATATGTGTGTATAAATAGCTTTTCCCCCCAAATTCCGTATATTATTGTTCACTTTTATTTAGAAGGCTATTCAGCAGTCAGTTGTTCATATTCTAAATTGCGAGTCCCTTTTGGGGAATCTCTTAGAAATGAATTTTGGAGAGGTAGCAAGGCAAAAAAAAGTAGTAAGTGTTAAACTTCTAGTGTTTATAAGATATAACCCAAGGGTGTATATTGATTATGTATTACTCTGTAAATCAAAGCAAAATTAACAAAGAAAATGCTAAAACTGCATGATTTAATATAACAGCCGTTTGGCTTAAATTATCTGGGTCAGCAACTGGGGCTAGGCTCAGCTGGGTGTTTGTTTGTTGTTTGTTTGTTTGTTTTAATCTATGGCTGGGTTCTGTGATTATATTTCAACTGCCAGTTATACGGTAGATGGGTAGGAGATGCCTGGTCTAAGATGGCCTCATTCACATCTCTGGTTGTTAGTTTTCTATTGGCTGAGGTGAAAGGGCAATTAGGACATATGTTTCCCATCGTCCCAGAGGCTAATGTAAACTTGTTCTCATGGGCAGCTTTGCCATGTCAGTGATGAAAGTGGCAGTGGGAAAATCCTCCTGAGTCCTAAGCTCAGAACTGGCACAGTTCCATTTATTCCATACTGTATTGTTCAAAGCAATTCACAATGCCCAACAAGATATAAGACATACATAAATAGACTCAACATATCAATGGGAGAAGCTGCCAGCTCACAAAGCAAAAAAAAAAAGTGACTGTAGGGTAAGATGGAGAATTGTGATCCCTTTTGTAGCCAATCACAAGATGCTTGTCAAATATGAATGGTTCCACACAAAGATACTAATTTGATTGGTCTAGAAACCACTTCAATAATATTTACAGAACAGAAACAGCCCACAGTGACACTCAAAGTACCTATGTTCTCATAAAGTTGGGGTCAGTCGTAATTTTGTTAAGTCTTAATTTTTCCACCAATGAAATAACAAGTTTGAGTTGATAATTCTAATGCCCATTCAATTCTGTAAGTCTTTCCGTTTACTATATTCATCTAGGAAAGCATTTCACATTTAATACAGTATTATTAAATATTGTATTATTAAATATTATTAAATATTGTATTACCTATAGATTTTTAAAATAATATCCTTATTTACATAGAGTAATTTATATTAATTATTTTTAAATATCCTATTCAGTTCAGCCCATTATTTTATACTTATAAATTAATAGATCAATATAAAAACCGATGTCTATCAAGTGTCAAAACAATAGATCTTTTTTTTTTCCCTTTGGATATTCTTTACTGCTTTGTTGAAGATGAGTTGACAATATATATATGGGTCCTTCCTTTTCTAAGTTTTCTATTCTGTTCCATTGATCTGTGTATGTGTTTTTGTACTAGTACCATACTGTCTTGATCACTACAGCTTTGTAATATAACTTGAAGTCTGAAATTGAGATGCCTCTAGCTTTGCTTTTTCTTTTTCAAAGTTGCTTTGGCTATTTAGAATCTTTTGTGATTCCATACAAATTTTAGGATTATTTGTTCTAGCTCTGTGAAATGCTAATGGCGTTTTGATAAGGATTGTATTAAATTTGTAGATTACTTTGGGTAGTACAGACATTTTAACAATATTTGTTTTTCTAAGCCATGAGCAAGGAAATTTTTTTTTTTTTACTTCTTTGTATTCTCTTCACTTTCTTTCATAAGTGTTCTATAGTTTGCACAGTATAGATCTTTTACTTCTTTGGTCAGGTTTATTCCTAGGTACCTTATGGTTTTTGGTGCAGTTGTAATTGGGATCAATTCCTTGGTTCATTATTGGTGTGTAGAACGCCACCGATTTCTGTACATTGAGAAAACCGGACAGCAATATGCAAAAGAATGAAACTGGACCACTTTCTTACACCATACATAAAAATAAATTTGAAATGAATGAAAGACCTAAATGTGAAACAGGAAAGCATCAAAATCCTGGAGAACACAGACAACAACCTCATTGACATTAGCCATAGAAACCTCTTTTTTTTTTTAATGTTTATTTATTTTTGAGAGACAGAAACAGCATGAGAGGAGGAGAGGCAGAGAGAGAGGGAGATACAGAATCTGAAGCAGGCTCCAGGCTCTGAGAGACGGATGCAGAGTTTGAACCCACGAACCATGAGATCATGACCTGAACCGAAGTCAGACGCTTAACCAACGGAGCCACCCAGGTGCCCCAGCAACTTTGTACTAGATATATCTCTGGCATCAAGGGAAACAAAAGCATCATCAAGATAAAAGGCTTTTGCACAGCAAAGGAAACAATCAGCAAAACTATAAGGAAACCATCGGAATGGTAGAAGATATTTGTAAATGATATATCTGATATAGAGGGTTAGTATCCAAAATCTGTAAAGAACTCATCAAACTCAACACCCAGAAAACAAATAATCTAATTAAAAAATGGGCAGAAAACACGAATAGACATTTTTCCAAAGAAGACATCTAGATGGCTATGAGATATGAAAATAGGTGCTCAACATCACTCATAATCAGGGAAATACAAATCAAAATTACAATGAGATATCAATTCATGCCTTTCAGAATGGCTAAAATTAAGTGTTGGCGAGGATGCAGAGAAAGAGGAACCCTCTTACACTCTTGGTGGGAATGTAAACTGTGCAGCCACTCTGGAAATCAATATGGAACTTCCTCAAAAAGTTAAAAATAGAACTACCCTATAATCCAGCAATTGCACTACTGGGTATTTATGCAAAGGGTACAAAAATACTGATTTGAAGGAGTACATGCACCCTGACATTTGTAGCAGCATTATCAGTAGCCAAATTATGGAAAGAGCCCAAACATCCATCAGCTGATAAATGGATAAGGAAAAGGTGGTATGTACATACAATGGACTATTCCTCGGCAATGGAAAAGAATGAAATCTTGCCATTTCCAATAACCTGGATGGAGCTACAGGGTATTATGCTAAGCAAAGTAAGTCAGAGAAGGACAAATGCCATATGACTTCATTTATATGGGTAATTTAAGAAATGAAACAGGTCAACATGGGGGGAAAAAGAGGAGGCAAACCATAAAACACTCTTAACTATAAAGAACAAACTGAGCATCCTGGAGGGGAGGTAGGAGGGATGGGCTGAATGGACAATGGGTATTAAAGAGGGTACTCTCTGTGATGAGCCCTGGGTGTTGTATATAAATGATGAATTATAAAATTCTACTACTGAAACTAATATTATACTATATGTTTGATAACTGAAATTTAAATTAAAACTTAATAAAGAAAAACAATGGGATGGTATAGACTTATAATGGAATCAGTTATATACATATTTATATATGTATGTCTAAAAATTAGGTTACAAATGATGTGTATGTAAAGTATAATAGTTTTTTTAAAGAGAAATTACCAAGTATTGGAACAAAAAAAAAAACACACACGCAATAGGTCTTTTATTATAAGGATCTTAGGTTGCCTGGACTATAAACTATTTAAATTTAGGGAACATCTTTCTTTATGCTTTTCAGTTTTAAAGTGGTGCCTATATCAATGTCATATACTTCATATGAAATGTCTTACAATACAAAAAAGAGTACAAGTTTGTGGTTGAGATGTGTCAGAATTTTTATTTATTTCATTTAACAAGCAGCAGAGACATAAAATAACCCGAGAGTGTGGTTCTTAGGAAGAATTTCTAGGACCATCTATTTGAACTAAATCTGACTGATGAGGACAAGAAGTGACACCAGTTGTTAGGAAGTGTGAAGCAAGTAGTAAGACAGAAAAAAAGGAAATATCCCAGTTTGCACAAAGATATCACATGGTGTTCACAGTGCAGTGCAAAGCAGGAGAGAGGTTAAGCTGAGTCTGTGCCACGGGCTGGGACACCACGTAAAGAGCTTGGGTATTACCCTATACATTATCTTGGGGGAGGGTCAGAAGGTAAAAAGTAAATTTTCCAAAATCAATAGAAATTTCAAATCATTCCAAGTAAATGACACTGACCTTGGAGTTTGTGGAGAGGGAGAAGAGAATCTGCAAAATCCTGTGATGATCAGAGAATAGAGATCCCATAAAGGAGATAAAGAAAATCATGGACTTTCAAAAGCTAATGTTAAGTGTCAAGAAGAAACAGCATATACAACCAATGAGACTGAAAAATACCCATTAACCTCAAAGAGGTCAATGACTTTAGCAAAAGTGTTTCCAGTAAACTGTAGTAAGGTGTTGAGTGATGTTAAAGACATGGAGGCGGTAGATGTAAACTATGGTTTTGAGTGGTTTGCAAGAAAAAGAAGAAAGACTTTTAAGAAATCTTACTCTGGGGGTGCCTGGGTGGTTCAGTCAGTTAAGTATATGACTTTAGCTCAGGTCATGATCCCACAGTTTGTAAGTTCAAGCCCTGCATCAGACTCTCTGCTGACAGCTCAGAGCCTGGAGCCTGCTTCAGATTCTATGTCTGCCTCTCTCTCTGCCCCTCCCCCACTCACACTCTGTCTCTCTCTCAAAAATAAATAACCACTTGAAATTTTTAAAAAAATTAATAATAACATATCAGACACAAAAATATTTTAATATGCCTTTATATATAATAAACAATACATATATAGTTTAAAGTTTTGCTTCCACTTCATTTAATGGCTCTAAAATCATGAGATGCTATGTTGAAAATTACACTTTTCCCCAAAGAATAATCTTTTGTCAAATATTTTGCTGAGATGAAACCTTTCACACTCTCTAGAGAGACTCTTATGCCACTCCAAACTTGTAATGGACTTTATCCCATATATGATGGTTAATTTTACATGTCAAGTTATCTACATCAAAGTACTCAGATATTTGATAAAACATTATTCTAAATGTTATTGTGAAGATATCTTTTACATGAGATTAACATTTAAACCAGCAAACTTTGAGTAAAGCAGAATATTCACTGTAATTGTGGTGAGCCTTGTCTAATCACTTGAAGGCCTTTAAAGAAAAAAAATGGTTTAGGGGTACGTGGGTTGCTCAATCAGTTAACATAGGACTTTTGATCTCAGCTCAGGTCTTGACCTCAAGGTCGTGAAGTCAAGCCCCAGATTGGACTCTGTGCTATGTGTGAAGCTTACCCAAAAAAAAAAAAAAAACAAAAAAAACAAAAAAAACCCAACTACCAAAAAAAAGAGAGGCCTTCCCAGTGAAGAAGGAATTCTGCCAGCAGAGTTCCCTTGAAAAGATGGCCGGTAGAACTGAAAGGAAATACTTGTCCCTGATCAAAGTCTCCCTCATCCGGGTCTTCTTCCCACACTGCTTGTCTCATGAATTAATGAGGAATGCGGAAATAACAGGCTATTAATTACTCCCTCTGCTGATGCTCAGGGCTCAGACCTCTGGAGAAGGATCTCCTCTGAGCCCGTGGGTGTAAAATAAACCTCCTCCCTTCCAAGATCTCCGAGTTCCACTTCGTTCTTCCGCCAATGATCCAGACCAGATTTCTCCAATACCCTTATACTCAAACTTCAACTCTTCCCTGGGTCTCCAGCCCACCACCAACAGACTTTACAGATACTGCAGTTGACAGATTCCACAACTGGATAAACCGGTTTCTTAAACTAAATCTCATTCTCTCTCTCCACTCACAGACACAGACACAGACCTAGACACACACACACACACACACACACACACACACACACACCCTATTGGTTCTGTTAACTGCAACATAAGAGGTGAATATTGAAGGTCCAGGAAATATAATTTGGTGAAAGCCTTCATTCTAGCAAAAATAATTTCTTGACCTTTCTAATTGTGGACAGTGTTTGCTGAAGATTTACATTATTACCTTCCAGTGATACATGCTTTTTATAGATGTTTCCCCCACTCCTAATTGCTTCCCAAATTCATATTTTAATTGTTATCCCATTACCTTTCATTCTCTCTGTCAATGATATGCAGAAACAAAGAGCACAAAGCACTAATTAATGAAAATATAAGTGAAACATTTGTATTGTCTGAACATCATTAGAACAGAAGACTTTTTAAGAGTATTCTTATCACTGGATTAGACAACCAAGGTAACTCTAATTAGACGTAGTAAAGAAATATTTTACCTTCTTTTCTTCCTGTATTGTATTTTTGGTTTTCTCGAGGTCTTGTCAAATAGAAAAGCACACTAGTTTTTCCACAGGGAGAATTCACAATGATTTACTTGGAGAGTCCTTTTAGTATTTAATGAAAATTTGACTGGGTAGCTTTTAATAGGAAGTTGTGAAAAAAATGTTCCCCTCACTTTGGTCACTGAATACCCAAAGCCTAGAAGACTTCCTGTTCAGTGACTAAGTTATTCAGTGACCAAATGTGCCCTGGATAAAAGATTTATTTTAATTAGAATAACTGTTTGAATGACTTCTGTGTTAATCTTTACAGAGTAAACACTAAAGACTTTTCAATAGTCTGCGAAACTCTACATAATCCAGCCCTGGGCTCTCTCCTTGACCTCATCTCCCCATACATCTCCCTTATTTCTCTCAGAGTCAGCATGACAGGCTTCCATTTATTCTGCAGACCTGAAAAGCTAATTCTGCCTGGAATGTTCTTCACCCAGGTATCTTCAAACTCCTTCACTTCTTTAAGGTTACCTGTTTAAATGTCACATTCTCAGTAGATCTTTTACACCACATAAAATGTCAACCGATCCTATCTATCGTACCTCTTTATTATGTATATCAAAAAACTGTCTGCTAATTATATAATTAATTAATTAATTAAGTAGTTAATATGGACAATATAGAGAATTTTCAGGTTGATTCCAGTCCAGACCCCGCATATCCAAGAGTGATGGCAGTCCCCAGAACTCGCTGAACATAATGCATCATTAGCTGACTAATGAGCCATGAAGACCCTCGAGGGTGCTCATAACCAGGGTGCTCACTGTGTGCAATGCAATGAGTGGTTCTCATCTAGGCAGATAATTAGAAATACCTGAGCGCACTCGCAGGACTCCCACGAAACACATGCTAGGTAGCTATATATCAACTCCACCCTGTATCTCCATCCTTTCTAAAGTTGAGGTCTATTCTTCAGAACAATAGTGTTGAGAGCTAAAGAAATGAATTCATTTAGAGCTGCAAATTTAATAAGTTTTTGTTGCACCCCCAAAATACTTCAAAGAGATATGTCAGATATGTTAACTTCTAACATTCAGCAGAAGAAATCACATTGATAGTAGGAAGATGAGGCTTCCTTTGCAGTCTCATCTTTCCATCAGGGACAGGTGAGGATTGAATATGACAACACATGGGAAGAATTTAGAAGACCATCACACAAGAGCACAACAAAATTAGTCTAAAAACCAAACAAATAAGTTTATTTTTATATTGAAAGAGATTGTGGTAAATGATTACACTTATTCCTAGTAGTAATTGTTATTTTTGTTCACGGGTACACCTGGGTGGCTCAGTCGGTTATGAGCCAGGACTTTGGCTCAGGTCATGATCTCGTGGTTTGTGGATTTGACCCCCACGTTGGGCTCTGTGCTGACAGCTAGCTCAGAGCCCGGAGCCTGTTTCAGATTCTGTGTCTTCCTCTCTCTCTGCCCCTCCCCTACTCATGCTCCGGGGCATCTCTCTCTCAAAAATAAACAAACATTAAAAAATGTGTATTTTGGTTCAGCTACATCCTTCCTTACACCAAAGGAAGAAAGGCTAGGAAAGGCAAGGCACAGAGGAAAGAAAACTACTTGAGGAGTTAGAAGACCTTTTTTGGAGCTTCAGCTACTTTTTTTCTTTTAATATATTTTAATGTTTTATTTATTTCTGAGAGAGAGACAGCGCTAGCAGGGGAGGGTCAGAGAGAGAGGGAGACACAGAATCTGAAACAGGCTCCAGGCTCTGAGCCAGCTGTCAGCACAGAGCCCAACACGGAGCTTGAACCTGTGAACCGTGAGATGATAACCTGAGCTGCAGTCAGACACTTAACCGACTGAGCCACCCAGGCACCCCAGAGCTTAATCCCTACCTTAATCCCTAAGGTTTATGACCTTGAATAAATCAACTAATAAAATTTAATTGCTTATTATCTATAAAAAACCAATACCACCTTTCCTAAGCCAATATGGGATAGTGGGGATAATCAAGTGAAATAATACTTGAAAAATTGCTTTCTAAACATAATGGGCCATCTGGATATGTGTGAGTGGTCTGTGCAGATACATCCACATGGTTATTAAGATAACATTTGATAACCGATTACCTCATTTCATTGATATTATTACAAATATAGTTACGATTCTTTATGAAAGCCCTTTACAGTGGACATTTTGGAGTTATACTTTGAAACTTTCTTCTGGTAACTAGCATCATGTTCCCGGAAGGAATCGTTCCCTCACACTCCTGTTCCAACACTGTGATTATGATGAGGCTGGCAGTGACGGGTCGCTGGCTCTTGGAAAATCGGAGGGAAGGTACCCAAGCAGTGTCAATTAGAGCCCTTCCTGAACATGGTGTTAATTAGAAAGAGGAAATTATCCAGAATCCACTAGCCACCATAATATCTGTTTTCTAGAGCTTTTCACTTCTTACATTCAAATTAATCCAGTTTGGTATGAAATGCTGACACATTAGAGCTTAAAATGATAGTTTATAAACAAAGTGGCATAAAATTGTATGTGGGATTATTCCAGCCATTGCTCTTCTCACATCTGGGTCATTTAGTGGAGGGCTGGGCAGAAAAAATTGTGAGTATGTTTAGCTAGGAGCTTGTTATTCTAAGAGTTACCACGAGAATATTTGTGATAATAGTATAGTATTTTGGACTTAAAGGGGTTGCAGAAATATTCAGTGTGTGTGTGTGTGTGTGTGTGTGTGTGTGTGTGTGTGTGTGTTTGTGTTAGTTTAAAGGAACATTTTATTCTATGCGTAACTCAGGGCCTAGTGGTGAGTTACTACAAAGAAAACCAGGCATATCAAGAAAATGTTTCCCTCTTGCCAACAATGTTTAATGTACCCTCTATACAGTTTATTATTTTTACTGTTACTAAATATTGAAGTGGCAATATTCTGTCTTTTCAATATTGCATGTTCTGAAAAATATCATTTAAATACTGTTCTGTTACCATCTTTCACTAATCAGAATGCCAAAAAAAATTAGCGGGTCGCTGGTTTGGTGTCCATTTACGCCGTGTTTACATAAAGAAAGAGCTTTAAATCAGAGAACTCAATACTACTTCTTTATTACAGAGGCTTTTTTTTTTTATTTTGGGGTCCCAGTGTTTTTTATATAATAAATTGAGAAAAACAAAAAGGTGAGCCACTGTTTTATAATAAAATGTGCCTGCAAGGTATTAATAACTATAGCTTTTGTCACACTTGACAAGAGCTATTTTTGAATTTGTTAGGAATTTCAGAATCTCTGACAACAGATTATGCTGCCAATATTCATAAGGGTACTAAAAAGACTGTCAGCCTTGATGTATGCTGCGTTCATTACACAATTACCCTGAGTCAAGAGACACAAGGTAGAATAACTTGTAGGAATACATGCAACTAAGGCCAACAGAGAGAGCATGTATAAGAGACAAAAGAAAGGAAACATGTAATAAAATTTTAATTAAGACATCCTTTAAAAGCATCTATTCATCTTTATAAAACTAGAGTTCTCAGATTTTCCTGAGTGTTCTCCAAAAATTGCCTAGATTCTTCTGAGTTATATAGCTGTATCTAAATGACATCATAGAGTTGGAACCAGGCGAATTTCCAATTTTGAATTCATTTGGTCCATTCTTTGAGGTTGAAATATCAACATCCACTAATGAAGGAAAAGAAGTGAATCCATACAACAATCCATGCATCTATGCTGTCATGATAACCATTCCATAGTGTTATTTTGGTTGCACTTCAAATTGTCTAATTGGAAGGATTTCTATCCTTCATGAGTGTGTGGCCCATACAGAGATCCATAAGTCAACCAATTACACTAAAACTGGATTTGAATAAATAAAATAAATTTTAGTAGTTTTGCTTTTTTTGGTTTTTCTTTTTGCAACTTTATATTTGGTTTCATTTTAATCAAAATATATTGTTAGATTATATAATCAAATTAATAAAGTAGTTGGATAGCCATTCAAAATACTTGTTGACTTCTCTCTAAGCTTATGTCTCTTAAAGTTAACAGCATAATATTGTGGTTAAATAAGTGCATCTTGCAATGAATAAGTAATGACATTTAGTCTATTTAAATTCAGTGACATGAGAAAAAAATGCTTACAAGCAGATGTTTTCATCAGTGAGTATAAGAATGGGAGATTGGGATATAATGCTTTTTAAGTGAAGCAGATTTTAGAAGTATTTTATTGTTAAATTCGCAGAAGACTGAAAGATAAATGCTTAACTTTCATTAATTTACTGTTGTTTCTTAATTGTAATACATTGATACTTACTCTACATGGGAAAATACATGAACTAAGGTTTAGAAGAGTTTTCAGAAAAATTCTCTTTTGGTTTATTTTCACTTCAATACGGTATAGTTTAGTTGGCTTTATGACGTATTAGTTTTCTCTTTTTTCAATTTTATTTTAGAGAGAGAAGGTGAATGGGGGAGAGGGTCAGAAAGTGAGAGAGGGAGACAGAGAGAGTGAGAGAGAGAATCTTAACCAGGCGCCATGCTTAGTGCAGAGCCTGATACGGGCTTGATCTCACAACCCTGGGATCATGACCTGAGCCAAAATCAAGAGTAGGACATTCAAGTTGACTGAGCCACCTAGGCACCCTTTTATGATGATGTATCTGTTTTCTTAAAATTTAATGATATTATTTATTTTTTAATTTTTTAAATATTTATTTATTCTTTTTTTTACTGATTTATTTATTTACTTATTTATTTTTTTTTACAAATAGTTTATTGTCAAATTAGTTTCCACATAACACCCAGTGCTCATCCCCACAAGTGCCCTCCTCCATGCCCATCCCTCCTCCCCCCCACATCCATCAGTCCTCAGTTTTTGTCAGCATTCAAGAGTCTCTCATGGTTTGCCTCTCTCCCTTTCCCCCATCATTTCCCCCCTTCTTCTCCCGGTTGGTCCTCTGTTAAGTTCCTCCTAGTCCTCCTATATGTGCACACATATGATATTTGTCCTTCTCTGCCTGACTTATTTCGCTCAGCATAACACCCTCAAGGTCCATCCATGTAGCTACAC
>NW_024081150.1:0-315567 GCF_003009895.1 Hyaena hyaena
TGAGGACTGATGGATGTGGGGGGGAGGGGGGATGGGCATGGAGGAGGGCACTTTGGGGATGAGCACTGAGTGTTATGTGGAAACTAATTTGACAATAAACTATTTGTAAAAAAAAAAAAAAAGAAAAGAAAAGAAAAGTAAAATATGAGTGTGTAACAGCAAGGAGAGGGATGCTTTATGCAAAAATTAGGTGAGCATCCAGTGTCTAACAGATATACCGGGGTGGGTGCGTGGGGTGCAATTTGTTTCTTCTGTCTTCAGTTCTCCAGAATGAGGTTCTTAGCAAATGTGTCTGTCTCTAGTCTCACTTTTCCAGTGACCCCCAGACTAAGACATCCATCTGCTTCCTGGCTTCCCCAAGGCCAACAGGTCTCTACCTGAACTCATTGTTTCAGCCCTCACATGTTTTACTCTACTGTTTCTAATCTTGGTTCCTCCAACAGTCAGCTAACAGATTTTCCCTTTTCTAGTCTTGTTCTCATCAGACCCACCCATACCTCTAAATCTTCATGAGCTTCAGAATACAAAACTGACCACGCTGCTCTTCTGTTTAAAATTTTCTATGGCCGCTCTGTACCTCCAGAATAAAGCCTAAGCACTTTACAATGGTATTCAAGGTTCTTCATAATATGTCCTTCATTGGCCTTTCTGACTTTATCAAGGGCACCATCCAGAATGAGTCCCCTTTCCACAATGGAAGCCTTATAAAGTCAAGAACTTCACCTGTTTTATGATCTGATGTAGACTGATCCATGGAAACCACTCAGTAAGTATTTGTTGAATAACAAACTAAGTGAATAAATGCACGAGTATCACTCTGCATGTTGTTTTTATTTTCTATTGATATTGACTGATTTGTTCTCAAAATGCACCACACTGTCCTCACCTCCAAATCTTTGCGTATACAGTTCCCCCTTCTTAAAACATTGACTCTGCCTCTCTTTTCCTAGCTAGCCATTCTTATCTACAAGACTTAACTCAAAAGGTATTTTAAACGAACCCTTCCCTGAACCTCCAGGTAAGGTTAACCATCTTCCTGCATGTTTCCAGAAGATTCTGTACAAACTCCTGTCCAGCTCTTACTCCAATGCCAGAGGCTGGCTCCAGCAGGTCCAGGGGTCCCTGAAGGATGGATGGTGTCGGTGAGAGAGAGAGAGAGTGAGAGAGCCCTGAGATTCCTTCTGATCACAAGGCAGGCATCTCTGTCCTGTCCGTTTTGGTGTCTTTATTTATAGGTCAAATGTTAACATTGCATCAGAAAATGGAATTTTTACAATGGATAGTTCTCTGTGATAAGATGTTTTTGGAAAATGTACAGAAACAGTTTTTACAAAATTACTCTTTCAGAACTGCCCCAATTATAGTGAGGTTGAGTAACTAAGAAAATAACAGGGTGTTCACATTTTAATAACACTAAGATTAAGTCATAGGTTTGTAGATACTCTTATCCATCCTCATCACAGCTGCCAGGATAAGGGAAGGTGTTTGTGGAATGTAGGCCTTAGGGAAGGGACTGCTATACACCACCAGTTAGCAAAGGTATATGTGGTAACATATTCTGTTCTTATCTGTTCTTTCTCTCTAAGTTAGGCTCTTTGTCTCTGGGCAAGACTTGATTTTCTAGTTATATTCTTTATGGCACTGGAGAGCCAAACATAGCTTTAAAGAGTTTAGCTCATTTCCAATACATAGAATAGCCTCTTTGAGTGCATTTACCTTTGTGTCTAGTTTTATGATTTCTTGAATATCTAGGGCATGAGAGACATTTTTGGTTAGCTGATTTACATGATGAGATGTATGAACATCTTGGACTAAAACAAAAGTAGAAAAAGAAATAAAAAAGTAAAGGACAATCTTTTATGAGTAAGAGTCATTAGCCTGTTCATAGCTCAAGGGAAAGTATAGAGGGAAATAGGACCTGCTGGAGACACAATGTCTATTTCCATAATCGAAAGAAGTTCCCACAATAAGTTCCTTCACAAGGTGCAATCGTCATACCATGGCCAGAATAAGGGGACGAGTCACTCCCAATATTGATCAACAGGGTACCTTGGGGGGTCGGTGCTCAAGCAGAAATAATTGAGTGGCGGTGGATATCGGTTGTCATTTGATTGGCAAGAGACTGTGCAAACTTGCTTTAACCTCACCAGGAGTTTTCTCAACTAGTGGGCTCAGAATGGCTCCCAACACTCCAACTTATCTTAAAGTTTAGTATTTATGTTTCTGTCTACCCTACTAAACAACAAGCTCCTTGAAACCGTGCCTATCATGGAGTCTTGCACAGAGCTCGTGCTCAAAACCTACTTGATGAACTGATCTGTACTATGATTAATTCTCATGCATTCAGGTCTGTGCCAGATGCTCTGGGAAACCTTTCATGTTGGCCGTGTTGTATGTGGATCCGGCTAGAATTCCTACAATGCATAGTCCCCAAATCATCATCTTCCAACTTCATCATACATTGCTTTTTGTTTGTTTTTGTTTTAACTGCTTTAATAAAGTATAATGACATATAATAGGCTGTACATATTTAAAGGGTACCATTTGATAAGTTTTGATATATTTGTATACCCTTGAAACCATTACCACAGTCAAGATAATGAACATATCATCTGTAACTTCCAAAAGTTTGTGCCCCCATTGCCTCTCTTTGTATGCCCTTCCCCAAGCAACTACAGCTTGGGGAAGCTGTACATATTAATTTATATTCACTAAAACTTTATAAATGGAATCATAAGTACATTCTCTTTTTTGTCTTCCTTCTTTCACTAGGCTTCAGGCTCCTTGCTTACCTGCTTGTGATTCTCTCTCTCTCTCTCTCTCTCTCTCTGTCCTCCCCCACTTATACTCTCTCTTTTTTCTAAAAGATTTTTTATGAAAAAAATAGTTTATTTTCTTATTATTCAATTTTGAGAATTCTTTATATACTCTAGATATGAGTCTTTTAGCAAATATTTGATCTGCAAATATTTTCTCCTACTCTGTGATTTGTCTTTTCATTTGTTTAAGAGTGCGTTTTAAAAAACAGAAATCTTTATTTTTGACAAAGTTTGACTTATCAATTTGTTCTTTTATGATTCATGCCTTAGGTGTCAAATCTAATATATCTTTGCCTAGCCCAAGGTCACAAAGATTTCTTCCTATGTTTTCTTTTATTTATTTTTTAAGTGTTTTTTTTTTTATGTTTTATTTATTTCTGAGAGAGAGAGAGAGAGAGTATGAGCAGGGGAGGGTCAGAGAGAGAGGGACATACAGAATCTGAAACAGGCTCCAGGCTCTGAGCTAGCTGTCAGCACAGAGCTCGACACGGGGCTCGAACCCACGAACTGTGAGATCATGACCTGAGCTGAAATTGGACGCTTAACCAACTGAGCCACCCAGGCACCCCTAAATGTTTGTTTTTGAAAGAGAGAGACAGAGCGTGAGCAGATGAGGGGCAGATAGAGAGAAAGAGAAACAGAATACAAAGCAAGCTCCAGGCTCCAAGCTGTCAGAACAAAGCCTTATACAGGACTCAAACCATAAACCGTGAGATCATGACCTGAGCTGAAGTCAGATGCTCAACCTACTAAGCCACCCAGGTGTCCCCTTATGTTTTCTTTTAAAGTTTTATAGTATTAGGTTTTAAGTTTAGGTCTATGATGCATTCTGAATTAATTTTTATATTGGTGCTAGGCACAGATTGAAGTGCAGGGTTTTGTTTTGTTTTGTTTGCATCTTGGAAATCCTTTTTTTTTTTTTTTTTGCCGTTTGTTGCAATGACTATTCTTTCTCCACCGACTGCTTTTGCAGTTTGTTGTTTGTGGAAAACAATTGTCCACCTATCATATGCCTATAAGGCTATTTCTTGACTCTATTCTATTTCATTTTTTTCTTTACACCAATTTCTTTATCTATTTCTTTATCTTTACACCAATTCCCACAGTGTCTTGATTACTATGGCTTTATGATAAGTCTTGAAATTATATAGTACTCATTCTCCAATTTTGTTCTTTTTCAAAGTTGTTTTGGTTTACTGCTCTTTTTTTAATGTATTGTTTTAAGTTCTTGTTTTTACAACAGAACTGTAAGCTTACAGAATTGGCAATGTTTTATTCTATCTTGCCCACCTGGGAATATGTTACCATGCACACCAAATTCTTAGTTGTTCTTTTTTCTCTTGTGATTTTATCTGATTTATGTTATCCCAATAAACTTAGAAACACTACAGTTTTTCCCAGTCATTTTGGACCTTGTTCTTACCATTTGCCAGGATTCTCTGAGCATTTTTGAAGTGTGACAATTTCCCCCCAACTTCAGTCAATCATAATAAAGTGTTCACATGTTGAAAAGCTGGCCATTGTATATGTCGGTCGGCATGCTTTCCCATCAAAGGAGAAGAAAGAGAAAGAAAAAAGCCACACACATTAGTGCACAATGCTGCAGAAGGTGTTTTCCTGAACTCTAGACAATGGATGCTAATGGATCATTTGTGCAGTGAGCTACAGCCTTTTGAATTCACAACAAGAGAAATCATCTCTGATGATTCTTTGCTCAGCCAAGTTCTCCAATCAGCCAAATTACGAACACTGAAACTTTAAGGAATGAGGCCGTCTTTGGAGGAACAGAAAGTCTCTTTGGCAGCCTGACTACAGAAGAGCATATGAAACAAACCAGGATGTTGTCTAGAAAGGTACAAATGTGTACAGGGCCCAGCATTCTCTGTGTTAATATTGTCTAGTCCTTTCTTTATCCTTAAACAAGCCGTCTTAATGCTTCCTTTGTGATGCAGGATTAGTGGGTTTCCACAAGAATCCATCCCGACCCATCAGTTCAGATTCCAGAAAAGCACATGACATGTGAAGGTTTCCAGAAACTTGCAGGTGTTACAGCATCTTTTCATTGTCCTAATCAGACCCTCCTGCCACTGAATTGAAATCACTGTAACCAATTCAAGTAAGTGGATTAGGAACAGAAAATTTTTCTTCTCATTAAAGCCCAATAGAAATGTAACAGCTGAGACAGTAGCTTTGTTCAGAACTAAGCGAGGATTGGTGAACCAGGGTCTTCCATAAATCAAGCTACCCCACAGACGTGTGGTGAACACTTTTGGAAGCTCCTTGAAGGGTATACCTTGCAGGTGGCTGGTGGAGTAGAAAGTCCTGATTATTCTGCTCATCAATAAAATGAGTCTTCCTTGCTGTGACATATTGTAGGAAGAGGGTGCAGTTATATCACGGATGCCATGTCATTGCAGTATGGAAAATTGCTCTCTGAAATCTCGCACAAACGCTTCAGATGTTTTAAAAGCATGGACTTCTTATCAAAACACAAGCGCAAATTCGGTAACATTTTTTTTGTACCTAATTCTAAACTATGGTCACTGAAAAATGAATTCACCTACTTTTAAATGTTTTTTTAAAAATGTAAACTCTCAGTGTGATATTGAGAACATTAACAACTACTCTTAGTGTAATACTAAGAATATTTAATACCAGGGAACAAAATCTGTCTTGCGATGCTTATTTGATATTGCTTTCATGTACAGCAATGGATAATTCATCCATTCAAAAATATTAAGTGAACACCTGTCATGAACCATTGTTTAGGCACTAGGAATGAAGTAATGGATGAAACTTCATGAAGAAGCATTCCTATTTTTATTCCATAAAGGGGAATCCTGAGGAGGTCAGAGATAGTTTGTTGATATCCTGGTCATGACCCTACGATATGACTGAAAAGTTTTGATGGTCTCCACAGTTGTAAATGGTATATCGATGCCTTTGTGGCCTTAAACTCTAAGCTCCACAGGGGCAGGCACCTAACATGTTCACAGTTAGATATTTAATTGTGGTCTTTATCATATACTAAGGTGCTCAATAAATATTGGATACTATGAGTAAAATTAGCAAAATATAAATATTTCCTGAAGTCATGAAAAATAAGGGAAGAAGTTGAGGGTTCAAGAAAGTTTAACTTTTTGGTATTTGTAGGCTGGACAGAAAGTCTTTAATTTATCCTTATTACATTTGCTTTTAATTTGTTGGTGAAAATCTTAGACATAAAACCGACATTCATTCATAACAATAAATTGATGGCTCTTTATTGTTGAGTATCTGCCTTTAATGATACATTTTTGTTAAAGTACTTTTATTAGAGGCAACTTTGACCATGATTATTGTTGTTGCTCAGGCTAATGGTATTTGTAAAATCCAGTGTACAAAAGTCAGGCCTTGTTTTAGATGGTGTGTTAGGAGAGAAAAAGCCAAAGCTCTTCCTTGAACATTTTTCATCTGGAGATGAATCATAGGCAATTAACAGGAACAATTCTAATTAACTGACATAATTAAAAAACTAATAATGTTTAACATTATTGTTTTATACAATGACATTAGCTTTAACAGCCTAGCAACACATCAAGGCCTCATTTCCATAGTCACAGAATATATTATTTATTCTAGGTTTCTCTGGTAACCAGTTTGACAATAGTAACAGCAATGTGGGTTCCTAAATTGTTTTGCCATACAGCTTCATAATTTATGCCATTGCCAGTAATTGTAATGTCTGTATAATTTCCTTTTAATTATCAACTAATGAAATTTACATTCATTTGGGTAAAACAAATATTCACATTCAACTTCCAATCACCTGTCCATGTTTCCATTTAATTTACTCAAGTTTGGTGTCTTTTATTTATATTTTTAATATCAAACTGTGAGAGGAATATTAACATTATTTTCTGATTAGTGTTTAGGGAAATATTGATTATGTGGTTCTTTCCCCTTCTTTGCCTTTAAATTTGCAGGCTGTGAATTTTTAATCCTAGAAGATACATCCTTCTGAGTTCTTTCACATTAAACTCCAAGGAGTTTAAGTGGAATTAATTTAGTAAACTTTAATTGCAGAATAATCTCTGCCTGTTCCCTTATCTCTTGATTTATTACAGGCATTTATTTCTACTTTGAAAAATTCTCATCAGTTTCTTAGGGAATTAATTTAGATTTCTAAAAAGAAAAAAAACCAAATTGCATCTAAATTCAAATTAAGATGCTAATTACAATAATTATTTCATCACATTATATAGAAACTTTGTACATAGGAGTATAGCAATTTTGAGGCAAAAAGTGTTATTTTTTTCACAATTCTAATTCTTGCAATTTTTGAACAGATGAGTTCCCTAGTTTAATTAGTTGTATACAAAGACACTACCCCTTAAAAGAAGTTATGCTTAATGCCAATCAACTGCTAATTTGAAAAACTGATAATAAACAGTCTTTGTAAGTGAGATGATTGTCAATATTCATCCACCAAAGTGAGATTAGCTTATGATTACTAAACTATGGGGGTCAATCATTAACAGGCATGAACAGTGTGCTTTGGACCAGGGAGATCCACGCTCATGAGCTGCACTTATCCAAATGGGAAAAAAAATTATTCAAAAAGTAATTGTAACTTTTTATTATTATTGAAAAGGAGAACACATCAGGAAGAGCATTAGTTTATTCTGCACCTGGGTCCAGATCATCTGGGACAGCTCCCCTATGTGCCTGCCCTGTCACTGGATGACCACAGGCTGCACTCGCAAGGTTTCATTTTAGAGAAGAAACTAGTGAGAGAGTTGATGAAAGGGAATGTGCACCCCAGTGTCTGTGGAAAGGAGAACTTGCCTGTTCTGGATTGTTCTTTTGATTGGTGCAAAAATATCAAGGTCTTTGACTCTGTATTTTTCAGATAAATTCCAATTATTTCTCCTTGTCCCTCCCGAGGTCAAGGTAGACTTGGGGCCTCTCCATAAGGAATACATGTCTCGAGAGTAGAGTTGGTGGATGTGCATTCTTTTATCTATTTATTTTTTTGGTAGACTGGAGACAAATGGGTTGTATCTTAAAATATTCATACAATGTACCAATTACGGTATTTCTCACTTGACCTTTCCTGGAAAGGAAAATCAGATGTTGGACTTGAAGTCTGCTCCTGATCTATGCTAAGATTATGAAGCATGTTTAATTAGAAAGACCATTAGATTAGGACCCAGAATAAGCAGGTCAGCCACTCATTGTTTATGGAAGCTTGGAGAAGAGACTTTACTTCCCTGATCCTTGGTTTCTTATTTTGTAGAATGGGGATGGATAATAATACTTGCTGCTTTGGAATTCATTTGAGAATTAAATAAAATAATAGAGGTAAAAGTCATTTGTAAACTACAAAATCCTATGAAACTGCAAAACACTGTTGTGATTATTCTATTCTGGTCTCTGGTTAAAAAAGGAACTAACCTGAATGCAATTTCCATCTTGTAGAAAGTTTGCATCTGTAAATAGGCACTTAAAGTGCCTATTTTCAGAGAGTGACTCTATGATAGGTCTTTGAATAGTAAAGGCTGTTTTATAAATATAAATTACATAGTTACTAATTCATTTTTCTCTAATTTAAATTTTTCATATTGACTATTTTGCTTCTAAAATTGTACACAATTTTAGTAGTCACTGAGAGATCCTAACAATCATATTATTAAATACTGAGTTTTTTTTCTACTCAAACTGATTTTACTAGAGGCTGGGACTATACTATTGCCATTTAAATAGTGGTTAATAAGAAGTTACATATTACTCCCTGAGGTCACTAAAATATGACATCTAAGGAATCCCAAAAATAATTCTTAGATAAATCTTCTGTGGCTCAGATAGGGAATTTATTTCTTTAAAAAATTTCCTTCCAATTTAGACAAGTGAAACATAATTCATTTAACATATAAAATGAACCTCTACTTGTTAAAACTGGAGCATAGATAATGAATAAAATATCAGTGTCTTAATGATTATGTGACTAATTGTTTTAATATTTAGAATGTCCATGACACATTGCATTGGTCAATGTGTTGCTTGTGCCATATTCTTGTTTTTATAAGAAGGCCTGGACTGTGGTAGAAAATACCATTAAAATTGATGCCTTCTTTTGTTATCCATAGTTTGTGATGCTCTCGAACACAAGAACATTATCAAGAACAATACTATCGCTTGACTGTTTGAAGAGGCTTGGGTAACAAAGGTATGTTACATGGAATTCTTCCCCTCAAAATGAAATTACAAGGCAGTGTAAAATGAATAATAGAAGTAATAGGCATTCACGGAAAATTCCAGAAGAGTTAGGTTGGGGCAGAAACATCAGTGTTGCTACTGCACCGTCTTCATGGAAGCAGTACTTGCGGAAAAGAACAGGATGCCAGGATGGGACTCTTGCTGCCACCCCTGGCCGACTTCTGTGACCTTGAGCAATTTACTTTCTCTGAATCTTAGGTGTCTTCCCCGTAAATGAGACTTACGGTAGTACCCACTTCCTAAGGTAGTATTTTATATGATTATTTTTTATCTACGTTATTGTCAGTTATTATTTTCATCTTCTAAACAAGTATACTGAGACACAGTAAGGCTAAGTCACTCACCTCCTGATATGTCTGGGATTTAAAACAATTTCTTAAGCCCCACGCTACCTCGTTTTTCAATAACGCTCTGTATACAGACCATCTCTGAAAACAAACAGCGTTTCAAATTTTAACACAGATGGTAAATGTATCCCGAAGTTATCACTGAGACTTGAATATCTGGAATTCGTGAGTGAAACTCGGCAATGAGGCAGCTTTCAATTTAGTTGGGAAAAAAAAAATAGGTTTAATCCATGGAAGTACACAAGTTGAATTGTAATTAATGCTTTAAATATGAGTTTAAAGCAGTGACAACAACAAAAAATGTCAAAAGATAGTTCTTGATAAGTTGCCAATACAGTGATCTAGCTAATAATTACTACAGTAGCGACTCTTTAGAGAAAGCAGGAGAGAGACATTGTATTCTGCCTGCTTGAGAAATACACCGCAATGCTGTAGGTGTTGTTCGTCCTTCTGCAACGTTCAGCCCGGAGTAATAGAATAAGCAGTATAAAATAACAGTGCTTTAAATGGGCTAAAAGTTTATTTCTTTGTCACTTAAAGAAGTCATGGGGTCCAGCTGGTGTGGCAGGACATGGTATCAAGATATCTTCTACCTTGTCTCTCTATACTGCAGTGATTCTTATGGCTTAAAGTGGCTGCTGGGGCTCCAGCTATTATGCTCACGTTCCAGCAATTAGAAAGGGGAAGAGAGGCAAGAAGAGAAGAGAATCTGCTTCTTACCTTTAAGGATACTTCCTGGAAGTTGAACATTCAATTTCTGCCTCTATCATTTGGCCAGAATTTAGCTGCCTAACTCAACTGATTGCAAGAGAGCCTGGGAAATAAGGCTCTTTGTCTTTTTTTTAAACAAATTGTTAATGTTTATTAAGTTTTTAGAGAGAGAGGGAGAGGGAGAGAGAATCCCAAGCAGGCTCTGCACTGCCAGCACAGAGCCTGATGTGGGGCTTGAACGCTTGAACTCTGGAACCGTGAGATCATAACCTGAGTGGAAATCAAGAGTTGGTCACTGAACTGACTGAGCCACCCAGGTGCCCCAAGTCTTTGTCTTTCTTTGTCTCTGCTGGGTGGTTATATGATCAGATAAACTATTTCTGTTATTGAAGAAGGTGGAGAGACAATTGGCCATCTCTGCCATACAATCTCATAAATAACCATTTATGGGCACCCGTCCAGGCTTTTTTTTTTTTTTTTTTTACAGACTGACCCATATCCCAAAAAGATCCAGAGGTAAGAAAATGGATGAAAACTATGGTCATTTTCACACTCCTGTTATAGCGGGGTTTTTTGTTTGTTTGTTTTGTTTTGTTTTGTCCTGGCTGAGTGGCCAATGGCTCTGTGGAGCTAAGTTACCCTTACCACATCCTCACCTCTCAGCACACCTGTAGGCATCAATCACTTGCAGTAAAGATCTGGATGAGATGAAACAACCCCAATAAGCTTTTGCGACCATATTCTGTGACCCTCAGCTTACTGAGGGAACTGTGGAACAATGAATTTTCCACCTCATTGTCAAAAATTAAACATGTCTCCACAGTCCTCCTGAGAAAGCTTTATGTTTCTAAAAAAGAAAAGGAAAGATGTGCATGAATTTGCAACATATTTGCAAAATGCACAACATAGGCCACGCTTAGTCCTGTGTTTAAATAAGAGGCTGATTATGTTAGTTGATAGTTGGGCTAAAATGGAGTCCCAGGTCCAAACTTGTGGTTGTTGTTTTGCTTTATTAGTGTTCTATAGGATCTTGAACAATTTATTCAAGCTAAGTGTCATTTTCCTCTTTTGCAAATGAGAGACCAAAATTAGTACCCTATTCCTTTTCTCACAAGGGAGAAAGCTAATTAGAATAAAGCTGGGGCAATTATTTGAGCTCTGCGGAGAAAAGTATAAGCAATTTCCTATAAATTCCTGCGGGGAAGATCATCATTATTAATCTACCTATCTATATCTCTCTCTATATATATATAGATAGATATATTTTTTTACCTAGAAATCTCTTCCAATCCATCTCTGCCATCTCGTTCTTCAGGATAACTTCTTCAGTTAAATGTAGATGCACTTCTTCCTTCTTAGGACTTCTGTGATTTCTGATCCTTTTAGGATGTATTTGTAACTTTAACGTGGCCTTTCTGATTTTATCTTGCTCAGTAGTAACTTGAGCCATGCCTTTCCCTTATTACCTACTGAATGGTGTCAGTGCTCAGGCTTTGTGAACGAAAGCAATCTGGTTGAAACTCCATCTCTGATACTTGCTAGTGTTGTGAACTCTAGTAGTTTAACCTCTCAAGTCCTAGTTTCCTCAAATATAAAGTAGATAAAATGAATACCTGTTTCATAAGACTCTTATCAGAATTGAGTGAGATGTGTGATGTGTGTGTAGCAGGTTAATAGATCCAGGTATAGATAAGATCCTAATAAATGAATACTATCATCACTTTGGTAAAATTATCAAAGACAAGACTTTTCTTCATTGCTGTGTCCTCTGAGACTTAAACAGTTGTTGGGGAAGTGGTTAATAAAAATATTTAGCATTCCTTGTGTAGAGTGAGAGGTATTTGTAAGATCATACAGTTTGAAAATGGCAGGGCTAGAATTTGAATTCACGTCATCTGACTCCAGGCTTCCTGGAAGGAGCGCCCTCTCTCTCCCCCAGACCATGTAGACACAAAGTGTGTGCAGATTCCTCCAAGGACAAGAGTTTTGTCTCCGCTGGTGCTTGGAATTGATAAGTCATCAATGATATCTCTGGAATGGCTCTAAGCTCTGGCAGACTCCAAACACTGGCATCTCCCACTTGATCTTCACCCAACATTTGGCATTTGGGGAACTGGGAGGTGGTGCTGGGCATCCCCAGGGCAGAGCTATATTTTCCACAACACACTGGAACAACCTAGTACATGGTGCCCTGCGCTGCTGCGAGTCACCATTGCTGCTCTGGCCTTGACTCTGCACTCGCACACACAGAAGCACAAGCGCACGTGCACACACACACACACACACACTTTTATTCACATAGTAGACTCCTCCCTCCATGACATTCCATGGCCTCCATTCCCGGCTGACTCTGTAGGGAGCGAGGGGAGAGGGAAGGGGGGGAATGGTTTCTGAGGGATAGAGAAACTTAAGAGAGCTCACCAGTTGCATAAATCACCCATACAAAATTTTGCTGGCTACTGTAGCTGATGAGGCATGCCTGTAGCCTGAATTTGCAAAAACCTACCAGAATGCCTACAGACACTTGAGTATCATATCTTTCTCAGAGTATTTTCTGTCTTCACAGAGAGAAACCAGGGCAGTTGCGGATGTCCTCATTTTGCTGTTGGCCAAACTGTATGCCCAGACAAAAACTTTAAAAAAATTTTTTTTTATGTTTTATTTATTTCTGAGAGAGAGAGAGAGACAGTACAAACAGGGGAGGGTCAGAGAGAGAGGGAGACACAGAATCTGGGTCCAGGCTCTGAGTTGGCTGTCAGCACAGAGCCCAACGCGGGGCTTGAACCCATGAACCGTGAGATTATGACCTGAGCTGAAGTCGGACGCTTAACCGACTGAGCCACCCAGATGCCCCCGGACACAAACTTTTAAAAATTAAATGGGGCAAGATGTATTTTAGAGTTGCTGTCACAATTTTAGAAAGATGATTTGAGACCACTGGGTGTTAACTTTGGGAGATAAGGTGGGAGATCAGGCTGGGTAGTGATATTTAAAATTAAAAATAACCAATGACAACAAAATCATGCAATTTTCCTGTGATGCTCAAAAGATTTCTCTGAGGGCAGTTTTCAAAGATGAGTTAGAAAAATATGTTTCTGGCAATGACAACACCAGAGGAATAAATGTGTGTCTAATTTACTAAAGTGCCTAATTTGAAAGGGGTCAAACAAAACTGAATATACAAAATCTGAAGTTTGTTAAAAATTGAAAGTTTTTTTTTTTAACTTTGTTTCATTTTCTTTAGCTCTTTGCTTTTTCAAACTAGGGGATGATTCTCTTGTCTGAGATAAACTTAATTTCAGGATTTTAAAAAATAATTAACAAAGCAAAAACATCACACCAAGAGATGGAGACCAAGGAGTTTTATTACTCTGCTGTAACTCTCTGTCTCTAAAGTGCTAAACACCACTTAGGAACTATCCAAACCAGTTCAAGTCTCTGGCTTAAAATAATCTTTCTCCCCCAAATCCAAGCCATTCGATGGGAATGGGAAGTTAGACACAAAGCAAACTGGCATAATTTTTTTAATGTTTATTTATTTTTGAGAGAGAGACAGAGTGTGAGCAGAGGAGGGTCAGAGAGAGAAACACACGCACACAGAATCTGAAGCAGGCTCTAGGATCTGAGCTGTCTGCATGGAGCCTGATATGGGGCTCAAACTCACGAACCACGAGATTGTAACCTGAGCCAAAGTTGAACTCTTAACCAACTGAACCATCCAGATATCCCCAAAGCAAGCTGCTTTAAATAGAGGTATTTTTCTGACCCTTTTTATTACCTCCCTAAAGCAGAAATGATTGACTTTTGTGAAAGCCAGAAACCCATTCCATTATATAACATAAGGTCAACGGGCCCTTCTATAACACAGCAGCAACACCAACGTAAATAAGCATAATGTTGGATAGGAAGTACTTCTTAAAAGAACTTGGCAATCATCATGCACTTTGTTGCAACACCCAATATTTGTCTTTGGGAAAACTCTTAAGTGTTTTTAGTATCACTTTCTACAATACTACAGTTTGTTGATTATGCTTTACTTCTGTAAGAGAGGAAAACATCATTAGTTGTACAATGAGTGTGAGTGAGTTTTGAGTCTAGAAAGGGAAATCTGACCAGATTTCAGTGCTCTTCAAACTTTATTGTGCACAGAAGTTGCCTTACAGTCTTGTTGAAATGGAGCTTCAGGCTCAGTTGGTTTGGTCAAAGTCTTAGGTTTTAATTTCTAACAAGATCACACAAGATGCTGGTGCTGCTGGTCTGTGCGCTGTGCTCTGAGTGGCAAAAATCTCTGAACATATTTCTTTCCGAAGAGTCCTTATTAAAAACAAATAACGATTAAGAGACTCAACCTCCCAATTATAACTTAAACACATGCTCGCCTTGATTCATGATGTTCTGAAGAGTCAAGTTCTGGAAGTCATTAGAGAACTCTGCAGCAATGGGCACCTTACCGTGTGTACTGAGGGTGGGATCAATTATCGGTGGGTTGGACCAGGTGTGGTCTGACTGGTGAGCTCTTTGGGGAGTGAGCCTTTGTAGTTATTTCAGGTGTGGGTGTATTCAATTTTTAAAATAATAAGGATCAGGGCATGTGGTTTTGAGGATCCTAAAACTCAGGGGCATATAGTACCTTTGGGGGAGGGCATAAATCCTCAATTTGAGAAAGAAAAGGAACTTTTGAGCTTACTTAAGACATTGGTTAAAAGCAAGAATCCTGCCAGATATTTTGTTTTGATGTTAATTCTTCAACAAAAAATAAGGACATACGCAGATGAAGATCAAGGTGAAAACAAAAGCAATACAAAACATGAAAACAAAGAGCTCTCCCCAGGGAGGCCATCAAGGTTTTCTCTGTTTGCTGTTAACACTTATTCTGAAACATACCATGTTTGAGTGTGATAGGCAAGGCCTAGACATTAGTGCCCAAATGTGTTTTTTTCATATCAGATGTATTAATGTAACTTATCTTTGATCATTATCACAAGCTTGGTACATACAGGCTACCATAGCTAGGTACTCTGGAAACCCAGCTGGCAAGGAAGTGTGCTATTCATATACTGCGATGGAGAGTCAGATCAGAGTGATGGTTTGAGTGTATTTAGAGAAAAGCAAAGCCATGTACCAATTTGTAATAAGAGTAAAGATTTTTTGATCAATATGGAGCTGAAGGTTATTGCAAATTTCTACTTATACATATGTTTTAAAGATGTCCACATTGACAAAGAATTTGAGTTGCATTCTGCACATTCTTTGAAGGATGGATCCAATTTCTTATAAACCTCATAGATTAGCCAATTTCTGTTTTGTTGGAACCCCACTCCTACGCATATTTTGAGAACATGAGTCCCATTTTTATTTGTATTTGGGAAACCTTAGCAAAACATGCTTGTCATGAGGATTCGCATTGCACTCTAATCAAGTAAAGGCTCTGAGACATCGCATGATATAAAGACTCCTATTTAACCTTGCTGTTCTCACTGGTAAATTATTAACAGCTTATACAACACAATATTTCTTTTCAAAAAGGAGATCCTGATAAACTTTTATATATTGGTGGTGATGTTTATGGTATCAAATATCTATGATCTCTGTTTTCTTTGACTGTAGCCATGCTATGCTAATTGTATAAAGATTGCAGACAATTTTAGTAAAATGGAAAGGCTATTAGAAAATTCTATACAATTCCATGGGGCGCCTAGATGGCCCAGTCAGTTAAGCTTCTGACTCTTGATTTCAGTTCGGTTCATGATCACATGGTCGTGGGATCAAGCCCCACGTTGGGGTCTGTGCTGATAACATGGAGTCTGCTTGAGATTCTCTCTCTCTCTGTCTCTCTCTGCCCCTGCCCTGCTCATTCTCTCTTGCTCTCTGTCTCTCTCTCTCTCAATAAACAAACATTTTTAAAAAAGAAAATTCTATGCAATTCCAAATTAATTCCAAATTTATAATACAGTGGTAATTTCTGGTATCTGGTATATGGTTATAAAACTGATGTCTTGTGGATATGGCATTTGCTTCTTTAGATAGGAACCTCTAAGATGAACTTCTAGAGTAAAGTCAGGAGCCTAATACACACCTTCCTATAAAGATGCAATAGATACCTTTTTATGTACTGCTTGACAAAATGTCTATAGAGTAGCAATTACTACATGGCTTGAATTATACTAGGAGCTTTGGAAAACATAAAGCAAATTTTATGGTCTTTCAGAGTTGACAACATTACTGAAGAGGCAAGACTAGCCTCCTTTGAAAAGTCAAATAAAACTGAAGACCATACAGATGTATTTTGTTTTGGTTTTGTTTTTTAACTGATGTATAACTGATATACAGACCATATAAATTTAAATGCCACATGCACAGTACAGATATTTTGGAAAGTGAATACTTAGAGCAGAAGCATGTTGCATGCTCCTGGAAGTGAGACATTTTATGTCTCATTCTTTTGCTCACCCTTGAAACCTACCACAGTTCTGTTGAGCTGCACTGGATTACACTGGTTGGCCTGAGTAGTCAATGCGTCATGAAGAACAGTCAGATGGACAACAGTCTCATCTGCTAGATATGTGGGATCAAAAGTCTTCCATTTATTTAGGTTACACAAACAACTTCATGGCAAAAGAAATTGACACAAGGGCAAGCAGAAAAGTCAGAAGAAATCATATGAGAGGATCTCCAAGGTCAGCCTTGTAAGGCCACAGCATTCGACAGACAAGCTTAATCTGTAGAAGACTTGGGACACTCTTATGAAAGGTTCCTTACCTCCTGTTATATGAAGATAACTCCCAATGGCAATCAGAGGTAGTGCCCAATAAATAATTCCCCTTTGTGAAGACTGGTAGAAAAACTCACACATGGCTATTTTTGCCCTCTTCCTCAAATAAATTTAGTATGCACAATATCCACTCTGAAATTGTCAGTCTTGTCAACCTTAAAGGTACTCTGTGTCCCACGAAAGATATGTAGGGCCTACAGCCCTCACACATTCACCACAGATGTACCTGTCTTGAAGGATGTGTTTCATTTTCTCTGACAGGTAACAAGAACATCTTTCCTTTGCTTTGTGGATTTAAAGTTATTTTTAATTTTTACTTCCACTATGTTTGTTTCTGTAACTTGGGACTAATTCTAGAAGGAATCTACTGATAGGGAGAATAAGGAGGAAGATGAAGAATCATTTGAGCCCAAGTGAACAACATCTACACACCTATATACACTGATTAAAATAGTCTATTACTCGAGGAAAAATTAGTTTCTGCCAACCTTCTTTTGCCTCTTATCCTCATGCAGGTGTTCAAATCCCATCATATCGATGTATCCATTGTGATGCCTTGACCACGTTTGCTCAACTCTTAGAATGTTAATGGACTGCGGAGAAGAATCTGATGAAAGGGTGACGTGGAATGCAAGAGAGTAGAGAGTATCAGTATTGATGAGGTTGATGTGATGCAAGGGATTTGGGGAAACATGGTGGGTTTCAGTTTCATGGACTCTCTTAGCCTCTGGCAACCTCACTATGCCTATGACAGCCTATGGGGCCTTTGGCAAGCCACTTCTTCTCTCTGTACTTCCCTTTCATGATGGTGAACTTGGAATGATGCTATTTACTAGTCTGTAACAGGCTTTGAGATCCCTGCATGCTGTAAATTACTTGATATGATATTAACAATAATTGCCTACATATTTTTCCAAACCATTTACATGAAAGATCTTTGAATATGAGGTTAAATGATAATATGCTAATAGCCAATCAATGTTGAACAGTATACTTTGCCTGCTTGAAGCAAGTGCATTCCTTTTCGTACTTATTTGATTTTTTCTGATTCAGGCTTACAACTGTCTTGATATTAGAAAACTAAAATCTTCTTGATACAGACTTTTCTCTACATTTACACTGTGCCACAGTGCTTTGGAAACCATGCATGTACCTTCCTAAAAAGTGACGGACACTTTCCAGTATAGGTTGTATTTGGTTGTGTTGAGTCACTATTGGAATTCTTGTGAACAAAGAAAGCTCTGTGCTGAAATATAGCTTAAAGGAATGGCATTAAGCATGAGGAAATTCACAGGACTCTACCAAAAAGAGGTAGTATGAACTAAATTTCAACCAGGAACAAAGTCAACAAATGGAACCTGTATAGGATGTATAAACCAGAGGGACAGCAGAGAGTGACTATGAACGTAAGTGACCTGATCCAGTCTTCTGAACTGTGTTGAAGGACGGATGGTGGATGAAAGTGAGGTAGGGTCTGCTGGAAAGGTATTTTTGGCAAAATTTACAATTTCTCTCTTTGGCCAACAAATTAGATAGCCCAAGGACTTTATAATAAAATTACCAAGTGCAGGGGCGCCTGGGTGGCTCAGAGGGTTGAGTGTCTGACTTCAGCTCAGGTCATGATCTCACGGTTCGTGGGTTTGAGCCCCGTGTCAGGCTCTGTTCTGACAGCTAGCTCAGAACCTGGGGCCTGTTTCGGATTCTGTGTGTCCCTCTCTGTCTGACCCTCCCCTGCTCACATTGTCTCTTTCTCTCTCAGAAATAAATAAAACATTAAAAAAATATTTTAAAAAACCCTGCCAAGTACAAAACCCTGAGGCATAAAAGAAGCACATATAACGTTTTACCTCAGGAAGCTTGCAATTTGGTTGATGAAATAAGACAATCACTCCAAATGGACCCCCTACTTACGTTCTCCTTTGTGTTATGGATCAGTGCAGTTTACAAAGATGTGCATCTTAAATAAAGAATAGACTCATCTGAGTTTCCAGGAGGTGGAATATCATCCCCAGGAATTCAGAGTTTGTCTGGTTTGCCACTGTCACCCCAGCATCTGGAAGAGCTCCTGCCACAGATAATAAGCCAGTATTTGTTGAACAAATGGATTAGTGAAAAAAAGTAAAAGGGAATGGGATGAGTAGAGCAAAACGAACTGGTGTATGCTTTCAGATGACAACGATTTCCTTTTTCATTAGCTGGAATGGGCTGGGCTATCACAGCAGAAAACCTAATAGCAGAGAAAACATATAGGGATTTTTTTGTTGTTTTGTAAAGTCCAGGGCTGTCCAGTGCCAGCAGGGACCCAGGTCATTCCATGTTTCTGCTTGCCATCGTGAGTATGTAATCTTTGCCCTCACTAATGTCTTCTTATGGTCACAACATGACATTGCAGTTGTAAATATCACATCTGTGGTTTGGGCAGGGAAAAGGGAGATACGACAGTGGAATGAAGGGGAAAGACCGAACTACAAAGGACTTTTTCTCTTTGATGAAGGCTTTGCCCTTTATTTTTCTCAGTTTCTCTTTCCCTAAGCATTCTCACAAGGCATTTTTTTTTTGTCCAGAACCATGTTAGAAGGCTATCTCTAACTGCAACAAAGGTGGAGAGTAAATTTTTAGGATGCTAATCGCCACAGCATAGGATGATATGAAAGAAAGAGATTGAGAGAGAAGGATTAGTGAGCCATCTGTCATGCCTGCAACACTGCTTCTCTGTGACTTTTCCACAGGATTGGAAGCTTAGAAGCCACGTGGGAGCCACACAGGAGTCTGTGTCTATATCTTGAGCTGCCACTAGGTGATTTAGAACTGACTAACTGCCCCCAAACTTCCTAGGCTTCTAGAGTCAGAGGAAGTCAAGTGAGTTTCTGAGAGTTGCTACAACTGCAACATTTATGAGGGCTGCCCCGCTGCTGACTGGTGACTCTGGAAAAGACCAGAAATCTGGCCTCTGGGCAGAGGGTACACTGTGTAGATATGGAAAGGATAAAAAATCTAAATGACCAATAAAGATGTTTAAAAATTTACATTCATTGCAACTCAAGTGTGAGAAGATAGTCTTTGATTTATGTAACTGATTTCATAATTGCTCTAAACAAATCCCCCCATATCGATCAAGAGAAAAAACTTAACTTTATATCTGCAATTAACTGTGGCTTAGCATTTTTAGGATCAGATCATCATTATTGGATAGTTTGGCCTCTTGAGTAAATGCTTGGTCATTAGATTTCTTCACCTTTTCCATATTCATGTAGTGCCTGTAGATGTTCACAGATCTATACAGGTGACCGTCTGGTCTGCACCTTGGACTAGTTTCTATTTGGGTACCTGCTTTCATCTGGTCTCTTGAAGCATCATGCTGGCACCCATTGTTCTAGCTTCTGATTATTTCCTTTTCTCCCAATTGTCAGATCCCTGCACACAAAGGCTTCTTGTCCTAACCCAAACTCATGTTGGCTTACTATCTTTTAAGTCCTTGTAAGTCTTCCTAGCAGGCACAGGAAGCTTTCTGGGCCTCTCTCATGCAGATTTAATTCTTAGTCCACTAGGGGCCAAGAACATTCCCTAGACATCTATCAAACTACTTTCTTTGGCCACTATGTGAAATCCTTCAAACCTAATTTGAAGCTCTCTTCCAAAGATCCCTGCTTTCAGGATTCTAATCAGCCTATCTATTCTTTTTCCTTCTCCAGTACCTTAAGTCATTTGATCACACCTACCATACCACCCCCACCTCTGCCTTTCAGTAGAACATCACTCTCTAGGTCACCAGGCCTCCTTCGGAACTAGGGGAATACAAAAACCATCATCTACTTAAGCCAAGACTAAATTTCAAGACTATTTTCTTTTTTAAGATCATTTAAATTCCAGTAAAATTAACATACAGTGTTATATTAGTTCCAGACATACAATATAGCTATTCAACAATTCTATACATTACTCAGTGCTCATCATGAAAAGTGTACTCTTAATCCCCATCACCTATTTCACCCTTAAGACTATTTATTTAATGGAGACTCAGAGAAATCATACTTTGAATATCAAAAACTGACTTTTCCTTAAGTTGTTATTATTTTTGTAAGTACCCAGCACAGAGCACAATATAAGACTTGAACCCACGACCCTGAGATCAAGACCTGAGCTGAGATTGAGAGTCAGATGCTTAACTGACTGGGCCACCCAGGTGCCCCCGTAAGTTATTTTTATTGACATATAACTGACATCCAGTTAAGAACACCCATTTTAAATATATATGATGATGATGTTTTCTATTAATTATATGTATCATTTCAGTTCAGTGATGAATGAACTTGATTTGTATTTCCGTTTGCAAGGAAAGACTCTGGGAGGGAAGGTAGGGAGCTTCTGAGGAGTTTGGGAAAAGGTAGACCTGGTAGCCGGTAATTTTGTATGAAACTAATAAACTTGAAAAATGCATTTAATCAATATATGGGCTAGATGTGTTGTCTCAGATGTGGTTCTTATGGCACCCTCTTGGGTTTCTGAATCCCTGTCCTATCGCCTGCTTGGCTTCCATAGCCTCAGGCTGGTCAACGTCCCCTCACATCCAGGTCTGGATCCGATTTTTTACAATTTCTCTTTAACTAAAAATTCTCAATCTATAAATGAGCAATTGGGCTAATTTGATTTATATTTAGGTACAAATGAGGCTACTTGGGGTTACTTACATTTTCAAAGATTGCTGGTAACCTAGTATTAAATCTAATTTGCAGAAAGTTTGTGAGAGAGAGTCTGGGGCCTGGGCCTTCTCACAAATTACCCATGGCTGTTCTAAGCCACATAGCTTCTTCCTGTGGGAATATGTCTCTGGGCTCCTCTTAATTTTATAGTCCACCTGGGAGCAAATGGGAACCTGGTTTTGTAACTTGTTTCTTATGCCCCTCTTTATTCTTGTGGGTATCCCTGCAAAGGAGTCATTTCATGAATAAAGTATATGAACCTCAAGTAACTAAAATGGTGAATCCATACACATGAATACGTCAAAGCCACCCAAAGTTATTGTAATCATCACCACTCAATATCACAATGGTTAACAGTATGGACTTTGATGAACCCATGTTTCAATTCAATTTTGTCACTTCCACACCCACTTTTGGCTTTTACCATTTTTTGAGAACATAATTTAAGCCAGACACTATGTCGGGAACTTTTACATCTGTGGCATGTATTTCCCAGAATTCCATAACCCGTAAAGGTAAATGGTCTTCTAGAATCCGAATCACAGTAAACGCTTGCCCTATTTGATACCTGGAGAGCTAGTCCTTTACTCAGTATTTCTGGAAGCCCCCAGGCATACTGAAAACCCTTCCCCCACATCCAATGATCCATTTTTCCCCACAATCTTGGCTACTTCCTGGTTTCCAGCCCCACCTCTAATCTTACACTTCAACTTGCTCATGAACCAGCTTGTTAGCTCCATGGATTTGAAGGCTGGCTTCTCTTTATCACCCCACCTCATGTGTGGGCCTCATCCCTCTCAAAGGTAATAGCAGAGATTAAATTTTTATTAACATTTAAGAATTAAGGAAAAAGTCACAACCACCATGGGATCTTGTACAGACCTATCACGGAGGGAGCCTTAAGAGTACCTGTCTGTCCTTTTCATAGTCTATGCCCAGCAGGAGGGCTCACGGAGATGTTCATCCTTACAGTAATCCAGGGACAATTAACAAGAGGTTTATAGTGGCTTGTTGGTGAAAATGACCACCAATGATCCTTCTCATTCCTCTATGTACATGCTACGTCTCCAGTCAAGAGCTAGACTTCATTCTCCTTGAATCTGGGTTTGTCTTACAACTTGCTTTGACTAATAGAACGTAGCAGAAGTGACAATTCTCTAGTACTGGGCTGAGACTTTAAGAGTGTCTGCAACGTTCATTTTTGTCTCTTATAAGCCCTTACCATATAGAGAGTTCAGGTCGCTTTTTGGAGAAAAGGTCATGAAGGGAAAGAGAGAGATTAGGTAAAGTTCGTGATGTAAGATGACTACTCAATGGTAGATTTGGGGTTAGGACTCTATTTTGTCTGTCTCTGAGGCTTGTCCACTTAATCTTTTCTATCTCTGTGGTAGTGTGCAATTATTTAACCCCTTATAAGACTTAGTTTCCTCTTTTAATATAATGGGATAGTTATAAATTCAGAGGCTGTTTGAGGAGTTAACAAAAATAATGCTATAATATTCAACCACATAAATACATGCATACACACACACACACATGAAATGCACACAAAATTGAATGGCCACCATACTGACATAACGAAAATCAGAGATTTGCATTGATACCAAAACTAAGTTAGGTAGCCTCTTGGGTAAGCAATATGGTTATTTTATTTTAGTTGCAAAGTGATACAGAACTTCATTGCAGTCAAGTTGTATGGCAAATTATAACTACTTTCTCCAATATTACCAGTGTACAGTGTACCGTTTGTGGGTCCTCAGAGTGGCTGCAGTGGTCACACACGTGGGCAATAGGTTTGGTTAAATGAAGGTCAAATCAGACCTTCTGGAACTCTCCCTGAGTCCATCCTCATATACATAGGAGTTTTCTGCATTAGTTAGGATGCATCATGCCAGGCCCTCTTCCCTGGGCCCCCTGCACTAGTCAGTCTTGGAGTTACACAGTACACTATAGATCGAAGCTTTCTGTAAAATCCAAGCAGAAGCAAAGTCCTCGCTTGGAATTCTACACTTGGACCCTGCAGTGAAGTTTAACCAGGGCCACAAAACTAAAACAAGAGCCATGTTTCAAAATTCAGTTTATTTTCTAAAAAGGTAGACTGACAGTGTCTTGTATACTGAGATGTGCCAGTGATTTCTTTTTTTAAACAAAAACATAAACCAGAGGAAAGCTGAAAACTAGGATTTACAACATTACATATAATTACAGAGTAATGAGGCTGATAGGCCACACGTGGCTCTCATTCTCCATAACTCATACACATAGACGTAACTTTCTATTGCCAGAAATCTTTCTTCCCTATGCACTGTTTAAACACACAAGGGTTGTAAAACTGTTCAGAGAACTAGACATTCAGCTTCTTAGCAAGAAAATTCTGGTAGGTAGGTATATTTTTAAACACATGTATGCCATGTTTTATAATTTTTTTCTTGGAAATATTAAAAAATAATGATCATTTTTGAAGGTTTAGAAATACAGCAAAGAAAAGAGAAAACATGAGAGACCCAAAAGTTTACAGTTTTTATATGATGACCAGTATTTTGATCTATTAATTTTTAGGCTTTCTCTTATAAATTTATTAATATTGTTTATTTTATGAGCAAATATGTTATATGTTTTCAAGAGCCTGAAATGATTAACATAATAAAATGAACATATTATCGTATATTTACTGTTTTTTGCCAGTTGGATCAATCAAACATGTAGTCTAAATATACTGACTTCTAAAACAAGAAAACAAAATTCATACTTCCACTTGAAGTGTTAAAGAATATTTACCATTCCGAAACCTGTAAGACTAAATATTCCATTTTATTTCATTAAAAAATAAAAGTTGATACCTCTTTAATTTTTAGAAAATGTTTCTATGATTACTGGAGATATAAAATATTTTTCGTGTGCTGATTGGCCAATTGTATATTTTCTTTCACAAAATTAACTGGTCCCGCCCTTTCTGGAGTTTGGTGGGGAGGAGAATGGAAGGTTTTATTTGTTTCTTACTGGTTGCTGGGATCTATTTCTGTAAAAGAATAATAAACTTTTGTCTGTCATTTATTGCAAATATTTTTCTCAATTTGATGTTTGGCTTTCTTATGGTCATTTTTAGTGGTAGACATTTAATATTCTTATGTGTTCAAATCTCAGAGACTTGGAAAGAACCACAAACGTGAGTGTATAAGTAAATAAATCTTTCTAATCAGGACATTCCTAAAATAGTTTGGACCTGGGAGTGCCTATGTTTGTGTATACAGGTGGCTGCTGGCTGGGGCTGGCTCAGCCTGGCTCCCGCGTCCTCTAAGGAGCGGAGCCTGGTGGCCAGCTTTAAAATACATTTGTTGCAATCACTTTGAGGAAATGTTCCAGGCAGGGAAGGCACTCTTTCTGGTGTTCTGATGGATAACTTTGCAAAGGACCCAGTCACAGAGTGAGTTGCTTAAACTAAAATGGGAAGAACACTTTTAAGAGATGGAACATCTGTGATAAACTCATTTTTTTGTGTTAGCACCAATGGAGATGCCTGTCTGGGTCGGCTGAACAACGCTTCTATAGCAGTCGAAAATTCATTTCATTTCATTATCGGAACTGTTCAAGCACCCCGGTTTGGATCAGGAAACAGCTTCTTAAACCTGCAGGAAGCTCATTTACCCCTGCTGGGGCTCCAGCTCCCCTTCTTATGCGAAGGTAGAGGCAGCTCGCTTACAAATCCTGGCAGATATATGCACGTATATATTTCCTGATCATATATATAAATATAATTCATATTGAAGGAATATGAAAGTTTCCAGGACCCTCCATCTCTAGCAGCCTTAATATTATCCTTCTTCTGTTTGATTTTGGGTCTGTTTCAAGGCTACTTTCCCAATCCTCTCATCTGTTAAAAAATACCGTTCTCAGTGCATTAATACCCAGACAAGTGCCTCTGAGGTGGTGCACAGTGGAACAAAGAAGAGGGCATCAATTCTCTCAACAGCCAGCAATAAGGCAAGTTGAAGTATTTTTCAAACAACAAACACTGATTGAGAAAACTTTTAAAGAATCCCAGATGGCAATTTACGGATTCAGAACTAAATTAATGGAGGGAAAACAAATCCATATACTTTGAAGTCTTTACAACGAGAGTCATAAGACTTCTACCTGTTTCCCGACCGCGACACTTCAAGACTCAAAAACCATAACCACAAGCGCGTTCTTGGATCCTCTGTGTCGGGGAAGGAGCCAGAAGTCAGTAGGCACCCAGAAGAGGCCTAGTGATTCTGAGACACAGAGAAGGGGCACTGTGTTGGGGGTGGGGGTGGAATGATTGAGGTGACACGCAGATGCAACTAACGCTTGAGGAAATTTGGCATGCGCAGAGTAGAAAGGCAGTAAGTGGGTGACAGCCAACATAAGCCAACTAGTGGGTACTAGCATCCCAGGAATTGGGGAAGAGGCGCTGCAGAGACATCCACCCCTCTGAACTTCTAAGGTAACCTCAGAGGGGACTCAGCACATGCCTCCATACCTGGGTCACCGGTAGGAATAAGCCACGATCTTCGCCTTGGGAGGGGTAGCACATACGCCTGAAGCATGTGCCCAGGCTCAGAAAAATGTCTCCTACCAGAGATGGCTCTCAGACAGCACAGCAGCTCCACGGCTGAGCACGAAAAGGAGTGTGCTTGCGGGCCCCTCTGTATGTCTTGGGGTTTGGCTCTTTCTTCACCCTACTAAATACACCCACTAAATATAGGATTGGTTTCATACCTGTAGGCTGCTGCCTCTACAGGAGAGGAAGAGACCAGTTGGGCTAAGAGCAAATCCAGGTAATAATGTGGCCAAGTTGTGCTATTTTTAGGGAGTTGAAATTGAAAATACTGAGTAGTATTTTACTAACTTTCAATGCCTGGCAGATTGTGGTGTTTTGTTTTGTTTTGTTTTGTTTCTTTTTGAGTTGAACTTTCATGTAAGCTGATTAAATATTTCCAACGGAAAAGGCCAAAATTGGGAATTTGCAGACAAGGTAAGACGTAGAAGGGTAAGAATTAGAAGCCCAGTGTGTACTGGAAGAATTTTAGGGTTAAGATTCTTAGTTTAAAAATTTTTTAACTTTATTTCTGTTTTGAAAGAGAGAGAGAGAAACAGAGTGCAAGCTGGGGAGGGGCAGAGAGAGAGGGAGACACAGAATCCAAAGCAGGCTCCAGGCTCTGAGCTGTCAGCACAGAGCCCGTCGCGGGGCTTAGACACAGACGTGAGTTCATGACCTGAGCCACAGTTAACCAACCGAGCCACCCAGGTGCCCCACGATTCTTGGTTTTAAAGGCTTTGTTCTATTTATTTTTCACCCCAGTCCATTTCTTTCCTCCAGGGCCTCTGCCTGTCCTGGCAGTGTGCCTACAGTGGGAGCTACATTAATGCATGCTGCTGGACTGGGAACATCTCGGGAAAATCAGGGAAACCTGTATTGTGGATAAGCCACAAGAACTGGTTCTGGTCCAGAGAGACCTGGGCTCTGCTTTGTGGGATAAATGCATGGGACTGATAGAGGACAGTGCCAAAGCCAAAACTGTGGCCTGATGCCCTTGGTTGAGGACTTCCACAGAAGATTCATTATGTGAAATGTTTCATGTGAATTGTTTCTTTTACAAAAGCCCCATGAGATGGGAACTATGTTTTTGTGATACCCACTTAACAGATGAAGAAAGTAAGTCTCAGAGTAAATGAAAACATTCCCAAGACCGTAGAAATAAATGGTAGAACTTGCTCACGGATTTCTCAGGCTTGGCAGAATACAATGCTATATACAGTAGAATACCTTCTTGGTCTCATAATTTTCATTTTATGGAATATCAGGCACAGTCTAATTGATTCACTGCTGTGTTGAAAACACGGGATCACATGTCTTGTCAACTCAGGATATATTTCATTTGAATTCCCGACCTTCAACTGGTTCACCCTTTGCCTGTGTGAAATTAGTAAAATGGCTACATTAACATTTCTTTTAATGGTCTTTTTTAAAGAGTACATTTTTAAGCACGGAAATAATGCATTTAAATGTGCTCTACACAATGTGCATTTGTTTATAATAGACCAAGAATATTGCAAATGCAAAAGTACAAATTGTCTTAGACACAGCAATTTTTGTTCTTATAGTGCTTATCACAGCCTAAAATACACATTTTAGTGTATATGTGCTGAGAAATGTGTTTTTAAATGTTGACTTGTAATATAGACATATCAAAAAAATTCTCATTAATTGCAAATATATCCTAGGTATTTCTTAAATTAGAACAATATCTACCTCATCTTAATGACCAATATAGAACAATTCACACATATATGATTTCTGAGCAGGAAGCATGATGAAAAATAAAGTACAAAATGGTAAAATCTCTCAACTCAAAAGACAAACTCCCTTATTTTATGTATTTGAACAATTTCACTTGTTGTTTGATATAATAATAAACAAAGAAATAGATAGAGAGACAGAAAAATAGGAGGTAAAATGGCAGGAAGGAAATAGAAGTAGAATTAGTGGACAGAGTTGGGAGAATAACATTATTTATCCATATGAAAAATAAAAATGAATGATTTTGGCAGATGTATTTCATCAAGATAAGACTGTGCTGTTTTTACTCATTTATGTTAAACTTAAATGCCAGAAAAATGTTATTATTTTGCCTACTATTATTTATTAAAGCCATTTAAAAAACCTAGTTTCTAGACATCCGTCATATCAGGAAATAAGCTAATTTGCTCTTTCTTTCTTTTTTCCCAAATACACCAAAAAATTTTGATAAATGAATGTAATATAATGTAATTTATTATATATTTTCTCCATGACGTAAGAATACCTATACTTATTAGAAAAACTTTGAAATAAGCAAAAATAGAGAAGAAAATTCAATATTTTCATCACATGACATAAACAATCTTACCATTTTAGTGAATTCCCTTCCTTCCAGTTTCCCCCCCCCACCTGCCTATGGGTTTAAACCAACATTTTTTCAAACTGTTAAACTATCCAGAGTTCAGTAAATATTAGGTATATCATTATTCTTTTCTCCCAGATTGAAAAGAAGCAACAAAATGCTTCAGGAACTGTGACTCATGCATCTTGCTCCGGTTCCAATAGAAATGTTTTAGTCTAAACTGAGTTAATTTCTTTTTTTTTTTCCTTTCATAGTTTATTGTCAAGTTGGTTTCCATATAACACCCAGTGCTCATCCCAACAAGTGCCCTCCTCCATGCCCATCACCCCCTTCCCTTCTCCCTGACACCCATCAGCCCTCTAAACTCAGTTAATTTCAGCCTTGCATCCCTCACTGCTTTTGATGTATCCAACCATATGTGCGACAGAGCAAAGCTTCCATCTCCTGTTTCCCCAGTCTCTTTCCCAAGTGCATTGTAATGATGACGGAACCATGAAAGCAGTGTCAATGAAGAAATTGCACAATTCAAAGTGTCGGTGCAGAATAAATCTGATGAACTGAATGTCTCAGTAGGTATCCATCGGTTCTAAAATTAGAACATAATACATGGGTAAGAATATTCTTCCCTGGAGATAGTATAGCCACTAATATGTCTGTTTGGATTCCATTAGCTTCATTTAAAGTGTAAGTTGTTCTCTTCACTACTTAGTCTTTTACCAGAGACTGATAGAAAACAGTACGTGTCATCCAAATGGAGGGCAGTGTCGATCATTCTGGGGGAAGTTCAGGTTCTGCAGGAGTGGCTTTTGCATGTGAATGTGTACTGTGTGCTTTACTCCCACTTTAAGTCTGTGCTGTGTGGCTACTTGAATGAGGAATCTGGAAACCTCAGAAATTGAGTTCCAACAGTCACTCAGTAGCCTGATCCTTAGTCTGTCATATCCAGTTGAGGCATGAGAGAAGTTACTCTAAACTTGAGAATGGAGGAGATTTTATATTAATTATAACTGATGTGGTTTACAGACTTACACATTATAGACTCCAACAAATTATGTATGTTGTTCATTAGTTAGCATTTGGTGTGTTCACACATGGGTGGCCAACCCTATGCAGAGGAAATGATAGGAGATTTTGTGGCTTTGGCAATTTTATCCCACAGAGTCAGGGATTTCTTCCTCATGAAAGTAGTTGTGGCTCGATGTTTACTAGGACTTTTTGTCTTGGGAAGGTGCTGTTGCCTTCATCTTCCCAAAGGCTTTGCAACCCAAGGCAGGACATTATCCACTGTTTGTCTCTGCATAGGCTGGGTGTTCTTGTATATTTGCATATAATTCCCAGAGGCTAACGTCTACTTTCAGCTAATCAGAGGACTAGATTTTGCTGACTTCTCTAGGTTTGGTTTCCCCTGCCTTAGTTGTCTTACAGTTAGTGTCGCCATCTTTTATGTGTGTACAGATATACATTTTTCAGTAATAGTGCCCAGCTTTCCTGATTAATTTCTATATTGTATTATTGCCATGGAATACAGACCTGTACTGCATGAAGATGGCATTCCTTGCTTACCTTTGTGGATAATATGAAACTTTATGTGTACTTGCTCTTCCCTTTCCCTTTCCCTTTCCCTTCAATGAGATCTTTCCTCTTGACCACAAATAAGCCAACTACTGTTCATTCTTTGATGTTGTTCTGCATAGGTGATCACTTGCTTCTACAGCAGTTACCACTACTGTTTTGCTTGCTACCATTGAGAATCCGGGTAATTCTCAGACAGTCTCTTCCTAGAGCAGGAACTATTGCATGTCTTATAGCTCCTATATATTCTTGATCTATTCCCCATCTTTTCTTTATGGTCTTGATGAGGGGATGGCAAACTTTTTCTGCCGGGGACCAGATAGTACATATTTCAGGCTTTTCCAGTGATGCAGTCTCTGTAGTAAATAATCAGTTTTTCCACTGTAGCACAAAAGTGTCATGGACAATATTTAAATGAATGAGTATAGCTATGGTCCAATAAAGTTTTATTTATGAAAGGACTCAGCAGATCAGATTTAGCCTGAGGAGGTCACAGTTTGTCAAATCCTGTTTCGGGCTATCATCTCGCTGTTATTCCGTAGCACTTGTGGTACCTTAAGCTTTTATAAATATTTACATGCATGGTTATGTTAATTGTTTTTAAAAATTTTTAATGTTTATTTTGAGAGATAGAGAGCACGTGTGAACAGGCCAGGGGCAGAGAGAGAAAGAGAGAGAAGGAGAGAGAGAGAATCCTAAGCAGGTTCTGTGCTCACAGCCTAATCCCAAAACGGTGAGATCATGACTTGAGCCAAAATCAAGAGCCGGACACTTAACCAACCAAGCCACCCAGGTGCCTCAGCTCTGTTAATTTTTAACCATAAGTAAAAGTTCACAATGAGGATGATGATGATGAAGATGACATTTCTTGAACACTTAACATGTCTTAGGCACTGTGTTAAGCATAGCATATGAATTATTTCATTTAATTTGTTCTGTGGCCCTAGGAGATTGATTCTAATACTAGTTTTATTTTATTTTATTTTATTTATTTTTTAATGTTTTTTAAAAATTTATTTCTGAGAGAGAGAGACAGCATGAGCAGGGGAGGGTCAGAGAGACAAGGAGACACAGAATCTGAAGCAGGCTCCAGGCTCTGAGCTGGCTGTCAGCACAGAGCCTGACCTGGGGCTCGAACCCACGAACCATGAGATTATGACCTGAGTCCAAGTCAGACGCTCAATCGACTGAGCCACCCAGGCACCCCTACTTTCATTTTATAGATGAGGCAACAGAGGAACAGAAAGGTTAAGTATCTTGCTCAAGATCTCCCATTAAAAGGAACCCAAGTGTTCTACCTCCAAATCCACTCTTATCACCATGGCTCTGTGTTGCCTCCCATATACTAGGACATACGATTCCAGGTATGAATGGCACCACAGTCAAAATGGCCATTCAAGTATGTTTTACCTAGCTACAACCAAAAAAATAACAACAGTGCCATTGTTGATCACCCATTCTTCAATGATAGTCAAGATTAAATATAACTACTTCAGAAACCACCATCCAGAATATTAGCCAAGGCAAACTCCTTTTCTTTCCTGCTGCCTTTTGATTATCTACAGAGGATTGAAGGGGACTTTTACTGTTAGTAGAGAATGTATGTATTATATGGCACACTGAAATAATTGCTGAGTTTTCTATTCACATGATTAACTTCAGCAGCAAATCAGGCAACTTCTAGCTTTGGGCAGAAATTTGAGGCTGGATTAATACATCTTCAAGGGTTTACTCTGGTTGAAATCTGTAAATAGCATATGTCCTTACTTTGCTTCATAGAATGTAGATGGAGGATCAATTACCCATCTTATATCTTCTAGTAAACCCCTTAGCCTTTGTGATAAATGAGTACATATTTACCAAAAATTTTAGTCTATCAAAGAAAACTACAAAAAAGCTTTCTCTTGAGAGAAATAGTTCAAAAGCAGCCTGTGTATGAAAATGCTCTCTGAATTTTTGAGGGAATATTTTTATGCCAAAATGAATAAAAAAATAAATGTTCTCTGGGCATCTATTATAGAAAAATATGTATTCATTTATTAATATGTAATAGTCACTGTTAAATGGGAGATAAGCAGGATATCTATAATACAATAAAAAAACTGTCAACAACCCCTAAAAAACCCTGATTATAAAAAATATTTATTCTAGAAAATCTGAAAAAGAGAAAGGAAGAAAAAATTTCAAATCTTCTTTAATTCTCCATTCAAAGAGAACCATGCTGCAAATTTGAGGTGTTTCATATTTTCCTGTGAATACTCTACATGTAAATCATCTTTAAAAAGTAGATCAAAAGCTCTGCTTTTCTCTATACATACTCTATCTGTAGTTTATTATGGGATAATGCGTTATATGACTTTACATCTTTTTTTCGCCACTCAACATTATAGAGGGAGCATTTTCCATACCATTAAATGTCTTGCAAAAGTATCATTTAAATTGCACATTATATTCTAATTCATGCTCACTAAGTAACAGAATTCCTTTCTCACAATTATCTGGCACTCACTCCGATCCTCATCATTTACGGGATGAGGAAAGTTGAGACCTTTCCATTAAAATGGTTAAAATTAAAACTTTGTGGGTTTAATTTTGGTTTTCTGGAAAATTCACTTATGCAAAAACTTATAATGGTAAATAAATGAGCTGTTAATGAATGCACAGCATGTCTAGTCCAAAAACGTCTATCTACATGACAGAATGTAATCACTATTCCTTTAAATTGTTGCAGAGAGGTACAAGCTATGGTATCAATAAAGCTGCATTTGTAAATGAAAATCCAAAGGACTATAGGTATGGAAGCCAAAAAAGTAAACCAAATACTTTTTTATGTTAATCATATAATTAATATGAATAATTCCTGTAATTCAGATATCCAAGAACTTTTTTAAAAATAACATTTTTAATCTTACCACTCCCTTCTCTTTCAAAATGCATGCGCTCACACAGCACATACACAACAAACACACAACAAACACATACACATGCTCATAAAAACACACATCCAATTCCTGGATCAGTCAATCAATTTTCCATTTTGCTATACAGTTTAATCATAAGATCTAGTGACAGATATTTTTCATATCTTGTCATATCTAACTTGTAGAATCATGTACATATGGTGAATTTTGGTGCAGAATCATGACCAGATTTTTTTCTAAGGCATCAATCAAAACATTTTGATCTTTCATTTAATATAAGCAATAAAACCCCTCATTTTACCTTTTTTTGTAACTTTGTAAAACATGTGATTGGGGGATGGGGGTTGGTTTCACTGTATCAAAAAACATCTTGAATCTCTCTGCCTTTTTTTCCCCTCCTTCTCAAAGGTTCTTCAACTTGGAACTCAGCTCAAAAGCTGAGTCTAACTAAAATTCAATTTAGTTGTTAATCCCATAAGGGGATACAATAGCTGCTACACATTCTGGCAGGCTCAAAAATCTACAAATTTTTACTTTTAATAATGTTTTCCCTGTCTCTAATTTCCTGTGTAAGAAAACATTCTTTTGGACAATTACCCCCATAATGGCCTTGCCAGAATCAGTTTCAACTTGAACTGTCTCAAAGAGTTCAGTAGCAGTCAGATTTTCCCCCTACAATTTTTGTTTTGTTGCACAAGAAAACTAAGTTTCTTTTTTCATTGCCTTCTCAAATGCTTTCACACTTATTGTTCAATGCACATGGAGCATATATGTATTCGTATTAGTATATATTAGTATTAGGACCTTATTCAGACTGTCTACAACTTACAAATGAGTTAAATTCTAAAAATCATTTTAATCATCACTTGAAGTATGTCACACATCTCCCCAGTGAAGTAGTGGTAGCATTAAAAGGGGGATTCCAAGAAGACTTTAAAGTAATGTAAACTGTAATACAACAGTATAAAGCATTTGAAGCAATATTTTAATGACACCTAGTCACCAATGATAATAAGAAATTCATTCTGAATTCCATTACAGATACGAAGAACACGTCTCTCCGCATTCATTGGTTTCTCTGCAAGGGACATAAGGAATGGCATGTGGGATTAAAAAGGAATGAGTGATATAGGCAGAAATGATCCCCATGCCAATATCTTGTTAACACTCCAGATTCAAAAGAAAACACATTTCTCCAGATCAATCATACTCCATGGGGTCTAAACTGAGGAAAAAAAAAAAAAAAGGATAAATTTATCCAGAAGAGATGGACGCTCTAGTAGTCTTCAATATATTTAGTGGCCCGGTGTTTGTCTATCAGATTCTTTTTTTTTTTTTTTCACTGACAAGAGGGTAAATTATTTTTAATAACTTAAAATGTAATGAAATTCAATTTGCACAACACTGGGGGCTCAGAAGCTACTCTTAGAGATCATCATTTGTAAGAATTTCATAAGCAAAAGTGACTAGCTAAGCTGGCTACAGGGAAGCAGGTGAAAGCATCCCCTACTTCGTGAATACATCACCACTGAAGGACAAAATGCCAACTTCATGGCACATGATCAGACAATCCACTTCCTGTACCCAGTTCAAGTTCATTCATTAATTATCTCCTTGTTGCCTTCTGAGCCTGAATGAGGTTTCAGAATGTTTTTCTAACAATGAGATCACTTTCTTCTCATAAAAAGAATTCATCAAAAGGTAATCAATGTAATCTACCCCATTATCACACCAAATAAGAAAAACCACATGGTCATAACAAGAGATCACAAAAAGCATTAGACAAAATTTACTCATAAGAATTCTGCAATCTAAAGATAGAAGAGTGTTTCCTCAACTTGATATTGGGATACATGTTTGTTTTTAAGTAATCTTTACACCCAGTGTGGGGCTTGAGCTCACAACCCTGATATTAAGAGTCTCAGGCCCCACTAACTGAGCCAGCCATATGACCCCTGGGCTATACGTGTTTAATAGGAGAGTGCTGAGAACCCACTGAAGGTCAGGAATAGGACCTGTTCTCATCAACCAGACAGAATAAAGCCTTATGATTCACAGAGCATTGGATAGTAGCTTACTCAAAGTGATAATCTTCCTCAGACTAATGAAGTGCATCAAAACAACACTATAGGTAATATCGTGTTTAGAGATGAAAGACTAGAACTTTCTTTCCAAGATCAAATAAAAGACAAGGATGTCCACTTTCACCACTTCAACATTGTGTTAAAGGTTCTAGCCAACACAATATACACCAAGAAAAACAAATAAAAGATATCCAGATTTGAAAGACAACCTTACATGCAGATAACATGCTCATCTATGTAGAAATTTCTATGGAATTTACAAAACAAAAGACACTAAAACTAGTAAGTAGGTTTTGTAAGAAGGCAGGGCACAAAAATCAATATAGAAGTTAATTCTACTTTGATATGCTAATAACAAAAAGGCAAAAATTGAAATCACCATACATTTTTATGAGTAATTTAAGGTGACCTAAATAAAGGGAGAAATATATCATGTCTATTTGTTGGGAGACACAATAATGTTAAGATCGCAATTCACCCTAACTTCATTTATAGATTCAGTGCAATGCCAACCAAAATCCCAACAACCTTTTTAGCAGGAACAGGCAAGTTGATTTTGAAAAATGGAAATGCAAAGGGCCTAGAATACTCAAAACAACTTTGAAAAGGGAATTTGGAGAACAAACACCACCTGATTTCAAAAATTACTTGTACACCCAAAGCATAGGGTTACACCTTTTACTACTCCTAGTTTTCAAGGTAAGAAAATCCTAAACAAAACAATACACTATATGACAAAGTTCCTGGAATATTCCACCCACTATCTTTTCCTTACCAACCAAGGGGAGATAAAAACAAATAGAATTTTAGAGAGTCTCCTAAACACTACTGGCTGAATGAGTTTGGGCAAGTCGCAACTTTTCAGTCCTTGATTTTCCCAGCCGTAGAGATGAAAAGATTATACAGAATGATCTCAAAGGTCTCATTCAATTCTATGCAGACACATATGTTCCCAGACCTTAGCGGGTTTGCAATCTGGTAGGAGGGGAAGACTAACCATCCTGAAAAAACAGCAAGCATTACCAAAATAAAAATACAATTAGGTGTTCAATTATGTGGTACAGATTCTGAGTGTTCCCAGAATTTGGTGTGCAATAATTTCTGAGGTTCAAGAAACAAGTCAAGGCTTCATGAAGAAGTGATGGTTTCATCTGGGTCTCAGACATGACTTATTAGCATTTTAATTCCAAAATCCATTGGGGCAGTGGCTAATTTTCAGGGCAGGAACTGTGTCTTCCTAATTGTGTTTTTTCTCCCTAGAGCTTCTTGTCTACACCATTGGATTTAGCTCCAAATCCAGTCTATCTTGTCCTGTTTACTGTGGACTCATGCGTGCCAGTCCAACTATGTTGTAGGTTCTTTGAGAACTCGGCCTCTATTCTACATTTCTTTTTTAAAAACATTTATTTATTTGCTTGTTTATTTATTTAGAAACTGTGGGGGAGGAGCAGAGGGAGAGAGAAAGAGAGAGAGAATCCCAAGCAGGTTTCACACTCAGCACAGAGCCCAATGAGGAGCCAAGGGGCTCCATCCCACAACCATGAGATCATGGCCTGAGCCAAAATGAAGAGTCAGATGCTTAACTGACTGAGTCATCCAGACGCCCCTACTCCACATTTCTGTATGTAGACTCATTGATTCCATGGTTCAACACCAATGTAAATCATACTTTTTAGATTTACTCTTTGAGAAGGTCAGTCATTTCTAAACTCTTTTCATAGAATTGAAATCAATTTAAAGAATGTGACAAAGCCAGGTTTCAAAGAAAAGGAAATAATTGAAGAGAAACCCCGGGAAAATGAGAGTTGATGACAACAATGGTAGATGTTCTTGTGGCATATATATACCACCCTTTTGTGGTCATGGGCTGAAACATATGAACCCCAAGGTTTTTGGTTGTTTTGCTTTGTCTTACATGTGTTCAGTTCTACCACCTTCTGCCCTGTTTGCCTGCTGTCTTTTAAAATGCTCCCTCCACCCTTCATAATTTGTGTGTCCCATGCTGAGTTCACTGGAGCATCATAATCTAGTGATAACTATGTCTGCACCCCTCCCCCAGCCTCCATTATGGATCTGGGCATAGAGTGATGCTTTGTAAATTTCTGTTTCTTCATTCGCTTGTTTCTTAAATTTGATTTTCCTTAGGTAACCAAAATGTTAGTTGCTTTATTTAATCAGTGTGGTATCAAATTTCAGGGCATGGTTGATTCTGATGCACATGGCTAAGGCTGTAGGTCCCATTGAACCTAGAACTGCTTGAACGGCATAGAGATTTGGGACACGATGGCTCAGGGACTTGACCCTGATGCTTGAGTATGGCTTACAATTAGGTTCTATACAGAGTATGGGTTAGGCAAGGGTGTAGTTGATGCTGTCAATGGCCCCAAATACATGCCATCCCTTTTTAAACTTGTGCCCTTTGCCCAGCGATTTTCTAGTTTTAGTAAAGAGGTGAACCTTATCTCTCCTCCCCTTAAGTTTGGGCTGATGTTGTAACTTGCTTTGGCCAATTAAACACAGCAGAAGTAACCGTATGCCAGTTCCGAGTCTAGGCCTCAGGAGACCTGACGTATTTCCTCTTGCTCTGCTCTTGTTCCTCTCCCGTGGCCATGAGAACATGCCCGGGTGAACCTGCTCAACTCCGAGATATGGGAACAGAGCTGAGTTGTCCCATCATCCCAGCCAAAGCGAAACTAAACACACAACCCCAAATGTGCTTTGTAAACTCTGCCAACATCAGCTGAGCCTGGCCCATGTTGACTGAACCATGCAAACATGTGAGCCCCCCAGATGCTCATTGTTTTATGCCACTAAGGTTTGAGGCCATGTGTTACGCAGCATTACTATGACGATAAGTAACAAATACAAAGGGCTTCACTGCAACCACGGAAAGTGGGACTAGTGTTCAGCTGTAGCTCCTTGTAGTCCCCCTGACACACCAGAACTGGGGCTTTGGGCTTCTATTCTTCAGACTTGTGGACCTCACTATCTGTTACTGAGAAGCAGACTGGCCTCTTTAAAAAAATTTTTTTAATGTTTTTATTTATTTCTGAGAGAGAGAGAGAGAGAGAGAGAGAGAGACAGTGTGAGCAGGGGAGGGTCAGAGAGAGAGGGAGACACAGAATCTGAAGCAGACTCCAGGCTCTGAGCTAACTGTCAGCACAGAGCCTGACGTGGGGCTTGAACCCACGAACCATGAGATCATGACCTGAGCCGAAGCAGGACGCTCAACCGACTGAGCCACCCGGGCGCCCTGGTATGAGTATATTTTGTAAGTAGACTATACAAGTTATACTATACTTTCAAGTAACTTGGGGGAAATAAACCAAAAACAAATCACCTAAACATAGTGTAATTCCTGTCCAAGGTATGGTGACATGGGTTTATCGTCAGAAGATTGACTGGTCTAATCATTTACACAACAAATATTTATTCAGCGACCACTATATGCCAGACACTATTTTGCATATTGGAACTATATCAGCGAACAAAACATAAAAACTCCCTCTATTTGTTGAGCTTCTGTTCTAGTGGAGCGGAAGGTACATGATCAACAAACACAATAAGTGACTAATCGGATATGCTGAAAGGGGGTACGTGCCATTGGAAAGAGAGGAAAAAACAGAGTAAGGTAAGGGACACTGGAAGTGCCACAGGGAGGGTTGGGGGCACTTACAATATGAGGGGAGACTTAAGGGTGAGAGACAGATAAGGTGGGAGGAGACCTAAAGAAGAGTCCAAGCAGAGTCAGCTGCTCTACGCCAAAGGCCTGACGTGGACTCTTGCCTGTTGTGTAAAGAGCAGCAAGAAGCTAGTGTGGCTGAAGAACAAACTGGACATAGGGGAACATTAAGAAGAGATCAGAGAGGTAGCGGGAGGCAACACTATTAAAACTTCGAAGGCAGTTAGGAGAACTTGGCTGGGTGTGTACTTGGGAAGCAAATGGCTGCCCTTGGAGGGTGGTGAGCACAGAGACGGTCATAATCTTCTCAGCTTGTCAGCGAGGTGAGGCCAGATGCCAAGGGGAACACTGGAGACCGTTAGGCACCTACGGCAGGAATCCGAGTGACGTGTGGGGGCCTGGCTCAGCGTCTCCAGACAGTGTGGGAAGAAGGGCATGGATTTTTGGTATATAGTAAAGGTAGAGCGGAAAGAATTTGTCGGTGGATGGGATGTAGTGCGTGAGAGGGGGGAGGAGTGAGTATGACGGCAAGGCTTTAGGCCTGAGAGACTGCAAAGGTGGGCTTTCCCTTAATGGAGGTGGGAAGACTATGAGAGGAACACGGTTTATTTAAAGAAAAGACGAGGAGTTAGTTCCATTTTGGAACATTGGGGCAGAGCTGTCTGCTAGCCATCCAGGTAGAGATGTCCTGCGCCAAGTAAAACTAGAATCCAGCTTCCTGGATTCAGCAGAAAAACTAGATTCTCCTCTCAAGTTATTTAAGCAAACTCAGAAACCCATAGATTTCTGATGTTCTAGAAGGACAATGATTATCAATATGTTTGCTTTTGTTTGTCTCTTAAATTACATCTCCATTTTATTGACCCAAACTTCTGCATATGTGGTGTAATTGTTCCTCATCATGGTGGATTCAGTTATTTATTTCCAAATTATGAATTTTGTTTGGTGACACAAATGACCAGTCAATACCACATCATCTTGCAAAGCATCCCCTACATCATTTCAACTGCAAAGCGACAGCAGAGTTGAAGAAAACAACTTACTGTCAAATTGTATATTTCGGATTTTAACTTTAGATTTACTGAAATTCATATAATCTATCCAACAAACATTTATTGAGTAAATACTGTGAGACTGGCAATCTGCTAAGTACCAGAGAGTCCAGAGATTTTTTTTTAAATGCCATTTCTTGCATTTAGGAGCCTCAAACAGATGAGGCAGAGGTGGCGGTGATGGGGGCAGTTAAGAGGTTACCGAATAGACCATATATTCACTGTAATATAATCAAATGCTATAAATATTGGTCTGAGCAAGTTGTTTGGGGAACGCTGGAGGGAAGTAGTATCTCTCCTTGTTCCGCATGCAAATTCCATCTCCAGTGTTTCAGACAGTTCCTTGATTTACTAGTTCTTAGATTCAATGCTTCCTAACTTCTAACTCAGCAAAACGTGCTTGTTGGGCTCAGAAACAATGGGCAGAAATGGGTTAATGAGATCAAATATGCACAGCTTCTGGGTTACCCTCCCAGATAACAGTATTTTAACACTGAGTCAATTTTAATTCACTCAAATTTGAATTCTGGCAGTGGGCGATGCTTTATCTGGCAGGAGTGGGGGGGGCCGGGGGTGCTTCTCAGGTCCCACTCTAGTGTGGCGCCATCACAGAGGGCACATGGCTTGGGGGCCTTTTGCGTTCTTTTTGAGAGCCAAGCTGCTTCCAGTATCATACACATTCAATAAAGAGCATGAAATCAGCCCCCCCCCCCAACTGTTATGCTTTACAGACTTCTATCCAGTCCCCATCATCTATACATGATAAACTGTGAGTCCCCTCTGTTCACATGATGACCTGGGCTCTGCATTCAAACCTCAACCCCACACCTTGAGACCAAGTGCCTTGGGTAAGTCACTTACTCATTTGTGCACTGATTTCTTAATGTATACAAAGGGGGTTATAATTGTAAGAGCGTTGCCGTGAGGATGATAAGAGACAATCAGGTAAATTTTTTTGCACAAAGTAGGTGCTCAGTAAACGTTAGGCATTTCTATCTTCTGACTTAGATTCTTGGAGTTACAATTCAAATTCTGGTGAATCTAGAGTCAAAGCCAATGGTGTCAAACAAGAGGGCTTATAGGACAAGGTGGAAGTTCCCCCACAAGCCCTACACTCTTCGATATACATATACTACGTCAGGGAGCTGGATGTCTAGAAATTTTATGGAATGTCCACTAGGTGGCAACATGTTGTCATATTTCCTGTCCTCACTGCATAAATTTGTAACAAATCCTGCGAGACCATATTTACCTTATGTAATTAAGAATTTTGTTACCACAAACCAAAATGGGCTGGCTACGGTCATTATTTGAAGGAAAAGTGCTCCATCGGTGGCTTCTTGTTTTAAAAAGAACCTATTTTTAATTCCTGTTTGAATTGGTTATACTTGTATCATAAGAGCAATATGAAGTTAACTATTATACTTTAGGACTTTCCCATTTCCTATTCTTAGGCTCTTATTTCTTTGATTTTTGTGTTCTAACTTTTGACTGCCTGACAAAGAATAACACATTTGGATGTTTGTCTCCACGATTCAAAACAATTTCATTTGCATGCCCTTCTGTTTATCTGACATGACATTAACAACTCAGGGAGACAAAGGGATAAAAGTTGTTCTTCTCGTGGATTTTATGTTCTTAGATCAAAGTATTGATGCAGGCACAAAAAGTCAGGAATAGCACATGGGATTGACTGAGTGATAAAACGGGCTGGCATTGTCCACAAATATCAAAGTAATCTCTCTAAAATGAATTTCAATTTTAACTTTCTTCTGCTATGTCTTTATAGTGGGTTTAGCTGGGGAGACACAAGAAAGGAAGGAGGGAGGAAGAAGTTGGCGAATCTAACCTTTGGAAGCAGCTATCAATGAGAGAGGGAGGGGTGAAGAAAAATGAGAGTTTGTGAATGAGGAAGAAAACATTCCCCGTGATGAGAATTAGCATTAAAGAACTCAGTCCTGAAGAAGGACTTAGGTTTATATGTGAAACAAATTATGTAATCAAACTATCATAAGGAGACAATTCAGGAAATATTTTTATGATGGAATGCTATATTACTTTATATAATACATATTTGAATATATTACCTAGAATCATTTAAGAGTAACATAACACACTGGATTGTTTACTGTAAAGCATTAAATGGATGGGAAACAGTTGATATTAACAAATGAAATTCCTGAGCAAGTGCTGCCTACGGGCATTGCTTCTGAAATACCACTGGCTGGGTATGGATTGGTATAGATATGGCATTGGCTGGATATGGTATGGATTCCTAATCCATACCTATGCTAAGTCTTCTCTTTTTAATTGAAACAGTCATTAATTATTGGACTATTGCCTCCAGCAAATTAACCTCTGGCCTATTATCAAATTAGCATTCTCAAACTCATATTTTTAAGCAAGTTTTAAAATTACTTTTGCTGGAGCACCTGGGTGGTTCAGTCGATTAAGCGTCCTACTTTGGCTCAGGTCATGGTCTCGCCGTTCCAGAGTTTGAGACTCATGTTGGGCTCTGTGCTGACAGCTCAGAGCCTGGATCCTGTTTCGGATTCTGTGTCTCCCTTCCTCTCTGCCCTCCCCCTGCTTGCACGCTCTGTCTCTCTCTCTCAAAAATAAAAATAAACATTACAAGAAAATTTAAATAATAAAATTACTTTTGCTGTTGCTAGTGATGGTGCTGAGGCCCATGGTGGTAAAGGAGGTATAGATTACAATACATATTATTGGGGAAGATCATCCAGCATAAGCCTCCAATCGTATTGAAAGGCACTTGTGGTAATATATTAATATTTTCAAATGTTGCATGGCAGGGTTTTATCAGTTTGTTTGGCAAAAAAATACACCGTCAGTACATGAATAGTTTAGAATTATTTAATGTAATTGCTGAGAGCTGGAAATTTAATCTTAGCAAGAACACAGCATATCATTGTTTAATGAACAAGGAAATAGTCGGGAAATCAGGAAATATGTATTCACTTCCTGATATAGGCTCTGGGAATTCAGTGGTGATCCAAATAGACATATCTGCCCTCACAATTGCTCGTAAGTCTCATAGGAAAACAGACAGTGAGTAACAAGTGTAACACACATAGCATTGATGGGAAATCAGGCTAGTGGAAATCTGAAATAAAAGGAGAAAGTCTACCCAAAGTATGCGTTGGAATTTAAGTCTACTAAATAAAGGTCTTGTATAGTAGAATAAAAACAAACACATGAAACCCACAAAACACACATTGTTTAATAACTAATTAATGACCTTTCAAATAATCATTAAATATGTTGCTCTACTAATTTATTGGTATCCTGCAAGCTAGCACAGAATCCACAAAAAACTATTTATCTGATCCCCACCTGACTGACTCATGGAATGAAACCTTGAGTGCTCATTCCATTGATAAACTATGAGTAATGCTTAGCAGCTCTGGATACTGGCAGCTGGTGAGGGAACCCTCTAGAACCTCCAGACACTTCTTCTCCTGCAAGTGAGTTTCATGCTTATTAAGTATCAATTATATATATGTTTTCCAAACTCATTTATGCTAGTTCTATTCTACACGTTGGTTTTGTAATATATTTAAATACTTTATAGACTGATACAGCGCCCAAAAACTGAGTAGTTGTTTTTATGAAAAATAAGCTGAGTTCTTTGAAAAGACCCAGGTGAGTTGCTAAATTAGAAAAAGGTGTAGGTAAGGAAAAGTTGCTCTCAAAAAAGTCATAGGTAAGAAAACTAATGGATTAGCAGCAACAGTAAAAGCCTACACTGAGATTGTCTCACAAGTGTGCTTAAGTTCTTGGTTTTCTGAACCATTTATTTGTTTGTTTGTTTGGTAAGTAGACTTCACATCCAGCACAGATCCCAATGTGGGGGCCTGAATTCACAACCCTGAGATCAAAACTTGAGCTGAGGTCAAGAGTGGGTGCTTAACCCACTGAGCCATCCAGGCACCCCGAAGTCCTTGCTTTTATTTAAGAGATCTGTACTTGCACATTTTAGACCAGGCCCATTTGAGTGTGTTTATTTAGAATCGAGGTGTCCCAAATGATTCATCAGAGGTCAGTCACTTACCAAAGACTTGAGCCTGGCCTCAAAATAATGATGAAAAAATGGACACTTCATGTTTTAGGTTAAAGTAAAATGTTTAAGAATCTACATACCATTTTTTATGATGATGCCACTTTAGCAAACTTGTTGGACTTCACTACAATTTTTTTTGCCAAAAAATTTCTTTAAAGAGTAGTCATACATTCCCTGCTTCCATGTCTTCACCTTCCTCACTCCTTGACACCTTGAATCAAGACTTCAGTGTTCTCGAATTGTTCCCCTGACAACCTAATCCCCACAGCCAGTGGCCCTCTTGCGTGTCTTCTCTCCCCCCTTCCCCCTATGTCCTCCCCATTCTGTGTCTAGTCCAAGTTCAGGCCCCTCCATTTTGTGGATGCCTCCCATGTAGCCCATTGCCTCCAGCCTGCCATACACATTGACGCCAGATTAATCTTCCTAAAGTATAGTCCTGTTCAGGTTGTTCAATTCCTACTTTAAAGATCTGTGGGGCCTGGAGGAGTAGGTTTTAATAAAGGGGGATGGTGAGCAAGGGGAGGATGATGGGAATAAGGGTCACAGAGGGTTTCCAGAGCCAAATTGAACAAATCATGTAGACCAAATCAGCTAAGTTAACGACAACAACAAATCCTGGTTTGGTTTTTGGTTTTTGGTTTTTGGTTTGTTGTTGTTTTTTTGTTTTTGTTTTTGTTTTTGTTTTTGTTTTTGTTTTGACAGCAACAACACTGTTGTAAAGGAGGAGCTAGGAAAATTGTGCCATATGTAAATACCAAAGGCTGAGACTGAAGAGAAAAACCATAAAGGGAAATAGGATTAGAAGAGTGTTGAATATAGTCGCAGGTAACAACAGGGCCCTGAATGTCAGGAAGGAATGTTAGGATTGGCTTTCTCTGAGCTACGTGGTGTGTGATGCGGGATCGAGGTTGAGTCTCAAAGCTGGGACACCTTCCCAAGTCTTCTGCCTATCGTTGGGCTGTCTGTCCCTCCATTCTTGATTGGACTACTGACCAAGACGCTCTTCCCAACATTGGCCACTGATACATAAAGATCATATAGAGTAATCTCCCTCTTGAACTTTGGATCTTGAGTAGAAAGAACCAAAACCTCTGTAAATGACTCACTGGAACATCAGTGCCTTGGAAGGACTTCAACTGGGTCCTGCTCCTTGATCCCCAGTAGAGGTCTCTGAGTTTCTCTTCTTCCTGAGACCTGCTTGCTTAGCTTTTCCTTTGATTCTGTGACCTCTTTTTGACTCATCAATCCAATTAGCTCTGTTTGGGGCACAGTTGCTGTTGCATGCCACCTGAGAGCACTGACTGATTCTTCAACGTAAGGAACTATCCTGGCTCAAGACAATGGGACATTGCTGTCAGAACATTCAATGGCCACCTACGATCTGGCAAATTAAGTGTATGTTCCTCACCATGGAGCTTCAGGCCTCCCAAAGTATAATAGCAATCTACTTCCCCAGTTTTACTTCCTACTCTTTCGGTTTTTTAAAAAATTTTTTAATGTTTATTTATTTTTGAGAGAGAGAGACACAGAGTTGAGTGGGGAAGGGTCAGAGAGGGAAGGAGACACAGAATCTGAAGCAGGTTCCAGGCTCTGAGCTCGCTGTCAGCACAGAGCCTGAAGCGGGGCTCGAACCCACCAACTGCGAGATCATGACCTGAAGGCGGCTGCTTAACCGATTGAGCCACCCAGGTGCCCCTCCTTCCTACTCTTTCCTTATACCCTGCTCTCTAGTCAATAAATTACCATCTGAGGTAAATCATGATAGTAAAAGCTGACAGTGAATCATGCCTCCTGGTATCCATGCCTCTGTGGACCTCCTGTCTTGCCTCTGGGCTTGGTCTTGTGACTTCCTTTGGTGAAGGGGACATTAGGACATATGACAGAAGCAGAAGCTTGAAAAACCACTTGTACACTAGGGCCTGCCCTGTTAGAACATTGCTGCCACCATGTGACGAAATCTGGTCGAGTTTTCGAGGTTGAAAGCCGTCCAGGAGAGAGACCAGCTCTCCCAGGCCTCAGCAAGCCTCCAGCTGTAGCCAAAGAGTCACACCATGAGTACTGGTCACTGATTGTTATTTTAAGCTACTAAATGTTCCATTAGGGTACTTTGTTCGATAACCGAGACAGAAATTGCTCCCATCACCTTCATCAGAGCCGAAAGTGCATTAGACATGTGTTTTGTCCTCCGAGCTGTCTTCCGGGCACCGGTTGGCCCACCTGTTTAACTGCCATAAAACATGGGTCTGGGCAGCATCCTGCCAGCTTCCAACAGCTGTTTCCTCACTGTTCTTCCAGAACCCACCGACAGCTACCTTGCTGTTCCACTGGCCCCTGTCTGCTGTCTGGGCACAAGGTCAATGCCACATGGTTTTCATTTTTTCGTTATGGCAACACCGGCATAACCAATCTCTGTCTCTTGCAAAACATCACAGTCATATTTTTTTTAGTTTTTTTTTTTAAATGTTTATATATTTTTGAAAGGGAGAGAGAGAGAGAGAGACAGTGTGAATGGGGAGGGGCAGAGAGAGAAAGGGAGACACAGAATCTGAAACAGGCTCCAGGCTCTGAGGTGTCAGAACAGAGCCCAACTCGGGGCTCGAAGCCATGAACCGCGAAATCATGACCTGAGCTGAAGTCAGACACTCAACCGATCGAGTCACCCAGGAGCCCCTCACAGTCATAGTTTTTAATGGAATACAACTATTTAAAAGGATGACCTTAAATGCCACCTCCTGCATGAACAGTTCCTCATGTACCAGAGGTAGTTTCTCCTTTTTTGGAGATTCTCATAGTACTTTGAACCTCTCTTATGGTCCTTTCTGCATCATCTTCTTCTCTGCTTTGCCATTGTCTTGTGGGCAGCCTCATTTTACCAGACGGTAGGACACTCGTCTCTGCAATCCCGATCCTTTTGTCCTCAAAATGTGGTCTCCAGGCCGGAAGCAATGACATCACCTGGGAATTTGTTAAAATGCCAAGTCTCAGGCCCCACCCCTAAAGTACTGAATCAGAATTTGCATTTCACCAATACCTCCAGACGATTTGCATGCATATCATTCCCAGGTGGCTCAGTCGGTGCTCAGGTCATGATCTCACCGTTCATGGTTTCAAGCCCTGACCTGGGCTCTGTGCTGACAGCTCAGGGCCTGGAGCCTGTTTCAGATCCTGTGTCTCCCTCTCTCTCTGCCCTTCTCCCACTTGTGCTCTGTTTCTCTCTCTATCTCAAAAATAAACATTAAAAAAAGTTTGAAACACATTACTTTAATGCAGTATTATGCAACATCACATTAATATAATTTGGAGACTTTAAAAAATATATATCCCTAGAGCTTGGGTACGACACCAGATGAATTAAAGTAATGTACAGTCAGGGTTGAGACCCACTGCTCTGATGTAGAATTGCCAGATGCAGCAAACAGAAATGCAGAACACCCCACGAAATTAGAATTTCAGACCAACAGCAGAGAATTTTTTTCATATGAACGTGTCAAAAGTGTGAAAAAATTCTTTGCTGTTGGTCTGAAATTCTAATTTCACTGAGCATCCTTGATATTATCTGGCAACCCTTCTTGAACAGTAGTCCAGAACAGTGAGTGGTTTTCAAACATTAGAATCACTTGAAAGGATTCATCAACACAAAGCCCTAGGCCCCAGTGCTCAAAATTTCTGAGTCAGCAGAGCTGGGATGAGGCACAAGAATTTGTATTTCGGACAAGTTTTCTGGGTGAACCTCATGCTCTGGGAACCACGTTTGAGAACCTGCCTGTTGGTCTAGCATTAGGTTTTCTGAATGCCTGTCTTAAGTATGTACAAAGCAGTGACTGAAAGAAAACTTTTGAGTAGAGGCCATGGCTATCTTCACCAGTAATAGTGAACATGAAAACAATCCTTATAATGGAGATGGGGATTATCTACAGATCAGGTGCATGGGTAAGAAAATAAGTTCCTCACTGGACATAATGAGCCTCAGGGACCGACAGGGCCCCTATTATACCCCTCCCTCCAGGGGCTGTTAGAAGCTTGGCTTATCTCTGTCTAAGAACATGGCTCTGAACCAAACCAATCTCATAGAAACACAACGACATAAGTTTTAAAATGTTAGAAGTTATATAAAAATCCTTAAAGAAACAGATGAATTCATTTGAGTAATATATTTAACTCAATATATCCAAAACCTCATCATTTTAATCTGTAATCATTACAAACAATTAGCAATGAGATCATTTACATGATTTTTTTCATACTACGTCTTTGAAATCTGGTGCATATTTTATGTGTGTATCACATTTCAGTTCAGGCTGGCCACATCCCAAATGCTCGGTAGCCATGCTGCGGCTAGTGGCTGCCCTGTTGAACAGTACTGCTTAGAATTATTGCCTGACTCTGAACTTGAGGACACAGCCCAACTTTAGACGGATCACCTGGTTCAAATACCTCACTCTTCTCTGACCACAGGCTTGGACTAGTTCTCAGGCCAGTTGTACCCTCTGATTTTTCCTTTTCCTGAATTCCTGACCTTGCCCTTCCCTTCCTTACTCCCGAGCCCTTGCTCAAGGGGAAGCCACATGAATGGAAATCTCAATGCCAAAAATAACTAGCCAGGCTTAAAGGGACCCTGTTGTTTATCCAATGTAACGTTAAGCCCTTGAAATGTTGCACGAGTTCATTGAAACTTTGCTTTGACAGGTTTTTCCATCAGACAGGTGGCCTAACCAGAGTCTGAATCCAAGAAGCCCTGTTGAGGACTTGTTTAATCTAGTTTTAAAATCATAAGTGCCGGAGAGACTAACATTTTGCTAGTATAGCTTGAATCATATAGCTTTCATTTGCAGGGAAATTGGCTTCAGATAAATAACACAAAAGAGAAGACAAATCACCAAAAAGTAATAGGCCAAACATCTTAAGTTCTTGGGCAAAAAATAAACAGAGTATCATTGAAACCATCATTTATATTTTTTCATGGGTTGGTGGCGTATCTATCCCATATTTGAAACTCTTTTAGCTATTAATTTTACATTTAAAAGTAAAAAAAAATATTTGTCAAACATTTGATTCTATGAGACAGAAGGAAATATGTACAGATTGTCTATATATTATTTCTATTTTCATAGCAAAGGGAGGTTCAGATAAGTCCCCATGGTAGGCCTGAGGAACCGAAACTTGCCTACATTAATAGAGAAACAAAGAGGCACATAGGGGATTCTAAAACCATGATCACTGCTGTGATCTGGAATTATGTTTGAAGTCCTGAGACACGGGTTAAATTTAACTTAGATCATTAACTAGATGAATTTTCGGCTAAGATTTCAGCTGTAAACAATCTGACAGGGTGATTGGCAGCCTCTCATTATAGAGGCGTAGTGATTAATTAACACAGAGCTTAATTAATTTTGTAAGGCAAGAAACAGTATTTCTTTGCAGTGAAAATCAATATTTGAATATTTGGAGTTCCTTCTCTGAGTTAATTTCACTCAGATATTTAGCTCACTTTAAATTCTCATTTCTTAGTTAATATTATATGCTCCCAACTATTAAGGTAATTGGGAATATTTATGATATTCTACCTGAAGCTATTTTTGGAGGAATGTGAGGTATAAATAAATACATTCTTCTTGTTTCAATTTCAAAAGCGTATTTCTATGAGTGTACTCATCAGGATGTTAAACTACATTGTTGAAGACAAAGCTGAATATAAAAACTGTGGAAAAGTATCTTTCCTCCTGCTTTGTCTTTAGTAGGAATCATCTGAATGTCATGCCCAATGGCACATTTAAGTCATTTTGCCATTGTCAAAGCCTGAGGAAACATTTCCTTAAGTATTAGACTGAGTCTTACGGACTCCATAGAAGGGAGTTAATTCCTTTGTTGGATGACTTAGCAGTAATCACCATTCTTCAAAGAAACCAAGAAAAGGGGATTTCTTTCAGCCTAGAAAAGTAATTTACTAGGAGGGTCTGAAGAGAGCCCAGAGGTTGGAAATTGGAAGGGATAGGATTCTACCTCTGGCTGAGAGAGAGAGAGAGAGAGAGAAAGAGAGAGATCTCCGTCAAGAAGCTCAGAGCTATATGGCAGTCTCACGGACCATCAAAAGTCTGGCCTCAGAACAACAAAAGAAGAGCCTTCCTTCCCTGAGGAGGACAGTGGTGTATGTGGCATTGACCAGCCGTATTGCCCAGAGAAACACAGAGAGATGAGACAGGGTGGGAGGTCGGCCCCATAAGAAAGGCATTCTAGGACATTCCCGGAAAGGGAGCAAGAGCTTACCACAAGGCCAGAAGCCCAGGGAAGACTCAGCAGTATCTTCTTTCTCCTTCTTCCACACCAAGCACTGGAGTCAGTCTGAGGGACCCTAGAAAAGCAGCGTGAAGCAAGCAGACAGACCATGACTCTGCTCTGAAAGGGCCAGTAAGGACCATGGGAAGCAATGACTAGGAAACAGATCCCAGAACAAACGGAGCAACCCGCTACACCTAAAACTCATGACACTGGAACTTCACATCCGTGAGAATGATATTCTACTTTAGTTTGCAGAAAAAGCTCTCTCCAAAGTAATCTAAGGGTTATTCGGTTAAGCTAAGTTTTTAAATAAATATCACTCCTTTAGAGTCTCTTTAAAGTCTTAGGGAAACAGTGTCTCCTTAGGAGTCAAGTGTGGGCGTGCCAATGGAACCTAAAAGCCCAGGGAGAATCAGTGATGCAGGACTGGAGGAGATGAGGTACTAGAGGGAGAATTTCATTGTCATCCGGGGACACCTGAGGCCTGGATGCCTGCCTGCTTCAGTCACTGAAGCCAGCTGAAATGCCACTCCCCAGGCATCTGTGACCACTGGATACCATACATGCAAATCATGTGCACACAGAGGGAATATTTCTTTGCTAGTAAAGATGAGCTGCGACCTTTGGTCACTGTTTTCAGGAAAAAGACACACATTAGATTTTTTTTCTCCCAGAATTTATCTGGATTCCCGTATTTGAACTGTCCTAAATGTCTTATTTTAATTTTAATTCTAATTTTTATTTCACGGTTCAACATCATGAAAACATACATACATAAGCTTTGAAGGGTCACATACCAGTCACAGTGATTCTTAGGTGAAGTTGACTTTTGATTGAATCCCTTCCATTTTCATGGAATCATGAAATTTACAAAGAAAGCTGACACTTCACAGCTATGTAAATCCAGTTTTTCTCCCAGCTGGGCTGTTTTTTATTTTTCTCAATCTTTGCTACAATCTCCTCCTGTTTCTGTCATCTTAGAATTTCTTCTCTGGACTCACTCCCTTGATACTTCATCCAGTTCCATATTTTCCCATGCCTTTAATAATTTATATATATTTATTTTTCTATATTTATAACCAGTTTTGAATTCTAGATTCATATATTCAACTACCTAATTGTTATCTCCTTTCATGGGATATCTAACAGACATTTTAGTCATAAAAGTTTGGGGAAAAAACCACTCAATTTTTCTCTCAAAAACTTACCCTTTCTTCTGTTATCCCAATTTCATAAATTAGTTTACTCAACAAATATTATTGAGTACATCTTGTGCCAGATATTGCTACAGATTCATCTGTGAACACAAGAGAGATTTAAAAAAATAAGCAGCAAGTAAAATACCTAAACAAATCACCAGTGTGTTAGAGGGTAATAAGTGCCTTGTAACAATAAAGAAGGAAATTAGATCAAGGCACACGGGAAAGAGACTTGCATAGAGACTTGCATCATTACATCAGGTGGCCAGGGAGATGTCACCGAGAAGGTGGTGTTTGAGCCAAGACTAAAAGTTGATGAAGGAGTTCAGCATTAAGAACCTGTTTAAGAGAGAGTAAGAAAAGAGAAACTGGAGATAATAACTCTTTTTAGGAGTTTTGCTATATGTTGGTACAAAGGAATAGAACATAATTGGCAGAGGAAGTGGAATCAAGAGAGTTTTTTTCTTTGCTTTTATTAAAGGTGTTATTTGAAGTATAACAAACATACGAATGTGCAAAAATTCTGAGTGTAGACTGTGAACTGTTTTCACAAGGTGAACACCACTCAAATAAAAGAATAGAAAGTAGCTGCATCCCAAGAGGTGCTTATGCCCCAGCCCTGGCACGGTGCACCCAAGAGCACCCACTATACTGGCTTCTTTTATCATCGTCATTATTATTATTAATATCACTATTATTTTAGAAAGAGACAGTGTGTGTGAGGAGAGAGGGGAGAGAGAATCAATGCAGGGCTCAATCCCAAGACTCTGGGATTATGAACTGAGCTGAAATCGAGAGTCAGACACTCAACCCAGGGAGCCCTGTATTGACTCTTGATTACATAAAGTCATTTTCCAGTTTTTGAACTTTATATAAATGAACCATTTAGTGTGTCCACTTTTGTGATTGACTTCTTTCTCTACATAAGGTCTGTGAGATTTATCCAGACTACTGCATGCAGGAGGAGCTCACTTATTCTCAGTTCTGCACAGCATTCAAACTGTACAGTATGCCGCTCTGTGATTTGCTTTTCATTCTCTTAATGATATAATTTGATGAAAAGACTTTGTTAATTTTAAGGTAGTGACCTTTATTAATCTTACTCTTTATAATGTGTGATTGGGTGTCATGTTTAAGAAAGTTTGCCTATGCCAAAGTTATAAAGATACTCTCTTATGTTAACTTCTAGAAACTTTGTTACTTTGTCTTTTAAATTTAAATCTATAATGCACTGGAATTGATTTTATGTATAGGATGTGATTAGGGTACAAGATTTATTACTGGCACTGTTATTGAAAAGAACATGCTTTTCAATTTGTTTCACTTCCTAAATTACGTGACTGGATGTATGTCATGCCTCTGGACTTCTATTCAGTTTATATTATTGTCTATCTTTGGGCCACTCATAAGCTAATTATTTGGTTTTTATGAAGCATTGATATTTGGTTTGTAGGTCTTCCAAAGTAGTTCATTATTGTTCACAGTTGCCTCAACTATTTTGGGACTTCTACATTTCCATATAAATTGTACAAATAACTCATCAACTTAAATTTTAAAATATGATTTCAGCTGTGATTTCATAAAAACTAGAGAGATCAATCTGAGGACAATGACATCTTTATAGTATATCCTTAGCTTTGTAAATACACCTTCCCAGAGTATATGAGCATAGTACAGTCCATGTCATATAGCCCACACTACAAGCCCTCTTTAGTTGGGCTCAGCCTGTTTTGCTTGTTTTCTGTATAGAGGACTTGCATTTTTTTTTTGTTTGATTTATTCCTACTGTTTTTTGTTCATTGGTGCTATTGTAAATGATATCTTTCTAAAAGGTCAGCTTCTATCATTTGCTCTTATGTTGAAATAGAACTCTTTGATTTTTTTCATGAATTGTCACATAAATACAACAAAACAATGAATTCGCTTCTTAATTCTGAGAGTTCTTATGGACATTCTATTTATACAGTCATGTTACCTATAAGTAAGGACATAATTTTTCCTTTTTAATCTTTATATATTTTATTTCCCTTTCTTGCCATATTTCAATGGATGGAATCCCCAATATGATATTGTACAAAAACTGTGATGGACGTGTCCTTACCTCACTTCGGATCTCAGATCAGTAGCTTGCTATTTTTCACCTTCCGTGTGATGTTTTCTATAAAGTTCTGTGGATGTTTTTTCATTGAATTCAGGAAGGGTTTCTTCTTTTCTTAGTTCCTAAGAGTTTTGTTTTTAAAACTGTGAACAGGTGTTGAATTTTAACAAGTTATTTTTCTCCATTTTTAAAATTATCAGTTATTTTTCTTCTTTGGTTCCTTTACGTTGAGACTTATGTTGAATGTTCTTTAATTGTTTAAGTTTATTTATTTATTTTGAGAGAGAGCAAGAAAGAGCATTTGGGGTAGGGGCAGAGAGAGAGGGAGCCTTCCATGCAGTCTCCGTGCCAACACAGCAGAGTGCGATGTGAGGCTCAAATTCACGAGCCACGAAATCATGACCTGAGCCAAAATCAAGAGTCATATGCTTAACTGACTGAGCTACCCACCTGCCCCTATGTTGAATTATTTTCAATATTTCAACCAATCTCGCAACTCTGGACAAAGCCCAATTTGACTGGGATGTATTACATTTTCTGTGCTTTGCTAGATTCAATTTGATAATATTTGTTTGAGATCTTTACATATATGATTATGAAAGGCCCAAACTGGTCACTCTCCTCAATTGTGGTAGTCTTGTTACATTTCCCCGCCATCTCCTGGCAGCAGCCAGCCAGCTATAGTATCATGCCACATTTTACTGAAAGGGGCTGCTTTTCTCTTTTTTGTCCACACATTTTGGCCAAGAATAAACACTGTGAGACCACGGGGCATTCATCTTGGATATGCAACTTTTTTACCACAGCCATGGTTTTGCTGATCAAGAGGTTGTCCAGAGTATGTTGCCTAAAGCAGGAGAAAGGTTCCTGTTTCCTGCTCTTTTAGATCCAAGAGGAGCTATTCAAACCTTTGAGGTAGCATTTAAGAATATGGAAAAGATTTGTCTGCCAAGCGCAACCCAGGTGATTACCAGAAACATCTGACCATCTGTTCTTGTATTAGACTCTAATGCCGGGACCTAGATCATCCCAGGATATGAAAATATGTCCCAAAGTTTAGCTGGTCTTTTCTAGAAACCTGACTGGTTTTTTTCATCCTTACAAAACAGAAGGAAATTGTGGAGAACAAGCTTGGGAATTGCCTGAGTTTGCACCAATGTGTTAACAAGACATAAAGAATTAGAAAGCCACAGGATGAATGCATACAGGATTAGGTAAACAGGGCAAAGGCCCGCAGTATAGGACACAGGTATAGGTAAAGGGAATCTCACGATGAAAACATCCAAGATGAGGGGTGCCTGAGTGGCTCAGTTGGTTAAGCTTCTGACTTCAGCTCAGGTCATGATCTCACGGTTCATGGGTTCGAGCCCCACTTCGGGCTCTGTGCTGATAGCCAGCTCAGAGCCTGGAGCCTGTTTTGGATTCTGTGTCTCCCTCTCTCTCTGACCCTCCCCTGCTCAAGCTCGCGCTCTCTCTCTCTCTCTCTCTCTCTCTGAAATTTAAAAAAAAAGAAACATCCAAGATGAGGTAAACAAGATTAGATATTCAGGGCAGAAATGCCCCCCCCCCCCCATTTTAGTACAATAGAAGAAAGCTGCTTTCACAGGAAGGAAGGACAAAAATAGGTAAACAGGTAAATAGGGCTATAGATCACAGCAAGGTGAAGTTGCCTGGAGCAGAGGTAATTAGCAAAAGAAAGATGCCTTGTTGACCCTGAGGAAGCGCGCTCTGTGTTTCTTGTCCCTTAGGCCAGTGTAGGTAAACAGAGGTGGCGCTGCCTCATGTCTGCTGTAAACAATCTTTCACCCAGTGCCAGGATTTTGTTTCATATTCACCCAAACCCCTAACACCACATTATCTTCAAAACTCCCTTTTCCTCATGCCCATTAGTTAATGTTCACGGTTTCATTGCCTCTTTGTGCACACCCATCACATTTCTAAGCCTCCTGATCCTAATAAATACGGAGCAAGGACCCTTACTCCATGTTCTTGTCTCCTCCCAGACATTAGCCTCTCTCATACTCAATTCTGCATCCACTCTCTTGCTGGACAAGAGAAAACTCCAGACCCAGAGTCTACGACAGGAAATGACACTTCTTACTCCAGCTACTGCTGATGCAGAGACAGCCAAGCTCATCACAGAAAGAAAAGATATAACAGTCAAAATTTATTAAGTCCAAAGGAACATATCCAGCTGTGTGCTTTGAAAGGGATTTTTTTTAAATGAAAGAACATCTAGTTATGCTAAGATAGTAGTAATAACTTTAAATAATGATATCCTTCAGCTGAACCACATTGGCTCCTCCATACCAGTTCATTATGGCTGTCAGCTTTTCTGACTGGTTGGTGGCACTCCTCATTCAGCATATATTTTGAACATTACCCTTGGTTATGTTATGGTTTCTGTGTCTATTATGTGAAAGGAGTCTTAGAAGAAGATTAACCTGTTTAGACAGACTTGTATATACAAGCAGACACTCATTTATTGTTCATAAATATTTGTGAAGTGTTTTACTAACGAATTCATAACAGCAACCAGAGTTTCATTTCCTACAGTGCTTTTTCTTTTTTTCTTAGAAGAGGTGAACAAAAATATATATATTGTCTGAGCCTTTTGTGTTTACCTATGGTTTGCTCCACCTCTCTGTTTTATCTCCTATTAGTCTCCTATGGTCCAGCTGGACTGGTCTGCCTGGTAGCTCACAAATCTGCCTGAACACTTAACTCTGTGCTTCTGCCGGTGCCTGAGCTCAAAAGGCACCATGCTGTCTCATATAACATGGTACTTACACTTAAAGCCCAGTTCCAATCCTACTCTGCTTGAGGATTCCCCTAGGCGCACTGACTAAAGTCAGTACTCTCTCTCCCCCTCTTTTAATCTTCTAGTACTGGTTAGGTCTTCTACTGGCCAGTGATAGTTTGTTGTTTGGGAATATTTTAATTTTCTATGTAATCGTACTTATAGTTATTTTCCATGTGCATATGTGACTTACCCATTTAAAATGCTAACTCAATGAAATCTAAGATTATAAAACTTGGGGAGCCTGGGTGGCTCAGTCAGTTAAGTGTCAGACTTCGGCTCAGGTCACGATCTCACAATTCTTGAGTTCGAGCCCATGGCTGGCTCTCTGCTGTCAGCGCAGAGCCACCTTCATATTCTCTGTCCCCCTCTCTCACTGCCCCTCCCCCATCTCAAAACTAAACATTAAAAAAAACTTTAAAAATTATAAAAGTTGACCCCAGCACTTAGCACAGCACCTTGCATAGACTAGATGGATTGCTGTCCCAAGCTGGTGAGAGACATTTAGGTACAGTACATTTTCCCTGGGTCAAAATTCAGTCTGCAGGACTCTCAGCGGCCTGTAGAGTTCAATTCTGTCAAGATCAAATGCCTTAATTTCTACATTTACATTCTCCTCTCCAACCATCAAGTCCCAGAAAGCCCAGAAAGGCTGTCGGTATGGGGGAGGAGAAAACACTTGAAAATTCTTCCACCATCAGGGACTTGCTCCTTCGGGTGGCATTATGGGGGAGGGGGTGCCATGGGAAAGGGAGAGAAAAGAGGAGAAAAGCAAGGAGGGTCTCATTAAAAAGAAATGGGAGCATGACTCTTTCATAATTTTGCCCAGAATTTTGATTTTGAGGCATAAAAGATAAAATATTTAATAGCAAAATATGACTGTAGAGTGATTTAGCAGCACAGCTGTGGTAGGCAGAACAATGGCCCCTCAAAGAAGTCCTTGTCCTAATCCCTGGGACCCGTGCATCTGTCATCTCTCACAGCGCAACAGATTTTGAGGCTATGATTAAGATAAAGATCTCAAAATGGAGGAGATCATCCTGGATTATCCAGTTGACTGCAATGAAATCACAAGGGTTTTTGCAAGTGAAAGAGGGAGAGTCAGCGTTGGAGAGAGAGAGATGTTGCTGGTTTTGAAATTGGAGAAAGGGGCCAGTAACCAAGACATGCAGGCAGCCGCTAGAAAGGATGGATGACACAAGAGAATAGATCTTCCCCCAAAACCAAGGAGCACAGCCTGCTGATGTATTGATTTTAGTTCAGTGAGCACCAGGTCAGACTTCTAACCCACAGACTGTTGGATAATAAATGTGCATTAAAATTTTTTTTAATGTTTATTTTTATTTTTGAGAAAGAGAGAGACAGAGTGCAAGCAGGGGAAGGGCAGAGAGAGAGAGAGAGAAGGAGACACAGAATCCGAAGCAGGCTCTAGGCTCCCAGCTGTCAGCACAGAGCCTGACGCAGGGATTGAACTCAAGAACCATGAGATCATGACCTGAGCTGAAGTCTGACGCTTAACCAACTGAGCCACCCAGGTGCCCCTAAATGTTCATTTTTTTTTTCTAGGAGAGAGAGAGAGAGAGAGACAGTGTGAACAGGGGAGGGTCAGAGAGAGAGGGAGTCACAGACTGAAACGGGCTCCAGGCTCTGAGCTGGCAGTCAGCACAGAGCCCAACGCGGGGCTCGAACCCACGAACCGCGAGATCATGACCTAAGCAAAAGTCGAAAGTCGGACGCTTAACCGAATAAGCCACCCAGGCGCCCCTAAATGTGCATTTTTTAAAGCAACCAAGATCATGGTAATTTGTTATAGCCATCAGAAATGAACACAGTAACAAATGCAATATATGGAGCATTTTGTGAGAAGATCTAAGTGGGCTGCTCCAGGGACGGTTTCCCCATACAAATGGAATAAAGTGAGCAGAAATTTCCAGGCAAAGAGGAGAGGAAAGAACATTCTGATCTGTGGGTGAGGGTGTGTGTGTGTGTGTAGGGGCAGAATTGAAATGACATGGTGGGATTTGCATTTTAAAACATATTATATATATAATCTCATTTTAGCAAATAACCCCCGAACAGGGACAAACACCAGTGATTTCAAATATGAGCCCTAATCTCAATGCCACGAGGCACTGGCTCTGAATGTGGCTGCTTGATTTACAGTCACCCTCTTTTAACCCAGACAACAATTTGTCATGTGCTCCCGGAGACAAGCCGGCATCTGGTACTTTCTTTTTCCTCCTAAATCCTTCCATTTTGGTGAATGTCCTACACAGGGTCCTAATATTTATTCAGCGAGGGTGGTTTGAGGTGCTTTAGTCCCTATACAGTCAAACTAATCCAAGCCATAATACTAATGCTAAAATACCAATACTTTTTTAAAATGTGCATAAGCGTAGGTAAAATGTGAAGAAAAGCAACCTTAGAAAATGTGGCTACGTAAAGTGATTTATGTATATTCTGTCATAAAACTAGCAATCAAATGCTATAGGTGTAAGAGAAATCCATAAACATTGAGCCCCCTTTCCTCAATTCCCATCCTGTAAGACACACCGCAGGCTTTACATTTAAGGACGGTTTATGGATTCCCCTTGAGCAGCGCTATGTAGTTTACTAATATTTTATAGCTCCACATTCTCGTTACTCCCAAGTGCATCCCTGCTCTCCTACCCACAGAGTTATTAAAATTATTTAGGTAATAGTACATTTGCAGAACAATGAAATGCAGTCAGTACTCGATACTGATTAGAATTATTACTTTCAGCGATGGCTGGGTGGCTCGATCGGTTAAGTGTCTGACTTCTGGTCAGGTCCTGATCTCACGGTTCATAAGTTCAAGCCCTGACTCAGGCTCTGTACTGACAGCTCAGAGCCTGAATCTTGCTTCAGATTCTGTGTCTCCCTTTCTCTCTGCCCCTCCCCTGCTCACACTCTGTCTCTCTCTCTCAAAAATGAATAAACATTGAAAAAAAAAAGAATTATTACTCTCAGTTAAAGTTCCCTGTCTCCCTCCAGGAAAGAGCACAGATATCTCGCCTTCACTACTGGTCTTCTCAATTTCTTTGGCCTACGGTAGGACTTACATACAATATGGAAAACATTTAGTTTTCCAAAATGGAAACACACCTCTGTAGTATTCTTTTTAGTAACTTTGTCAAAAATGCGTTAAAAGTAGAAAATCTCTTCACTCCATGGTGCTGGGTTACTCACTGGCCTATCCATCCCATGCTTTCCTGGCAAACCCGAAACAAATGGGGTAGATTCTTCTCTCCAAGGAAAGTTAAAGGCTGAAAGACAGGTGAAGGTCACAGAAGCCAGGGCGGCATCAAATGCTGGGCAAGATTCCAGCTCAGAAGGAGGAAATGTCGTGTTTATGGGACCAGCTTGCAAATGCAAACATGGGCAATCTAAAGCAATATAACAAAGGATCTTTGACAGCTGGATTTCTTCAATGTTTAAAGCAGTTGTAAACACCCATGGCTAACTTTGGTACATGGTTTGTCTGTGAATGTACATATATCTATTTATTTTTTTTTAATGTTTTATTTATTTCTGAGTGAGTGAGTGAGAGAGTGAGAGAGAGAGAGAGAGAGAGACAGCACGAACAGGGGAGGGTCAGAGATAGAGGGAGACACAGAATCCGAAGCAGGCTCCAGGAGCTGAGCTGTCAGCACAGAGCCTGACGCGGGGCTCGAACCCTCGAACCGTGAGATCATGACCTGAGCTGAAGTCGGACGCTTAACCGACTGAGCCACCCAGGCGCCCCTACATATATCTATTTAATAGAAGCACAAGGATTAGTTAACCAAAATTTACCTAAAGAAACCTCAACTTTAACTTCTCCAGTTGGGTCCCAATCTACAAGTTCATCTGTTAGGAAACAAACAGACAAACAAACACAAAAGGCATTTCTTTTCCCTTTCTTTTACCATACTGGAAACCAGTAATGATTGGATTCCCACGAGGATTCAGAAAAGCCTGTAGATATTACAGGGTTGGGGCTTCGGTTTTCTACATTTGTTCAATGTGAGAGGGGCAGAGCCAATCATTAGTGGGGTTTTTATCCCCAGCCCTAAACGTTTATGAACTTTTAAAGGGACACAGGAGCCAATCTGAAAGAGCTCCCAGTATTCAAAGCTGGAACAATTTGATCGACATAATAAATAAGGTAGTATTGAATTATAGCTCACAGTAGAAAATGAACATACATGAGTCCATGCTGATATAAACATATGATTGAATAGATTAATAAATGGGACAGGAGGAATAAATCCTCCTTAGAGAACAATCCCAATAATATATGTAGATAGCTCTCCCATCTCCTAGGTGGAGTTTGATTCCCCCACCCTCCTCTCCTGATAGGGGCTGAACTTAGTGACTCCCATCCAAAGAAAAGAGTATGGAAAAAGAAACACCGTAACTGCAGTGGAGAAAGCTGGCAGACACTAATTTAACCAAGTGATAAATGTTAACATCACCAGTAGCAAATCACTTGCTACGGCTGTACCCTGACAGAATGCGCTGAGGAGAAAGGCACTTTCCCACTGTGGTCTTCCTCCACCACACCCATAACCACAGTTTAATCATAAAGAAAACATCAGAAAACGAAATGAGAGATATCCACAATATAGCTTAGCCGAGTTCTTTAAAACCGTCAAGAAAAACAAGCCTCAGAAACTGTTAACACACCGAAAGAGATTAAAGAGACAAGACGCTAAATGCAGTGTGCGACCTGGACAGGGGATCCAGAAACAGAAAGATATAAGCGGAACACTACCCAAATCTGTATAAGGTTGAGTTTAGTTCATAGTAACGGACCAATGTTAATTTCACAGTTTTGACAAATGTACCGTGTGCACGTGTAACATACACACACGTGGGCTGTGAATATCAGGGGGCACTGGCTGAGGGCTCCGGGGAACTCTGTCCTAGCTCTGCAACTTTTTCTTAACTCCAAACTTACTCCAAAATGAAGTTTTACTATAAACCACAAAGACAAAAGTTTGTGAACTGAGAGAGCAAACAGAACCGTCCTCAAAAGCGGTAGCCTTATCGATACCCCCTTTATATCACTCTACAGAGAGGCGTGCGTCTCCGGGACCGGGGTGGGGGGTGGGGGGTGGGGGTGCGGGGAGCGCACCCCGGGGTGAGCCTAGCAGGGCCAGTGCGCCCGGGGCGCGGCGGGAGCCCAGGCTCCTCCCCGGAGCCTCCCCGGCGCCGGACTCTGCCCCGGGCGCGCCCTGCGGGGCGGAGCCCAATCCAGGCGCCGCGGAGCCACCCAGGCCGGAGGCGGGAGAGCAGCGCGGGGACCCCGCCCTCGCTCCGCGCGCTCCTGGGGAGGCAGCCCCGGCGGTCGGCGATCTCAGCCCCTGCGGCGCGCTCCGGGTCACACCCCCAAGCCCCCCAGGTGAGTGGGCGTCCGGGCCCTCGGAGCAGCTCGGTGCACCGAGAGCGTAACAGGTTCTTGGGGAGGAGAATGTTCCTTTCGGTAAACCTCTGTGTGTTCTGGGTTCTGATTCCCTGAGCGAGAAGTTTCTGCCCTGGAAGAGAAAGAGTTGCATTTTTTCCTCCGGAGAAAGAATAACCCTCCTTAGTCCGACGCACACCTGGTTATTTATTTACGTTAGCGTTTTGCCATCCTTTGCCCGGGGTCTCCACGGTTGAGAGCACCGGAAGGCTTGCTGTCTACCTGGAAGCCCGCGCGGCAGCTTTGGCCACCTGGGCCCGCGGATGAATGAATAAACGTGGTTGTCTTACCCTGCGTTCGTTCGTGCTGGCTTCTGCAGCCGCAGGTCTAGCAAAAGAACTGCCCACTGGTTGACAGTTTGCTGCTGTCGTGGGATTGTAGCGCTAGGCGGTTGTGCAAAGGAGCAGTATTATCTTACTGAAGAACAGTACAGCATAGTGTAAAGGTAGTTATTAGATTGGGTGACGACCTGGCTGTAAGCTCCCCAGCCTTCTTCAAAAGAGAGGGAATACACACATGTACAGATCAGAAGAAGCCTTGAGCCCCAAACATAACTGAGCTGTGTCTGCGTACCCTTATACCGTCATGATTTTAGGAATCAAAACTTTCTTTACTTTCTTGCTATCGACAGACTAGATGGAGCATCAAAGGGAATTATTCTGCATTTGCAATAGGGAACAGATAATCTTCCTTTTGAGTTTACCTAATGCTATTAAATATTCAGTTCTGCAGAAGTCTGGTTTTTCAGAAATATGATCTGAGCCAGAGTCTCGGGTGCCCTGGCAGACACAATTGGTGCTTTTGTTTCCGGTTACTGGCCTGTCTCCCGCCCTCACAACCCCAACACTGAGAGTTGGAGAGTGAAGGTCCCTGACACGGAGGAATTTGTGCCCAAGGCGAGAAATACCCCTGTGGCTCTTCAGCTACTTACAGAAAGAATGAAAACAGCTTTCACTTCTGAGACCCTGGCAAATTTCATAAGGTTCCTGGCTTTCTGATTTGCTAAATAAATTCGGTAGCTAAACCTGCACTAACTAAAAAGAGACTTTTGAAATAAATACCGATTCACCTTTATGATTTTGTGAATCAATAACAGTCATGTTATGTGTTAGCTGATTGATTTTTACAACATGCTGGACAGTGGGCCTGAGTTGCAAATTCCAATCCAAATTCTGGCTGAAGCTGAAAAATTAGGTGTATATTTATTTGTTTGGAATAATGACTGAAAAAGGAAAGAACGGAAGGTTTTGAAGGGAATCTAGAAGTATTTTAAAGGAGTGGTTTCAAATCTTTTGAACTGATATATATAATATAATAAATACATAAAAATTATAGGCCATTTATCAACAGAATTCATAATCGCAAAACATTATTATCAGTTTAATAACATGTTTAAGTGAATTTGCATTTTAAGAAACATGTAAACAGTCATCTACATGGGTTTGTAGAAAACAAAAGCATGAGTGTGCGCACGTTCAGTTTTAGACAATATTTGGTATGTGTGTGCATTTGTGGACCTCATGCATTTGTTAAGCACCTGTTGAGCAGGCCACCTTGTTCGGAGTTCAAGTCAGGAGGGGCAGGTGGATACAGCTTTGTGTAAATAAGTCACATTCCTGTCCTCATGGAATTTACACAATGCTGGAGTCCTCCAGGACACTGTAAGATCATAGATAAGAACTATATCAATGATCATCCATCAGTTTTGACAGCCACTGAAACTAGATTATCTTCAAATCACACTCTCCGATTTCAATAGTCAACTCTCAAAATTGTAAAAGAACTTATATTTTATTCAAGTCAGTGTTTTTCTCTTTTGCTTAGGTTGAGGAAGAACTTAGGAATATTAATAAAAAATGAGATATTAAAGCGTGAAATAGCTAAATAACAATTTCATGCCAGTTAAATAAAAACCAAACTTACGCAGTGGATGCCAACAATTTAGCATATAAATCGATGAATGAAAAACTTCAAATTGAGAAACTTCTATCTGATTGTTTTTTTCCCAGAAATTAGAAAAATATGACTACAATTATATTTTATCCCAGAGGAAAAGACTTATTTTATCCAAGGTATTTTTGCTTGTTGTTGCTGCTGCTGTTTTTAAAAAACGTCTTATTGGAGGTATACTTTACATACTGTAAAATATATCCAAGTGTGTAATCCGATGATTTTTAGTAAATTTATGGACTTGTGCAACCATCACTGCAATCTAATTTTAGAGCATTCTCATTATCCCTAAAAGACTCCACCTACCTGTTCGTTATGACGATCCTTGACCCCACCCCCAGACAATCACTGATCTACTTTCTCTCTTTTGAGCTGACTTTTTGGACATTTCACACAAATGGGACCATACAATATATAGTTTTTCGCATCTGGTTTTCTTCACCTTGAACAGTGGTTTTGAGGTTCATACATGAGGTGTAACATGTATCAGTAGTTCGTTACTTTTTATTGCTAACTAATATTAATTCCGTGGTACGGTCAGTCCACATTTTGTTCACCAGTGGGTAGATATTTCTGCATTTACCTTTAAGTGGTAAGACAGATATTGTGGTCCAGTCTCCATGATAGCATAATGTGAAATAATTGATAGGATCCAACCTCTTATCTAAATTTATGAAAAATATATTCATGGTATGGATCACCAGTAGTTTCTGTGTGTGACATAACTGTGATCTTTCTGTGATACTCCCACAAAAAGAGCAAATTGTAAACCCTGGGTGAATAAGAGAAAGCATCAATCATTTGGTATCCTAGGTCGGACTCAGAAGATGTTTCACTCTTTTTTTAAAAAAAATTTTAATGTTTATTTTATTTTTGAGAGAGAGAGAGAGAGACAGAGAGTGGCCCGGGGATAGGGGTGCAGAGGGAGAGGGAGACACAGAATCTGAAGCAAGCTCCAGGCACTGAGCTGTCAGCACAGAACCCAATGGGGGGCTTGAGCCACGAACTGCGAGATCACGACCTGAGCCAAAGTGGGACGCTGGTCCCCCCAGGGGCACTGAAGATGTTTCACTCTTGACATTGATAATTTGCAGAGACTACATCTCCTCTGCTACTTGTTCTTCACAAATGATGCATTTAGAGTAGGTGAATTTTGATGCTTGTTTTACCTAACAGTGATAACTGAAGTACTCTCAAAAGCCTGAGTGCTTCCTAATAACATATTTTAGTGGCAGACTTAACATAAAGTATATCAGAAATTTCTTACACTGCAAAAGCATTGACCTCTGGTTTCCCTCTCTTAGGAATCCAGAACTTTGAACAGCAAGCAGATCGGTCAGAGCAGTTCTCTTGTGCACCCCCACTCACCCTGCTTATGCAGGCAATGCATTCTCAGCAGGTTACGGTTGGCAATTTATGCTTAAAGATCCTGTTAGAAGGATTTCTCCGGTTGAGTAGCAACCCTTCTATACAAAGTTAGCAGATTCTGTGAAACTAAAGAGAAGACAGTATGTCTCGTCATGCCTGGAAGCTACTGCTGAAGTTACACTTTCCTATTGGGGAAAAAAGAGCATTAATATAATTTAAAGGTCTATTTTATTGACAACCTAGAATGCAAAGGATTTTATTTTTAAAAGTCTAAAATTTGAAATCAAGATACTTTAGATTAAATAAGGTAGTTTTCCAAAGCTGAATGTGCTGAATGGAACTTTTTTTTTTTTTTCTGCTTGAAATATCAGAACAACTTGCTGAAATCCCTGGGTGGGAACACTGTAGTTTTGATGATTTGTGATTGGATGAATTAATCAGTCTCCACTGGCAATCTCTTTTTTTTTTTTTTAAACTTTGTAAGGTTCAAAAATTTGTAGAACAAGTGCACTTTTCTAGATTTCCACTGACAACGTCATTCCAAATGTCTCCTAAGACTCATATACCATTTATAAGAACCTGTCATCATTCTGCCCACTTTTATAGGCTCTGAAATTGGCGGGGACACATGTTCATCTTTTTAAATGTTTATTTACTTATTTTGAGAGAGAAAGAGAGAGCAATCAAGCAAACATAAGCAGGGGAGGGGCAGAGAGAGAGAGGGAAAGAGAGAATCCCAAGCAGGCTCCACACTGTCTGTGCAGAGCCCGACATGAGCTGTGGGATCATGACCTGAGCCAAAATCAAGAGTCAGATGCTTAACCAGTTGAGCCACCCAGACGCCCCAGTAGTTAATTCTTCTGTATTGATGAGTAAAATTCAACCCGTGTATGAATATTTGAATTTTTCCCAGTGTTTGGCAAGTAGAAACATTTGTGCTTTTTGGAACATACACCTTCATTTCACTTGGGTAGATATCTGGAAGTGAGATTGCTGGGTTGTACAGTGTGCGCATGACTTTATAAGAAGCAGCCTAAGTGTTGTCCAACATGGCTGCCCGTTTTGTAAAGCCATTGGCAACAGACAGGACTTCCAATGGCTCCACATCCTCATTCATATCCGAGATTTTCTGTCTTACCCTCCTCAGTGGATAGTTTTTTAAATGAAGTAAATTATGTTGAAGCCAAGCTATTCCAGGATGAGTTTCAGAAGCTAAAGATATTTTGCAGATTTCTGAGCCCTCTACTCATAAAACACTTTCTAAAGCCACAACAGAAATTTTCCAAAAGGGCACTTTCCTTGTAAATTTACAAGTGGCTAAGATACATATCATTAACGTGTGCCGCTTTTCATTTTCTCTTCACTGTCAACTCATAAGTGGCTTTTGAGTTATTAACTGAGGTCAAAACAGAAAGAATAGTTGACTGATTGGGGGTGGGTGGTGGAGGGTGGATAGTGAGGGGAGAGCCGAGCCTAGACATTGACACTTCCAAGTGATGTCCTATAATCAAATGTCCTCAATAAGCTGTGGTCCGAACCCACCGTTTTTTACACCAGGAAGCCATACTGCCTCTGTTCGTGGAATAAATCTACTGGGACATCTGCTCTTGTTTCGGAAGGACACACTAGGGAGCTCACAGAAGGAGTAACTTGACTGTTACTTAGTACTACTATACTAACTTGGGCCCAAGAAATTAGGCTTAGAAATCCATTTGGAATTCAGCAGAAAGCAAGATAGTAAGTGGGATAGAGTCAGCAGACTTATGGCTTGAGATCCATGACCATCATTAAGTAGCTGTTTTTGCTTAATCTTGTTCAGCCTCTTTTCCTTATCTGTAAAATGGGAATTATAACACCGAGGTGTTATTGAGGTGTTTGTGAGGATTATTAAAGGTGTTTGTGAGGATTATTAAAGGCAGCAAACTCTGGCCTGTATGTGGTAAGCACTCAGCAGACTCTGGTCCCTTCTCCCTAGTCTTCCCCAAATGGGAATGGATTCATGTGATTTGAGCCTTTTGTAGTTTAGCTGCTATACTGGGCACTAGGTGAAATCTTCAGCAGTTTTCAAAATTTCAATTTACACCAATGAACCATGAAGATAGGTTATTTCATTACAAAGATACCTGGATTTAAGGTCAGTTCATCTGGGCTCAGGTGGGGAGGTCAGCTTATGACCTTGAAAAACTTACATCACTTTTCTGTGACTTGGTTGCATTATATGTACATATATGCATGGATTTAAATGTAGCCACAGATCTATAGGTAACAGGTATAGCACAGTATATTGTAATGATTAATTTTGACAATAAATGGAAAATGATTTTTAGTAAATGGCAGTGTTTGTCAATTGCATTTATTTGTATATTGTATTTGGACCAATACTTCAATCCTATTAAAAAAAAGAGATAGCTTTTATTTCCTATCTAAGAGCTTTCTATAGCATGGGTCATGGTGTAGATATCTGTTTGTATACACGAGTATCACAAATGAATAAAATTAATTCTACTTTAAAAATTGCAGATTATTACTTGAAAACAATGTTATTATTATTTGAGCTCAGTGTTACCTTGTGTGTCTTTTGAAATACTGCCTGTTATTTTCAGGTAAACTGCACAGTCACCTGAGATTTAGCCAGCTGACACTGGATGTCACCATTGTGCTGTGTAATCTAGTTGCAGAACAGGTGTGTATTTAATATTCAGGGCACGGTCAGTCTCGCCAAGAGCTTGGAGGTATGTGAGCTTTTTCCCCCTCATATAACCTAATTACCCTTGTTCGCTTTTATTGCAACTTACTTTTTCAGTCTCTAATATCTAAGCTCCAAATAATAGTGACCAAGAATGATGAAACAATGTTCAATATTGTTAGCTCAGAACTGAGAAACTGACAACTCAAAAACTGTGCTAAGACCAGTCAGGGCTCCTGGTTGCAAACCAATCAGTTAAGCGAATTGACCCTGCATCACAGAAGTTGAAAAGGAGTTTATTGGTTTGGCAATGGAAGAATCCAGTGTGCTGGTGCTTCATCAAAGATCAGGCTGTCACGAGAGTAAGATAGAGTCCTGGTACTGCCACTGGTCCCTTCCTGGAACCATCGGGACACAAAGCCGTGCTCTATGTCGGGCTCCTTCCCTTCCCAGGATAATTATGGGGTTTTCACTGCCTCCAGCTTCAACAAGCCCAAGGGCCAGTCCCCCTAGCGGCCTTTCCAGATGGGAGCCCTCAGGTGACTCACTTGCTCCAGCCCCAGGGAGTGAGGAAGGACAAGTTAGGGACCTTTCTGCAAAGACTCATACAGGTGGTGATTCCACATAATCTGGGGAGATTCAAGGGCTGGACCATCGAAACATGCACGTATCCACATGGTGCTTCTCAGCACCCACAGAAGTGAGCTGAGGCTGCCGCTGTGCAGACAGCTGAATTTTACTGTCCCTTCTGTGCAAGGACCTGGAGTCAATGGCATACGCCCTGTGGCACACTTTGTCCCATGCTTTGCTACACCCCGCCTTTCCTTCAACCTTGAGAGAGCCAGACCAGCCAGAACTAGACCTGTTTGAAGTAGTTCAGGAGACACCTCCTTCAGTAAACTGGAAGTCTTAACAAGTTTCAGTATTAAAAAAAAAAAAAATCCCTGCTACATTGAAAGAAAAGAAAAAGCGGTGGCGCTCTACGCTGCTGCATACATTGTTCCGAGAACGTCATTCCAAGCAACTTCCAGCCTCTTCTCTTGCTCCCCACTTTGCCTGGCATCCTCCTCTCCCAGGGGGCCACACAAATTCAGTCCTTTGAGTCAAGTCTTTTGCTTAAATGCCGCCTCTTCAGATTGACCTTCCCTCGCCACTCACCCAAAACGGCACCTCCTTTATTCTACTTTTCTCTACTTTTCTTTCCACCTTCTCTACTTTTCTTTCCACCTTCTCTACTTTTCTCCATCACCCAGTCACCACCTCTCGTTACATTCCCTATGTAGTCACTGTTTCGTTCAATGTCCGTCTCCTCTCCATACTGAAAGTCCCAGAAACGCAGGGTGTCTGGTGCACCTCTGTGGTGGCCACAGCACGTGACACAGCTGTATTCTAATAAATATTAAATATATGAATGAATTGATCAAAGGTTAAATGAAGGAAAAAAATACCTTTGTTAGCATCTCTAGAGGGTAACCAGTACCCGTATTCATTTGTATTCATTTCCTGAGACTGCTCTGATGGAGTACCACAAGCTAAGGGGCTTAAACATAGTAATTTCTTGCCTCACTGTTGCAGAAGCTGGACGTCCAAGATCAAGGTGTTGGTCGGGTTGGGGTCTTCTGAGGCTGTGAGGAAGAGTCTGTTCTATGCTTTGCTTCTGGCTTCTGGTGGTTTGCTTGCGTTTTAGGTGTTCCTTGGTAAGCAGAAGCATCACCTTGTTCTCTATCTTCCACTTTATGTGTCATTCTCCTGCTGTGTCTGAATTTTTATAAAAGCACAAGTCATGTTGGATGAGGGGCCCAGCCTACTCCAGTGTAACTTAATGCTAACTAATTACATCTTTAATAATCCTATTTCCTAATAAGGTTACATTCTGAGATAGTGGGGGTCAGGACTTCAACATAGGAACGGAGAGGGAGCAAAATTCAGCTCTGTAACAGTGCCTTATATGTGTTTATTGTATCATGGATAAGCCATTCTTATGTCGTTAAATAGAGAAGTAGGTTTCGTTACATTATCCTGGACGCTCACAGATGTGTTGGCTGATCACACACATTACCATTAGTGTGTATGAACTGCTTTATATATTGTAAACTATTTATTATATCTTAGCATAATCAGTTGGGGATGTTGATGAATTATTGATGTGTTATTGAGAAAGAACCAATACCATGGATTTGCTAATCTTAAAATCCCAGAAGCAGATTTTCCTTTATAGCGTTGCTCGGTCTGCAGACTGTTTAAAATATTACTTGGTTCTTCTCTAGCATTCAGACTGCTTAGCAACAGTCATTGTGGATAATGGATTCGTGTTTTATTTACTCATTGGACAAACACATACAAACCATTTATTATGTGCTAGGCACTGTTTTACGTGCCTGGAAAATCTTAACTCTCAAACAGCCTCATATTGTTTATTATTTCTATCATCATTCATTATTAATTTTATCTGAATTTAACTGCTAAGGAACCTGAGGCACAGAGAAGTTAAGAAACTTGCCCAAGGTCACCCAGCTGCCGAGTGGCTGTATAAACCTTTTAGTTGTAGAATGTTCTTTCTTCACAGAAAGTCTCTTGAAACAATTCGATGTGTGACAGAACAAAGCAGAACTGGTTTGGGTCAAGTGAGAAAGGCAAAGCTCTGTCTACTTAGCACCTCCCCTTCCCCCTGGGAGCCCTACTCGAAAAGCCCTGATCTAGGAAATAACACCTCTTGGCGCGATGCCACTTCAAAGCTGACTTCAATCCTCTCCAGCATAAAACAAATAAAATTCTTTTCTCACTTTCATTAACTGATTGTGTTTTATTTTGAAAATTTTATCTGCCTAATCTACTTTTGGCAGAAATCAAATGCTAAGATGGATTTTCCCCAGGATGGTAATGCCATATGGCAATTTGGACTTGGCTGGATTAAGCTCCCCTTGGGCTTCTTTATACAAATCAAGGACACAAAGATTTCCTGAATCAAGGAAAGAAGTGGAATTTTATTTCATTTGAATAGAGTTGGATATAAACTTTGCACCCAGATAGGCATGAACTACCCCCTCTGTTACGGGCCGCATGTCTTCAGTGGTTATTAATAATATGAAATAATAAGAGCAACGATATTAACCATTACTGTCCATTAATTAGTGCCTTCTGGAAGCAGCAAATTAAAAAAAAAACGCTCAAGGGTGCCTTGTGGCTCGGTTGATTAAGCAACTGGCTCTTGATCTCTGCTCAGGTCATGATCTTATAGTTTGTGAGTTCGAGCCCCATGTCAGGCTCTGCACTGCTTGGAATTCTTTCCCCCTCTCTTTCTGCCCCTACCCCACTCATTCCCTTGCTCTCTCAAAATAAATAAATAAATAAACCTTAAAATAATTGCAAAAACCCCTCAGTTTTGCATCTGTAGGTGTTTTACCCCTATTTTACAGATACAGGTAAGTCGAGGCTAAAGTTTTATGTAATTTGTTTAAGGTAGCCCAACCAGTGAGTGGAGGAGGTACGATATTTTGAGAAATACCAATGATTAAGGAGCATAATTCCTTGATATCAAGAATAAAAGGCACAGAAGAGAGTGTGTTTAAGATATATAAAGTGGGGCCTAATGTGATTTTCAAATTATGAAAGACTGTGAGAATCTATCAGAACCTCTTCTGAGGAGTGATTAATTCCTGTGCTGAAATGCCCCTTATCGTTTGTTAATGTACACAGTGTGTAATATCTTAAAAAGAAAACAAAGAATGCAAATCCATCAAATAGGACCATAGATCGAGAGGGATTGAACTGGGGAACAAAACAAAACTCAGACCAAACCAATTATTCTGCTTGCCTCTATTTTCCCACAGATTTTGCTCCCATGCCCTGCTACACCCTCACCCAGGGGTCAGCAAACTTTTTCTGTAAAGGATCAGATCTTAAATATTTGAGACGTTGCTTACCACATATTTTCCCTGTCGCAACCACTCGACTCTGCAGTCATACAGCCAAAGCAAGCCGCGTAGACAATGTATAAATGAATGGCTGTGATATCGGAAACCTTCATTTATGGACACGAAATTTGCACTTGATGAATTGTCATGTGTCACAAAATGTCCTTGTTTTGATTTTTGGGGTGTGTGTGTGTGTGTGTGTGTGTGTGTCTGTGTGTGTGTGTGTGTGTTTTGGACCATTAAAAAACTCTAAGACCACTGTTAGTTCCTAGTCTGTGCAAATATGTGGGAAGCCAGCCTGGGCTCACATGGTTTGCCGACCACCTCACAAGCCTGACTGTGCCCTTCTGCTTTGTAGACACACTGCTTCTTGTGTCTGTGGATGTTGCTTTTATTTCAAGTTTTATTTAAATGCCCTCTGGTACCAAGAACTTCATCCCAGAAGAGATGTCAGAGGACTAAGGACCAGAGACACCTCCACTCACGGGCTGCAAAAGAGACTTGCTGAATTGTAGCTGCCAAATCAACTTCAGGCGAAACAAATAGAAGCCATAGTGGCTGTCTAAGAGGATTTATAATAAAATGGACAGTTCTTGGCATACTCTGTCGATTTCATTGAAGATTAAAGGATAAACACAGGACTTGGAGTTATTCCAGCAGCTATCTGGTTTTAAAGTGACACTTGCAAATATTAAAATTCTTTGTACGCTCTAACAGCATAGGTCATTGCTAAATGTTAAATATTTTTCTTGTCGTTTTTTTTTTTTTTTTTCTCAGTAGGGAAGCCAACCTTAATGAGATGGAAACACCCTTGAACTTGGTGTCCAGAAGACAAAGGCTTGAGTTACAGCTCTGTTAGTTTTATTGTGACCCTGGGTGAGTTACCACCTATGGGAGTCTTGGCTTCCTTATCAGTAAAATGAGATGAATAATCCTACTTCACAGGACATTTCATTTTATTTATTTATTTATTTATTTATATTTTAGTTCTTTACTATTTGTTATGAAAATTTCAAACAGAAACAAAATAGGCAGAGGAGTGTGCCCTTGCCCCACTTCAATGACTGCCTGCATTTTGCCAAATTTCTTTCATCTTTATCCCACCAGATTTTTTTCTATACTAGAACATTTTACAGCAATTCCAAATTAATGTTATTTTACTTGCAAATATTTCAGTATGTGACCAACAGAAAAGATCTTTCAAAAGATCTATCATAATTCTAATATCATACTTAGCAAAACTACAGTGATTCTTTAACATCATCTATTATCCAGTAGTGTTAAAGTTCCCCCATTTGTCTTAAAAATGTCTTTATGTGACTGATTTATTTGAATCAAGAGCCAAAGAAGATTCATATATTGCATTTGGTCACATGTTTCTTAAGAGTCTTAATTTATGGCAATTTTCCTTCTCTTCTCCCCCATCTTCCTTCATATAATAAGGAAGTAGTTATTTTCCTGTAAAATTTCACATAATTTGGATTTGGCTGATTGTAACCTTCACTCTTGCAGAATCATTGAACATTTTCCTCTTATTCAGATACTCACTGTCCTTAGATATAGAGGCTTGATCAGATTCAAGTTCACTTTTTTTTTTTAAGCATACTTCATAAGTGATGCTTTCTACTTGTGATTGTACCTCATCTAGAGGACAAAGTACCTGGTTTTCTCTTTCTACTTATGTTAAGATTGATTAGTGAGGTTCCCCAGATTAATGCATTCTTCATCAACCTCTCACCTAATGATTCTAGCACTGGTTGATAACTATTGTTTAGATCTATTACTTCCTAAGGGATTGCAAAATGTAGTCTTCTAATTCTATCAGTCCATTTGGATTTATTAGTAGAAATAATTTTTTTCAAGTTTTTATTTACTTATTTTGAGAGAGAGAGGGAGAAAGAGAGAGAATCCCAAGCAGGCTCTGCACGAGCAGCTTGGAGCCTGACACAGGACTCGAACCCACCAACCATAAGATCATGACCTGAGCCAAAACCAAGAGTCAGACACTTAACTGAGCCACCTAGGTGCCCCTCAAAATTCTTTATATGTTTTGATCCTTCAGTTATTCCTCTGTCAGCTTGATTTTTGTGTCTTATTTGAGTAATATTTGATCACTTTCTGCCTTCTGGTTTAGCAAGATATCTTGAACTCATCTTGTACATTTCTTGTCCTAGATTTAATCATTCAAGAAGCTGTGGTTTCTTTTTGTAGAAAATGGTACTGAGAGCACAGTGTGGGCCCTGGGAGTATTAATTGCTTATATTTCTAATTTTTTGAGTGACTAAACCTAGAATATACATTTTTAAAGGAAGATAAATCATTATTTTATACACATAATTTCAGTTTGGAGTATAAGGTTTTTATAGAACATTTTTTCTGATTGTAGGATTTTTTTCCCTCAAAAATCTTAGTTTTTATGCTCAAAATCTTGGTTCCTAATGAGGTTAAGACAATGACTTTGTGGTTTTATTCTACATTATGTATTTATGTGCACATTCACATATACTAGTTTCAAAATAGCAATACCAATATTTACACTAACAATATTATTAGTGAGTGTAGTTGAAGATTGTTTTGCAATTTTTTTTCTGAGATTGAGAGAGTGGGGGAGGAGCAGAGAGAAAGGAGGGGAAAAGAGAGAGAGAGAGAGAGAGAGAGGGAGAGAGAGAGAATCACAAGCAGGCTCCACACTGCCAGCACAGAGCCCAGTGCAAGGCTTGAACTCATGAACTGAGAGATCATGACATGAACTGAAATCAAGAGTCAGATGCTTAACCGACTGTGCCACCCAGGTGCCCCAATTGTTTTGCAATTCTTTCTGTTCTTGGGGCATTTCCGGGATAAATAGTCCCTGGGGTTTGTTGTAAAGTCACTTCAAATAATTCATGTAGATACGTCACCAGTGTGATATACGGATATATTCATTTGTTTTATTTCTTATCTTGAAAGTTTTCATCTTCTTTTTAATCTAGTTTTATTTATATTTAGGTAAAATAATTACAATGTTCAATGTCAAATCTTAAATCACAGGTTTTCCCTTTTTATCCATCTCTCTCTTCTTTTAGAAATTATAATGCTATATATCCTTTCTATCTCCTTTTCTGCACCATGCTTTTTTATTGAACAATGCATCCTAGGGATGACTCCATTGTAGTAGATAGTTTATTCAATCAGTTGTCTTTTTGTAGGTATTTGGGTTTTTCCTAATAATTTTCTATTATAAATAGTCTTCCCACAGATGACTTTTATAGGCTATTGAGAGTTAAATAAAGTATAATGTATAGTGTATATAAGCGATATACGCATATGGGTATATATGTGTATAAAGGACATACATATGTATATATCACTTATATACATGTGTGTATAAATGTATATATCATTCACATAGATATATGTGTATATACGTATACATCACTTATAGATATTTATACATGTACATATCACTTATACATGTGATATATACATATGATTTTGTTGTAATATATTATTTTACTTCTACAATAATTTATTAAGCATTTACAGTATGCTAGAATATAATGATGAATAAGATGTGGTCCCTTCCCTATTCATGAGGTTTTACAGTCCCATATGATGTAGAATGAAAAGAAATATTTTACATTTTTCCTTCTCAGATAATTTAATTTTTACACTTCTAATCAATGAATGCTTCAGCTGGTATTGTTTTATGTTAAATTAATTCCTGGATTTATGGATGTATACAGATATCAATAATTTATAATATTTTCTACTATATTTCATGACAGGGCTAATCTAGAACTTCCTTTAGGTTATGAACCATATTATATCGTATCACCAGAGCAGTTAGTTTTGTCTAACTGAGGTATGTTTTCCTAGAGCCAGAATTCACAATGACAACAGCAACTGTAACCACAAAAGTTCCCCCAGTGGGTAAAATAGAAGATAATTCTGCCTGGTATGAATCCACATCAGCTCACATCATTGAAGAGACCGAATATGTGAAAAAGGTATGCGGGTGCTGGAAACCATATCACCATGAGATGATTTTTTTAAATGAAATCTACTATGGATTAGTGGGGTTTGTTTCTCCCTCCATAGAACATGTGAGGACTCGGTTGGCAAAGGACAGTCTCGATCTCTGAAATTTCAACATGTTTGGTAACTTCTCTTGAGGATCCGAACCTCTGTTCCCACACGTGGAGTAAAATTGAATAATGGGCCAGAAGGGTTCAGAATACCTGTCAGCACTTATTTTGCCCCTCACTATTCACCTCTGCACTTCTTACTGTTTTATATAATTTCTCAGGTGTTTCATGAGAGCTGATACTATGTTCCCAAGAGATGTTTGTGTGTTTTGCTGGGTTTCTGTCTCTCTTGAGCTGGTTTCTTTCCACGGCTCAGGTTTGCTGTCTGTCCCTCAAGGACTGCATGTTGGCAACATGTGAAATCTGATGAGAATCCCATGATAATGGCTGACAAAACTATATATTTTTAAGAATTATTTCTTAGAACAGATGGAAAAATTTGGACAGAGATGGTTTGTAACTTATTCAGATCAATTAATTCATCTTTGAGTGTCTTGCACTTCTATAGGTCACTAAGACATGGGCTTATATTTCATGCATAAAGTTGTATGATCTTCTCTTAGTAATTATTCTGTAGTAATTACGAAATAGTAATTATTCTCCAGTAATTACTAGCTAGTAATTATTTTGTAGTAATTACTAGCTAGTAATTATTTTGTAGTGATTACTAAATAGTAATTGTTTTATAGTAATTACTAAACAGTAAATTAGGACTAAATTACTACATAGAAAAAATAGAACTAAATAGTATTAATACTAATTACTAAATAGTAATTATTTTATAGTATAACATTCATTTAGGTTATATTTTAGGTTTGACTGAGAAAGAATTATAAAGACCAAATGCTCATTTTCTGCAATATTAGTTTAAATGCAAGTCAGGTTGATGGTAGTTATCTAGGTCTTACTTTCTAGATAAATCAGGTATACTGTAGCTGGTATAAACAAAAAAAGTATTTAGCATTAAATGCCTTTGAAAAAAATAGAATATTGTTTTCTCCTAGATCCGAACCACTTTGGAAAAGATCCGAAATCAAATTTTTAAAGACGAAGGAGGACATAACAGCACAAATCACAAACTAGAAACAAAGGTAATGAATTTATTCACATGTACCACTTTATTCCTTCAGTAAAGAAATGTAAAACAGTATAAACTTAGTTTAAATAACTTTGTAAGATGACTATTAAATTATTCTTGGAAGCTTTCAATGATGAATGTTACATATTTTGTCAGTATCTGAAGACATTAATGGGCATTTGTATGAAATATTTAACTGCAGATGTTATTAGTAGCATCAGGTTGCAATGACTGGACCTTACTTGAATATTTTAAGTGGGGCTTACTTATCTAAAGTACACGAGACGATGTCAGACCAGCCAGGATATATGGCAGCAACATTTCCAAAAGACTGACAGAGGTACAAGCTTTTAGGTTCACCTTGGTCATACCAGTGGACACAGAGTTGAAGCTGTTAGGCCATTTGGTCGAGTGATTAGACAATTGATAAGCTTAAGTGCACCCTTTCCCTTGTGACTGGCGTTATATGCTTAACATCAAGCTATCTATCCTTAGCCTTGTCTGGATTATGCCAGGTTAGAGCTCATCAGAGCCAAGTGCACCTCATCAATGTCAGTGTTGCTCACTATGTAGTATAATCACAGACAAAGCAGAACATAGGGTATGAGACATAAACATAGTTCCCTTTATCATCCTCTGCCTCCCAAACTAACACAACCCAGCCCCAAACATTTTCTTAAATTAAGTGCTCAGAACCTGGAAAAAAAGGTTTGTGAAGGACAGATAGAAAATTCCATTTTGGTTATACTGGGTTTTTTATTAGACCTCGCAGTAGAGGTTTCTAATGGGTCCTGGATATCTGATTCTGAGTTTGAAGGTAAAGGTCTGGGCCAGAAGATCTGGGAGATCACCGAGCATGTGAGTGTAGATAAAAATAACAGAAAATTTGACCATTGAGTTCTGAGCTAGCCAACACTTAAGAAGGAGGAAAAGGAGAAGGATCACATCGGGCTGGGAAAAGAAGCCAGTGAGCTAGAAGGAAAAACAGGAGAGGGTGGAGGCACTGAAGACAAGTGAAAAAGGTTTCAGAAAGTGGGGAGGTGTCACTGTGTCAAATGGTGCCTTTGGGCTAAGTAAATTTAGGACTAAACCTTGACCATTGGCTATAATAATGGGGAGTTGTTGGTGACCTTGGTAGGAGTAGTTTCTTAGGAATGGAGATGAATTGTGCTGCCAGTGTGTCTGCCTTGGTCATCCCAAACCTCAGGTCATCAGACAAGTACCAGTATCTAAGTAGCCGCCCCTCTCCCCTGCAATATCTGAACAATGTCCGTGTAGGAATTTAGCCATAACTGTCTAAGGCTTTGTTGCTCTCGAAGTGGGGGCTGTAGTCCCAGCAGCAGCAGCAGTATCAGGGAGCTCCTTAGAGGATTTTTTTAAATGTTTATTTATTTTTGAGAGAGAGAAAATGGGGGAAGGGCAAAAAATCTGAAGCAGGTTCCAGACTCTTGAGCTGTTAGCAGAGAGCTTGACATGGGGCTTGAACTCAGACCACGAGAACATGACCTGAGCTGAAGTCAGTAGCTTAATTGACTGAGCCACTTAGGTGCCCCTGGTGAGCTCCTTAGAAATGCAGCATCTTGACTCCTCCCCAGATCTCTTGAATCAGAATCTGCATTTTAATCAGATCTCTCACCGAGTGATTCATATGCACATTAAAGTTTGAGGGGCACTGACCTTTGCAAGTATCTGCTGCTGCCAGCAATCTACCATCTACCAGAGTCTTCCCATCGAATATTCTTTAACAAATTAGAAAACAAAATAACCCCTACTCTATATAGAGTAAGAGTATATAGTAGGGCCTGGAATAGAAAATAAAACCATGACAGAATTGTGGTGACCATATTTCGTGTGTGTGTGTGTTTAAAACACTATGTTCTTTTTTTTTAAGTTTATTTATTCATTTTGAGAGAGACAAAGATAGCACTGGTGGGGGAGGGGCAGACAGAGAAAGAGATGGAGAATCCCTAACAGGCTCCTCGCTGTCAGCAGGGAGCCCAACGTGGGGCTTGATCTCACAAAACCATGAGATCATGACCTAAGCCAAAACCAGGTGTCAGACACTCAACCAACTGAGCCACCCAGGTGCCCTTTCTTTTTTGTTTTTTAAATTTCTGTAAATGTAGCCCATATTTTGTATTGGAAGGAATATTGGCTTTGTTAAACAAACTTGGTTCTAATTCTGTTTCTGGTAGTTATTTTAGGTATAACCTTGGACTTCATAGTGAAACTCTCATCTGTATAGTGGACATAGTGCCTTCTAGTGATTTAAGCATTCAGACACAAAGGGGCATTTACAAAACATCTAAAAGATTACCTGGCACACGATAGATGCTTACTAAAAATAGAAGTTATTATTTTATAATTGTATAATTGTAGGGTATGTAAAATTGTATAATTCCTTAGTTGTCTCGAAATAATTTGGAAGAGCAGAAAGCATAGGATGGATACTCAAGAGGCTGTATCATGAGCTCTCCCACATACCTACTATGTAAACTTGGGCTCAGTACCTCATTTTTCCTATCTGTAAAACTGATGTAATTGAGTTAGATGGTTTGAGATTCCTTTTCCACTTCCACATGTCTTGATTCCAGATGAAATTTATTTTATGCTCTAAGTATATTTTCAATGGGCTAGAGTTTACTTGGAGTTACACAGGCAGTAACATTCAGTTCCGCCATCTCTGAAAATGTAACATGTGGTGATTGCAGTGAGGCATCATAGAACATTGACTATTATGTATTGTAACTATTAACTCTGATTATGTGAGCTTGTAATATAATGTAAGCAAAATGCATTTATGTCTACAACTTAGATTAAAAAAAGAAAAAAAAAACCTATTTAGGATACTATTTAGTTCCTAAAAAGGACTTAAAGATATATTTAAAACTGTAGGAAAGGGTGTGTGGGTGGCTCAGTGGATGGCTCAGTCAGTTAAGCGTCTGACTCTTGATTTCAGCTCAGGTCATGATCTCATGGTTTGTGAGTTCAAACCCCACATCGGGCTCTGCACAGACAGTGTGGAGCTGGCTTGGGATTCTCTCCCTCTCTCTCTGCCCCTCGCTGCGCCTCTCTCTCAAAATAAATAAATAAACTTTAAAAAAAGAACTTAAAGCTTAAGAAATACAGAACGTATAAAAGATGTACTTCTACCTCCTTTTAATATAAGAATCTAATCAAATTTGAGCAAATATAGAGGCCAACTGCTTCAATTAGAATTCTTCATTGATATTTGAGGGGCACCTGGGTGGCTCAGTCGGTTAAGCATCTGAAGCATCCAACTTCTGTTCAGGTCATGATCTCATGGTTCGTGGGTTTGAGCCCTGTGTCACTCTCTGTGCTGACAACTAGCTCAGAGCCTGGAGCCCATTTCAGATTCTGTATCTCCCTCTCTCTCTGCCCCTCCCCTGCTCATGCTGTCTCTCTCTCTCTCTCTCTCTCTCTCTCTCAAAAATTAAAAAAAAAAAAAACATTTAAAAAAAATAATTCATTGATATTTGAAATTCGAAAGATTTATTTTATTTGTGCTGACCTGAATAGTTTTTGGCAGATGGAATAGTGAACAGCAATTGTTGCTGTCAAAGTTTGCAAAGGAAAGAGATAGTGAGGATTCTGATTTTCATGTTTGCTCATTTCAGCGCTGTCCAGCTATTCACAATGGCTCTGGTTCTTGTGGTGCTTTGGATCTGCTCATGGAAAAGACGAAAGGAGAAGACTTGAAGCTCTTAGAAATGAACAAAGAGAATGAAGTCTTGAAAATCAAGGTATGGCTGTTAGGAGAAATTTCTAAATTTTTGTATTTTTGAGGCTTTGAGACAATAAGATAGTGTCATGGATATGTGAGAGCAGACAGACATCGTATATATCCGTAGATCCACAAGAATGCTCACCTGACGTAGAGAAACACCTTTCCATTTCATAAATTAAATCTCAGTGCTTTATTCTGGAGACTCCTTTTACTATTGAAAAGCTCTTAGAAAAGTTCAATGGATATAAAGTTCCAGTTGTGCAAGCGGAAGCCATTCTAGAGATATGGTATACAAAACTATACTTTGTGGTTAATACAGTGCCATATACTTGAATAGGTCTTATGCGAAGTGTTCGTACTGAATGATTTTTTAAAGTCTTTCATGTTTAATAAATATTAATTAAAACACTCAGAGTCAAATGTCTCATTATTTTATTTAATTAATCCATGTTGAATTCTTTACTTATTTATTTATTTTGGTGTATCATGTATACAGTCCTGGTCTTTGTGGGTAAATCTTTATGGCCATTCTTGTTTATTTCTTTAGGTTAAATCCTTTTTTAAAAATTTTTTGTAATGTTTTAATTTATTTCTGAGAGAGAAAGTGTGAGGAGGGGAAGGTCAGAGAGAGAGAGGGAGATACAAAATCTGAAGCAGGCTCCAGGCTCTGAGCTGTCAGCACAGAGCCCAACACGGGGCTCGAACCCATGAACTGTGAGGCCATGACCTGAGCCGAAGTCAGAAGCTTAACCGACTGAGCCACCGAGACACCCCTCTTTAAGTTAAATCCTTGAGAGATTTGTGACACTTTAGCTTTATTGCCCTCAATACTTCCTTCTTGTCCCACTGCTATTTTAGGAAAATACATATTTTAGGACTGTAGTGGACATCAGTGATGAAATGCCGGTAAATAAGTGTATAAGCAGATAAGACGGTGCGGCACTTGTGGAAGGGTGTGTGGTCTGTCAGTGCAGGCTGGTGACTGTGGAGCTGTGCTGTGGCTTGGCCAGTGCAAATCCTTCTGTGTGACAGCTTCTCGTTTTACGTTTTCCTCTTACCAGATAAGAGCGCCTATACTCCTAGCCATTGTCTGGAAGGGTGCAAATGGTAGAGTTACAAACTTTTTCTTAAAGTTTATTTAGAGAGAGAGAGTAGCATGTGTGAGCATGGGAGGAGCAGAGAGAGAGAGGGAGAGAATCTAAGCAGGCTCTGTGTTCAGTGTGGAGCCCAATTCACTCAGGGCTTGGTCTCATGACCCTCAGATCATGACCTGAACCAAAACCAAGAGTCAGATGAGTAACCGACTGAGCAACCCAGGAGCCCCCAGCCTTTCTGTTTTTAATTGCCTGCCAAACCTTTCTGCCTTTAACCCTTTTTACTGTAAATGTCAAAACATACACCATGACCTCTTTTCCAAGCTGGAAGCATCCAGGGAAGCAGGAGCGGCAGCTCTGAGAAACGTGGCTCAGAGATTATTTGAAATCTACCAAACACAGTCTGAAGAAGTCAGAAAGAAGCATGAGGATGATAAACAGTTACTCAAGGTACTGAGCCAGCAGCTTGTTCACTGGAGAATTACCACCCCAGTGTGTGTGTGTGTGTGTGTGTGTGTGTGTGTGTGTGTGTGTATGTGTGTGTGAGTCCACGCCTCTCTTTTGGGGTTAGACAAGAAATAAGCAATGGCCTTGAGACTCTAGCAGGCCTCGGGCAGGACAGGATGCCCGTCTTCTATACCGGTCTCCCCACACCCCTGGTTAGTCTGGCGGCCGCATGTTGTTGAGCTGCTGTGTTGCCACCTTTGCCCAGAGCCTTCTGGAACACAGGTGGGAGGAGGCTGTGCCATCCTGTCTAGAAGTCGTGACTGTCCTGGGTGACACTGGCCAGTGACTCCTCTTGTGGTTCTGATTAAAAACAAAACATTTTACTTGAACGTACATGATTTTATTTTATTTTTTAAGTTTACTTATTTATTTTGAGAGACAGCACCAGCATAGGACAGGCAGAGAGAGAGGGAGTGGGGCAGAGAATCCCAAGTAGGCTTGGCACTGTCAGTACAGAGCCCAATGTGGGGCTGGAACCCATGATCTGTGAGATCATGACCTGAGCCAAAAAACCAAGAGTGAGACGCTCAACTGACTGAGCCACCCAGGCTCCCCTGTAAGATTTTATTTTTGTTCTAGATAAGTTTCATTGAGAACAAGTCAAAAATTTCACTTTTCTTACATTAGTATGAATTTCTTACATCTCTCTTTTTTTTTTTAATTTTTTTAATGTTTTATTTATTTATGAGAGAGTGAGAGACACAGCGTGAGCAGGGCAGGGTCAGAAAGAAAGGGAGATACAGAATCTGAAACAGGCTCTGAGCTGGCTGTCAGCACAGAGCCAGACGCGGGGCTTGAACCCACAAACCGTGAGATCATGACCTGAGACGAAGTTGGACGCTTAAGAGACTGAGCCACCCAGGCTCCCCAGTATCTCTCTTTCTTATACCAGTTTGGGTAGCATGCTTAATGGGAACAAATGTAAACCTTCTAGTATATCATTAAATCTACTTTGGTTTCTTGCTGTTGTAGCCCATCAGATTTATTTTGAAGGAAACACTAAATTGGAAAGTGTAATTTGAATCAAGTGTGAACTATTGAATTTTTTTGGCTACTCAAAATTATACCGGGAGATAATATCTGTATAAATTTAATAAAAACAATCATTTGACAATTGTCTTTCTGACCAAAGGTTAACAAACTTGAAAAGGAACAACAATTGAAACAACATGTTGAAAATCTGAATCAAGTTGCTGAAAAGCTTGAAGAAAAACATCATCAAATCACAGAGTTGGAGAACCTTGTACAGAGGATGGAAAAGGTAAGCCCTGGAGAATTAAAGGGATTCTTCCTGACAGGGTTGGGGGAGAGAATGGAAGAAAATAACACTAAAATAAATAAGACATTAAGTGAAAGTACTCTTTGCAACTGCTAAGACTTTAGAAAGTACTCAATAAGGTTCGTTTCTCCCCGTACACACTTAATATGATTTGTACTCTCATGGATTTACCTCTACAGATACTGCAGTCATATCATTGTTACTTTCTCTCTTGAATGTACATATGGCTTAGACAGGGGAAGCAGGGGAGGCTGTGAATGGAAGCAATATGGATCATCACAAAGTCCACTTATTCCAAGTAACAATACAATGGATCGTTGTAATCATAGCATTTTATGTATTAGACTCAGTGAAGTATCCATTTTTTGGCCATCTGAGTTCACTTTAGGATTGTAAATTTCTATGGCTGCATTACAACAGATAGAATTCACATTAAGGAAAGACATTCTGGGGCTCCTGACTGGCTCAGTTCACTGAGCATCCAGTTTCCACTGAGGCTGTGATCTCACGGTTCAGTTTGTGAATTCTTGCTCATATGAGGCTCTCTGCTGTTAAGGCATAGGCCACTTCAGATCCTCTGTCTCCCTCTCTGCTGCCCCTCCCCCATGATTCCTCTCTTCAAAAGAAAGGAAGGAAGGAAGGAAGGAAGGAAGGAAGGAAGGAAGGAAGGAAGGAAGGGAGAGAGAGAAAAAAGAAAAGAAACAAAGAAAGAAAAAAAGAAAGAGAGAGAGAGAAAGAAAAGAAAGAAACAAAGGAAGAAAGGAAGGAAGGAAGGAAGGAAAGACATTCTGTAGGAATTGGAACTTCCATAAGAGATAATTTAGGGAAGAGTAGTGGCTGAACAAAAATTGTTAAAAATTTTATACAATATGCCTGTGAGTGGCTGGCACTCTATAAATAAACAAAAGGTGAGCATATAAATTTAATTATGGATTCCTTAGAATTTAGAATACAAAGCAAAGAATACTGGGTTTTTAGTAGCAAAACAAACCAATAGAAAATTGGGCTCTCTGAAACAGAAGTTTTACTTAAAAATAAAATCTTAAGAAAAAAAGAATATAGGTTTTGACTTCTAGTAAATATTGCTCAATAAAGTTTTACATTTATTATAATAATTCCCTGGTTTGCCTTTTCTTTTTTCAGCCTTGTTCTGTTTTATGTCTGCTTGAGTTGATGTCATTTGTGAAATGCCACTTCAAAAGAATCACATTTCAATATTCAGGTTTCTGGCCAAAGGAAATTTGATTACTTTTTACATATTCCCCAAGAATTTAATTTATAACACTGGGTTTGGTTGAACTTGTAATCTCAATGAAGGTCCTGTGAGGCAATCACAAAAAAATCAAATAAGCCCATATTTAACTGAATCTAGTAATACTAATATATAGCTCATCTGCCTCGTGGGGTGGGTTACTGAATATTTTACTGTAACCAGATACCTTGGGCTAGAATGTTCTCAAGCAGCTGGTTGGAGGCAGTATGACAGCTTCTAGTGATAATATTTTGAACAAACTAACATTTGGATGAATAGTTTGTAGCAATAGAATATTTATCCTGTAATAAATAGTTCAGCAAACTAATCACAAAGAATGTTTGCACTTAGGAAAGGAAGACAATTCTGGAATGCAAATAGAGCTGATTAACCAGCTTTCATTTAAATTTAGACTTGTGATCACCTCAAACCCAGTAACACTGGGTAAGGTTCAGTGGCTAGCTGTCAGTCTCAGAAAATTAACAAAAGGACAGCAAAGTATAATTTCTATATCCTACAAACCCTGTGAAATCTGTACTGGATGTGAGTGCATCTCAGAATTCTGGGTTATATTCACTTGACTGTTTATTCAACAAATATATGAGCACTTACCATGTAATAGTCAGAGCTAGAGGTTAGATATCTATCTGTGAATGAACCAGATATAGTATCTTTGCAGAGACTGTAGTGTAGTATATCTGGATTGTGTGGGAGTCAAGGAACTTCCCATATCTCTCTTCATTCATTCTCCTAGGGTTCCCTAGGGACGCAGACACCCCTATTGAGGGTGGGGGAATGTACTCCAGAATAAAGTTCTGGATTGGCTTAAATACTGGCAGACAGTTCTGAGAGTGAAAACCTACCATTTATCTTGATATTGCCCCATAATGATGGTCTGTCTCTAGGTGCTCTGTGATGGAGTAAGTGGACAGGATGACCATGGTTCACGGTCATGCAGTAGCCTTCTAGAATATTCTAGATCAGTGATTTCCTAGAATGGAGCCTATTGGAATCTCGGAGAGGTAGAGATAGTTGGGGATGGAGCAGAAGGGCAATGTGCAAGAGTTTTTAAAAAACATATTTAGTTTAAAGACATGTTATATTTGTAAAACAAACAAGTGGATAAGTAAAACTTCTTTATAAGAAACAAAGCTTGGCAACGTCTTCTTGGTTTAAGGTTACAGAGAATGCAGGCTGTGATGAAGGGTTCCTCAGGTGTGTGTGTGTGGGGGGGGTGTCAGAATGAGAAGAGACAAAGCTCTAGATTTTTGTGTCAATAAGGTAAAGACATGAGTTTGAAAAGGAAAAGGAAATGAAAATTAAAAATGAACGCCCACAACAAAGGTTGATAAATATTGCCCTGGTAGTGGGTGGCCCCTGGAGAAGGATTCATTTTCTACTCACTTGAACAAGCCACTGCTCCAGTAAATAGCCATTAGTGGTATGAGGGCTGGTAATGAGCACATTACTTAAAACCTTCACCATCTGCCCCACTTTAATCAGAAATGCAGTGAGAATGAATTCCATAAACACAGTGATAAGCCAGCAAAAACGCCCAATAAGAGCATTTTAATACGGCATATGTTCCTTTCACTAGCAGTGCAATTCTATTGCAACATATTTGTTTTCCAGTGTCATTGATTTAGCTCTATTAGAATGTTAGAGCTCAAAGGTGCATTTGAGACTACCTAGTTCCTCATCACCATGTTATAAACGAGGACAGTGGGAACAAGGAACGATTTCCACTGTCCTCCAGTTACCAGTCCAAAATGCTTTCCATTATGCCCCTGTCTTCTCTAGCATCAGATAAAAATGATATACTCGGTTCCTAAATCATTTAGATGTTAACATATGGCAATTATTTAAATTGGTGTCTACTCCACTTTGATCAATAGGGCGAGGGAACTCTTGAGCTCCGCAGAGGTACCGTTTTTTGGGGAAGAGTGGATTGCCCACTGGGTGGTGCTGTGAACTCTTTTCCTTTTCCAGAAGACACTGTCCCTGAGACAAAGCGCTAGCCAGTGTGGTGTGATTTTCTGTGCTGTTAGAGAGGAAGCATTAAGAGCCAAAGCTACATGCTGGAGCCCTGGCCACTGCACAACGTTTGCTTGTCCAGTTGCCTTGTCTGCTTGAAGCTGGGAATGAAAGTCCGTTCATTGAGAGTAAGTCCCTTAGGAAGAATGTTTGTTAAACACCGTTTCCGTCCCCACAAAGTCAAAATGTATTATCAACGGTGTGTTTCTTTGATGACCCAAGTATCGCAATAAGATTACGAGGCATATTTGTGATCCCTCAAAAATAATTTGAACACAACTAGGGTGACACAAGGGAAATTCCCACATGTGATAGGAATGCTACAGGAAAAATGAGAAAATGTTAATGTAAATTTAAAAAATAATAGCACATCAGATATGAAGCATTTGGCACCTTCAAATTATTATAAATTGAGGTCATAATACATGTCTGAAAAGCACGTGGGCCTTTCACGTGTAATATCTCCAATTATCTCAACATTTCAATATAGGTAGTAGTGTCCCCATTTTAGGCATGTTCAGAAAGTTATGACTCAAAAAAAACCAAAAAACAAAAAACCATGACTCAAACAAATATAGGATGAATATATGTCAGATGTTTTACTCAACTCATTCATTAATAAGGGAACCAATAAGATGGTAAAGCTGGCTTAAATAAAAGATTTTGAGAAACCGGCTATTGAAAGCATTTTGAAAAAAGGAAGATAGAATTGGATTACTAGGTTAGATACAGAACAGGTTAATATTCTTTGAGGCAATTAAACCATAATGTGTGGGCTTATCTTTTCTACCAGGCAGAAATCTGCAAATGAACATGCAACTTCACAGAGTCGGGGCTCTAATCAAATCATAAGCAATAAAATCATAAACACAGGGAAATTCTCCGTGAGAATTGGGTCAGGTTATTAAACAATGACCCACTATGACATTAAAATCATATATTGTTTTGATTTCCAAGTTTTGGATAATTTTTTCTAACAGGTGGGGCCCAGAAAGGTTAAAGCCTTGGCAAAAATTACCTAGTCACATGTAACCAGGTCAGTCTGTGTCCAACGAGATAGCGACATTTTTGCTCTACAACACTGCCTTGGATTTTACCCATGTAAATATTGTAGCAGGAACCATTTTAAGCAGCATTGTAAAGTGTCAACACATGTCTTACGGTTCAGTATAAAAAAGAACACAGTTGTCCCAGCTGGGTTTTTCATGGACTTGTGATATTCCTTTTGAGTGGAAAGGGTTTGGCTCAATAACAGCATTAAGGTATTTCTTTAGATTTTTCTTTCTCAATGTCAACATTTCTCCTATATTCTAACTAGAAAGTGACCTCATCACCTGTGGCTTTGATCCTTCACTAAGAATTCATTTACTACTTTTCTACCTTCTGACAGATGCCCCGTGAGCAGATAGGGCTATGAAGATAAGGTCAATAGTGTCCTTGGATCCTAACGACTCAGTTTCACGTAGGAGAAGCAGGTGGAAGGGAGGCCAATGCAAAGAGAGAGATGAGCTGGCAGTTTGCACTCAGGGTGGGCTGGAGGGGGGCAGGAGGTTTACTGAGCTGGGAACGCTTCGGTAATGGGCTGGAGAAGGAGCAAACAGTCTCCAGGCAAATGAGGAGAGAAAAGACAACCAGTCTTGACTTGTCACTGAGCCACTTGCAAACCACACAGGAAAATGCCTAGCTAGTCCTCCGTGGAGTCGGTTATAACAGCTAAAATTGGCTCTGTAGCTCAAAACATATTTCTAATATTATAAGAAGTGTCTTTTGTGAACAGTTTGCAAGAATGAATTAGCGCGCACACACATACACACACACACAGAGAAATAAAATTGTATCTTATTTTCTCCTAGGAAAAGAGAACACTGCTAGAAAAAAAACTGTCTTTGGAAAACAAGCTGATGCAACTCAAATCCAACGCTACATGTGCTAAAAGGTTTGCAGATTTCCCTCCTATTAAAGCAGTTCCTGATCTGTTTCCTCTCTGCTGGCCCGCTGGCCAGTGGACAGAAGGCTCCTACCTTCTAAGGAGACAGGAAGACTGAACGTGCAGGACGAAGGGAGAATGCTTAATATTAGGCCTGTGCCTCCCTCCCTCCCACAGGGGAATCAGGGAGGGGCAGGGTTCCCTGGAGGTCCAGGGAAACTGGTGCACAGTGGTTAATCCTTCCGAAGAACGAATGAGCCTCTTCCCTCCCTGTTTACCCTGGGTGCTAGCGAGGCTCTTGTTGAGGTCTTCATTCCCCCTGATGTTTCGGATTTTGTTAATGGGTCTCTGCTATAGCTGCCATCAAATAGACGAGCCCACAGGTGGAATGGTAAGATCGGTTTGTGGTGCTCCCCAGCCTTGTAGAGAATGAAGGAACTCTGAATGTATTCTTAGCTCTTCGGATTGATTTACAAATACTAGTGATTCACAAGTTCTTACAGTCCTTTGTATGGGGGTGACGTGGATCATGGATATCACCCAAATCCTGCATTATTTCACTGCTGATAGAAAAATTCTCTGGAACATCATGTGGTAACTGACAACCTATAAAATTGCCTCACATTTCCTTCCCTTCCTTTCCCCTCCCCTTCCCCTCCCCTCCCCTCCCTTCCCCTCCCTTCCCTCCCCTTCCCTCCCCTCCCCTCCTTCCCCTCCCTTCCCCTCCCCTCCCTCCCCTTCCTTTCCCTTCCTTTTCCTTCTAATTCTAAACCTGCCACCTTTGTTGTATGTTCTGATATAATGCTCAAAGTCAAATCTGTTTCAAGGTCTTATTTCATCCCTTTGAAACTGTTGCTTCTTAGGATATCAGGCATTCTTATGAACCTCAGAATGTATAAAGTTTTATTCTCATTTATTCAATAATATGTATTCAAACATCTCTCTCTCTCTCTCAGTCTTTTTCTCTTTCCTTTCCAATTAGCTGTCTTTCTCTTCTCATCTCTCGTAAGCTTCTGCCTTCTGTCTGGCTCATATTGATGTATTGGACCACATATGCCAAAGTCCAGATCTGGTCTAATCCTGGCAATTGCATATGCCTATTCAGAACATACTGGAATACCACTAACATTAATTTACACGTATTGTTCTTTGCATACAAGCATATAGTCCCAGCAGGGCAGCGACATAGTGCTGTACATCTTGTAGAGAATGTAGGAAATTCTATGGAAGAGGTCTTCAGAATTACATATACTCATAACTTAGCTCTAAGGAAATCTGTGGATTATCTATTTTCTGCAAGAGAGTTCTTCCAAATGTAGCAAGACTGCTCACTGGGACTGTATGCTTTCCATTAAGAGTCCAGACACTCTGATATTTTTTCTTTAAAAATGATTTTTATTGACAATACAGTTTTTGTCAGCCTTTGAGCCAAAAGTGTAACCATTTTGAAAACCAAACTGAGCTATTCTTTCTGTTCTATTATATATGAGCAGTTGTTATAAGGAATTCTCGGAAAGCTCTTAGGGAGGTTTTAGAAATATCTTGAGGGAAATGGATGTTTTGTGTTCCTAGAAAGGGGTTTGTACGTCCAAGCTTATGCAATTTTCATAGAGTGTGGGCATCACAAATATTTATCTTACTTATTACTTTGTCTGTGTGTAGAGGTATTCACTCTGCTAAGTGACAAGAAAATGAAATCAGTAGGTGTCAGATGCTTTTGGTTAAAGCAATAGAGACTTGGTTAAGCTGCTACAAACAGAGGATTTCTGTGAGGCTAAGATTGGATAGACATGGCCACAAAGAAGATGCATCTCGTGGGAAGATGGGAAGACCACGTGTTAGCACCTAATGTGTTTTTTAAAACCAGATTATTTTATTCCTCCTATTCAGTCATGGGTGTTCTACAGTTTCTTTTTTCTTTTTTTTTTTTTAATTTTTATACTTTATTTTTGAGAGAGAGAGAGACAGAGCATGAGCAGGGGAGGGTCAGAGAGAGAAGGAGACACAGAATCTGAAACAGGCTCCAGGCTCTGAGCTGGCTGTCAGCACAGAGCCCGACGTGGGGCTCGAACCCACAAACTGTGAGATCATGACCTGAGCCGAAGCCGGACACTCAACCGACTGAACCACCCAGGTGCCCCTAGTGTTCTACAGTTTCATTCTTCCTTGTTCTTTGTTTTTCCTGTGTGATTCATTAACGTTTCTCAACGGTTTTCTCCACCTGACTTATATTCTCTATTTTCCTTTCAAATTGCCGAGGAAAGAGTCTGCTGGCCTAATACTACTTCCTGTTGGGCAGATCGCTCATGTTAACCATCCCCTATGTTGTCATCTAACCAATGAATGGCTTTTTGGCAGGCACCAGCTCCCAGGCCTACGAGTGGTCTTCCCTTACCCCCAAAATAGCCTGGGGCTGCTCCTCTGAGCTGGGGCTCTGGGTGATCAAATTTTCCTTAGGCAGTATGGGTTTGACAGGTGCCATGATTTTTTGCCATTTTGATGAAAACATTCATTATGTTCTAACTTGGTATTTCTAGTATTAAAAAGCATCATGGGGTGCCTGGGTGGCTCATTAGGTTACATGTCCAGCTTCTGCTCAGGTCATGATCTTGCAGTTCATGGGTTCGAGTCCTGTGTTGGACTCTGTGCTGACAGCTCAGAGCCTGGAGCCTGCTTCAGATTCTGTGTCTCCCTCTCTCTCTGCCCCTCTTCCACTTGTGCTCTCTCTCTTTCTGTCTCTCTGTCTCTCTCTCTCTCAAAAATGAATAAATGTTAAAAAAATTTTAAATAAAAAAATTTTTAAAAGCATCTCTAAAGAGGATGACTTTTAAGTATTTATAATTCAGGAGAAAATGATAGTTATTTGTATGTGGATATGAATATATAATTATAATACTTTATGCTAACCCTTACAATTACTTTTCATGAAAGTTAAGACAATTGGCAGAAGCATCTCATAAAAACAAGGTTCACTCCATATTTCTACTACCATTACTACTACCTACCACATGTATTGTGTTTCGCTGTTGATGATAGAGTAACTCCAGGTACCTTATTTAATTTAATCCGTTGTTAGCTTTTTAGGGAGAGAGCTGAATTTCTAATTGGTGAAGTGATTATACAGCCTCTCAGAAATTGTAGAGCTGGGAGTTTGGGCTCTAGAATTCTCAGAGCAGTCTGTGCTCATTCTGCTATAGAGGAGATTTGACCTTCTTTCATTTCTGGAGACCTCTGAAGACTTTCCCTCAGACTGGTTCTCTAATTCTTCTGTGTGTCTATGAGCAGAAGGCAGTTTCCCAACCTGTCCCTCTGCCTGGTGATATCACAAACACAAAGGTCCATATTAGAGTTATCCTTCCAAGAAACACAGGAGCTGTACCTCAGAAAAATCCTCTAAAAAAGAATAGCATGACATCAGAAAACAATTCAGTCAAGGCCATTGTAACAGTTGAGAGTAGAGGGCAATGTGGTTGAATAATGTTCCATCTGATGGCGTAAGTTAACCCAAAGAGAGGTTTTAAAGTATGCTGATGAATGGGTACAATGGAGACAATTCTCCATTAATTTAATTTCCTTTGGCCAAGTGATTGGCAGACATTGGTCATCAGAGTGATGAGGGTTTGCTTCTCCCCAAGTGCTTATACTTTGAGGGTCCCATATTACTAAAGGCTAAACCATTTGTTTTTTTACATTTCTGCAAGTTAAAGATAGAATTGGTGCTCTGAATGCAGAGAGGATCCTCAATTCCCTTCCTCAAAAGGAAAGGGCCAAGATTTTCCTCCCTTGTTGAAGGGGCTTGTTGTGTCTGCTCCCATTGGCATTTCCAGGTTGCAGACTTTTTCAGCTCCAAGTCTGGAATATATGAGGCCAAAAGAAAACCCAAGGAACTCAACATTGTGTCATTCCTTGGATTCTGAGGTCTTGAGCTGGTCTGCCTTCTCTCCACCGTCCAGAGTCTTCTTGTGTTTTTGGTTGTACTCAGTGGGAAGAGTAGGGAAAAATATATCTACGCCTTCCCAAAGTGTAACTTTTTCCATTGCATTTTAATTTCAGCGTTTACTTTCTATTTATATTGAGGTGCTGGGAGGCAGATCATGAATCAGGCCTTTGGTTAGAAGGATTTAGTGTCTTTTTCTAGGCCTGGCCTTTGTAATGTTTTCTTCCTGCTGTCTTGCTTTAGTACCTCTTTATTAAGATTGAGTGCTTTCACTGAAAGATAAAAAACAGAGATTAAAGGGAGCTCAAATGGCAGCTTATTTCAGTATATTCTTGTATTTAAAGACCTTAAGTGGGTGACTAGGTTTCATATTTATTAAACAATACGGAGAGAGAATTTCTCCAATTTCTGTTAGTCCCTGTTCTATGTATTAATGCTGATAAGCCTGAAAGCCCTGTGTTTTCGAGAGTGCTGCTAGAAATATTTTCTTCCGCCTTGAGGCCTCTTTCAGATTTTTATTTATCTACAGTGGTAGATAAATGGTAGCACCGGCATGGAATATGTGGGGAAATTTCCTGAGCTTCATATTTTGAGGAGCATAATGTCCACCCCGCTCCATCTTCTAAGACCACCCCCTTTTTTCCTTTGGTCTGAGTTCTGGGTCATCAAGGGATACAAGGAGACCATTTTGAGTACTCCTCTTTAATATTTTTTACAAGTTTTTATTTTATTTTCTAATTTTCTTATGGGTTTGTGAAGAGTTTATAAATATTCAAAGCCAGCCTGCCTCTGTAAGGTATCCTGAGTTCTTTGTCGCTATTTGCCAGGGAAGTCCTGAGAGAGTTTTCATTCCTTCCTTCTCTCCTTTGTCCCTCTTCACCAGAGCAGTTTTGAATCTTAGCACCAGCTGTGGGGCAAACTTTTGCTTGCCTTCTCTGCTCCGTATGTCCTAAACTCCTCTTTTTTGTGCAGTGTCTCTTCAAGCCCCTTTCTAATTTTTCTGCTGGGGTATCTGTCCTATTAATGGAACAGACACATCCCAAGTACAGTGCCTTTAGTAGTCATTTCAGTTCAGTATTCTGAGGCTATCCTGTACCCTCTCGTTTGATGATTAGAAGACTTTCATTTTCATCTAGCCAAAATTAACTTTGTGGTTAATACTGTTTTGAGTGCTATTTTAAAAAAATCTTTGCCTATTGCAAATTCATGAAGATGTTCTTCTATACTATATTCTGAAAGTCTTTTGGGTCTCCAGATTTATTTACCATATACATGGAATTTATTTTTCTCATGAAGTGAGGTCAAGATTAATTTTCTTTTTCTGTTTTTTTAATATGAATATAGAGTTGTCTCTGAACCATTTGTTGAAAAGACCATCTATTTCATAAAATGCTGCTGAATCATCTTTGATATAAATCAAGTCCACTGGCCTATGTCCATAACATATATGTATATGTAAAATAAAAGGTGTATATAGCATAATTTGTTTTATTATTCTTTTAATGATTAACATTTAGTGTTCCAATTTTTACGCTATGAACATCAATGAACTACATTTTATGTATATTTTGTGTAACTGCACGGTATTTTTAAAGCATAGCTCATTTAACTCCATAGGATAAGTAAAGAGTAATGGCTAATGTTATATAATATCTGTACTTGTGCAAGAATTTCTGTAGTTTTGTAGAAATTAATTTTTTCTACAGTTAAACAAACTGTTTTAAAAGCTCTCTCACGCAAAACCAAAAGAGGAAAACAATCAAAAGATTGTCTTAAATGTTGCGAGTTGCCTGCGAGCTATTTGGCTTTGAGAAAGTATATTATACAGTAGAAGTTATTGAGCCACCCTCAGTGGTCCAGGCCGAGGCTGCACAAAGCACGGGCAACACCCTGGAGCCTATTGGAAAAGCAGAATCCCAAGCCCTGCCCCAGCCTGCTGGGTCAGATGTGCATTTGAACAAGATCCCTCATGATTTAACAAGACCCTCCAATACATATTAAGTTTGAGGTGCAATGTTTTAGTACATGATGTGAAATAAAATGAGACAGTCTTTTTTTTTCAAATGAGAACATGTTCTATAGTGTCACATGAATGTCCATGACCTTTGTAATATTCGTAGAGGCCATAAAAATCAGAATTGCAATTTCATTGGATGGTAGCTACTCATTATAAAACCTTAATAGCTACAAAAAAATTAATATATTACTGTATAAAAAGCTTATTTTCCTAAAGCATATTCACTTACCTCTTGAAGTCCATAGTATATTCTTATAAGGTAATAGAAGAAAATATTGGCAAGTCAAAAGCTGTGTAATCAATTCCAGTTACCTACATGGAGCTTCATAAAAGTGTGAATAATCTAATGAAAACTTCATCCATCTTTTTCTCACACTGGTTGATGTGGACTCAAAAATATTAGCTGGAATTTGAATTTCCTTTTTTAATGCTCTATTTATAGGTAGTAGAATACCCGAAGTAGGAAGCCAGAATAACTAATAGTAATAACGATCATGATAATGATGATGATGACGATGATGATGATAAAAGACAAACACAGCCAATCCACAACATAACTAACTGTGTATCGTTGGAAATTGGTTTCTCATTATGTATAAAATCTGCATTCCTGACCCCCCATGTTTTAGCCCTGCTATCCTTATATAATTATCTGCGCATCCTGCTGAGTTCTAGGTCTGTGGTTGCTCATAGGCACAGCAGTTTAGACATGTGAGTGCTTCATCTGGCTCAGTACAGTTTGACTCAACTAGCTCCTGGAGGGAGGGAAGTCACAGATGGCCAGGAGGGAGTTTTTGACATGAATGGATATTCTCATTCACGTTCGTGTCTGGGCTCATCCAAGGCTGCTTTGTGCCTGTTTATCTTCAGTGTGTTGTGTGGCATATGGGACCCCCAGCATCCTTCCCACGCGATGCCCAGTAACAGGGTCGTGTGTGAGGAGAGCCTGGCAGCAGAGCTATAAAAATCAGCTGCGCCAGGCTTCAGCAACTCTTTCTTTCTCCTTTTGCGTTTCCAGTTGCCACGATCTTCAAATGGAGATTGCCCTTCTCCAAGAGCAGCTCTCTCATCTGCAGTTTGTGATTCATTCCCAACATCAGACCCTGCGCAGTGTCATCCAGGAGGTCAGATTAATCAAGCATGTTTCTCTGGTAGACGGGATGTTTACAGTGAGAAGACCGAACGCAGGCAGCTTGTCTGGACCTTCCAAGCAGTGAGATTCTTCTCCCTGGTGACACTTCCTTTTTATTCCCAGGCCGTCTGACTCTGTGTTTAATGCCTTCTTTTGTCTGTATGCCAACACCTGTAGCGTTCTCAATGAAGATTTTTGGGAAATTGTGTTTAACGGCTGTTTAGTTGTTTCCATGATGTTTTTTTAAAAGGGGTTCCAAGCCAGATAATGTACACCGTTCTTGAAAAGATTTTGGAGATTAGAAGATTCAGCCCTTTTTGAGGGAGCGATGATCTGTTTTTATAACCTCATAAACAGCAAATTTACTTAGTAGGTGTGTGGGGCCTGGGGTATAGCCTGGCCATTCTCTGAAAACATCCTGGCAGGTGAAGGAGAAGAGGTCATTGTGGTGGCAGCCGGATGGACAGTGGATTGTGTTCTCATACAATTTATTTCAAGATATCTATTGATCTGGGTTGAGGGCTCTGCTTTAGACTTAAAATCAGACCTTCCATCATTTTTTACTATCTACTATTTGTTTCCAAGAAGAATCCTTCCAAATACCTCTAATACCTCCATGACACAAATATAACATTTGGCTAGCACCTCATCAGAAGGCCAGAAAATTGAGTCATGGTACTTGAGAGCCAGGATGGACCTAGAGGCTATCCCACATTCTCATTTTATAGATGAGAAAACTGGGGCTCACAGTCGTCCAATGACAGAACTGATGGTGGCAGAATTGGCCTTAGAATCCATGGGTTTCTTCTCTTCCCGCTCTGCTCTGGTCTTCACACCCCAGCTCCCCAGTTCCACGCTCAGCTCATGATCAGGTTGACCAGATCTCTGCCTCAGGAAGCTTCCCCATGCCAGGCAGTGGCCTTGTGTGATGGCCACCTGCCTCTGTACCTGCTGTATGAAAACTTTGTATGGTGGAGACAGAGCGATGGCCAAAACCGCCTCCCACAGGATGTGTGCCCGCTGGATTCGGTTTAAACAGGTTTTCCAGAGATTCCAGTGTTTAATAGGACTGCCCATGTGCTCTCACCCCCAGGCACCAACGCCCCCTGCTTTTTTTCTGCAACATGCTGAGCCCGCTAATGCTTTGGGATTTAATTTTATTATTTGATGGATGTCAGTTGACCCTAGAAACCTGTGAAACTTCTGACTTAAGTAACTTCCCTGTTGTCTGACCAGATTTTTCCAATTGTGTTTCCTAATTCTTAGATGGAAGGATTAAAAAATAATTTGAAAGAACAAGATAAAAGAATTGAAAATCTGAAAGAAAAAGTTAATATACTTGAAGCCCAGGTAAGGAGGGAATGGGTTATATATTTCAGTGTGACCGTGATTGTGTGTGTGTGTGTGTGTGTGTGTGGCTGTGTGTTCAGTATATCTGTGAGCCTGTGTGTGAATGTGTCATGTGTGCTTGCATGTGCCACTGTGCCACAATGAGCCTGTATGTGCACAGGTGTGTGAGCGTATCTGTGTGTTGATTGTGCCTGAGTATCTACGTGTGAGTGTACATGTGTCTGTGTGTATGCATGAGCGTCTTTTTGTGAGTGTGTGAATATGTGTGTCTTCTGTGCATAAGAAATTATAGATTTGTGGGAGAAGTACTCTTAATAATTATTAAAGTATTAAGCACTATTTTATAATATTAAATACTATTAAATGTGAAAAGTTCACCCAAATTTTCCAGAATGCTTACTATACTGAGGAGATAGAAAATAACATGTGAACTTGAATCAGAAGCCTGGTCAAGACCACTTTGCGGGAATTCAGCCCCAGCCAGATAGCTGGGTTTGCTCTCCTCTATCTTTGTTTCTTTCCTGCCTTGAGATGTCCTCTTTTCTTCACTCTGTTTTTTTCAAATGTTTTTAACGTTTACTTACTTTTGAGAGAGGACAGAGTATGAGTGGGCGAGGAGCAGAGAGAGGGAGAAAGAATCCAAAGCAGGGTCCAGGCTGTCAGCACAGAGCCCAACATGAGGCTCAAACTCACAAACCACAAGATCATGACCTGAGCCAAAGTCAGACGTTTAACCGACTGAGCCGCCCAGGCGCCCTCTCTTTCCTCTTCTTTTATCTTTCACATCCATCACATCTTCTGCCTTTGTGTGATGGCTCACCCACTTCAAAATGCCTGGTGTAATTTTCTTTTCTTTTTTTTTTTTAATTTTTAATGTTTTATTTATTCTTAGAGAGAGAGAGAGAGAGAGAACTTGATCAGGGGAGGGTCAGAGAGAAAGGGACATACAGAATCTGAAGACAGGCTCCAGGCTCTGAGCTAGCTGTCAGCACAGAGCCCAACATGGGGCTCGAACCCACGAACCATGAGATCATAACCTGAGCTGAAGTCGGACGCTTAACCGACTGAGCCACCCAGGTGCCCCTAACGTTCACTGATTTTTGAGAAAGAGAGAGCTAGACAGGGAAGAGGGGAGAGAGAGGGGGACAGAGGATCTGAAGCAGACTCTGTGTTGACAGCAGAGAACCTGATGCAGGGCTCAAAATCAGGAACTGTGAGATCATGACCTGAGCTAAAGTCATACACTTAACCAACTCAGCCACCCAGGTTCCCCTATTTCATTCTATTTTTAAACTTTTGTTCATTTCTTTCATTTGTTCACATCATCAGTCTTGTAGTTAATTCTACAAGAACCTATTGGGTGGCTACACTGATGTAGACACTAAGGTAGGGAAAATAATATTGAATAAAATAGATGAGTGAACCCTGCACTCTGGAATTTACTGTCTAGAGAGGGAAACAGACACATAAATGAACATGTAACTTGCAATATTATGGAAGCATTCTGCCAGAAAAGAACAAGATAATCTGAGAGAGAACACCTGGATAGAGGATTTAGGTTGGTGGGTGGGGCCAAGCTCTCTATGAAAATGAGTTTTAATCCAAGCTTAGTGGAAAACTGGGTGGTAGAGCATGTCAGACAGAAGGATAGGGAGCCATTGTGAGAGCTTCTAATCTAAGAGGTGTATGGAATAGCATGGGATGACATTGGAAAGGTAGGAAGGGGTGGGACCATAAAGGTCTTTAGACCATGCCAAGGAGTCTTTTTCTCTATATAGCAATATAATGAGAAGTCTTTGCTTATCAGTCAGACTTCATTTATATTATCTTTACATAGCCTATGTATTGACCTATACTAATTTAATTAACTCGGTCCTTATTGTTGGATATTAGGTTGTTTTTAGTATTGCTTTTGGGTTTTTATTTGTTTTTAATTTATTATTATTTAGAGAATTTTTTTTTACATTTGTTTATTTTTGAGAGACAGAGAGAGATAGAGCACAAATGGGGGAGGGGCAGAAACAGAGGGAGACACAGAATCTGAAGCAGGCTTCAGGCTATGAGCTGTCAGCACAGAGCCCGATGCTGGTGTTGAAGTCACAAACCTTGAGATCATGACCTGAGCCAAAGTCGGATGCTTAACCAACTGAGTCACCCAGGCAGCCCTGTTTTTAATTTTTTAAGTGCTTATTTATTTTTGAGAGAAAGAGACAGAACATGAGCAGGGAAGGGAAGTGAGAAAGGGAGACACAGAATCGGAAGCAGGCTCCCGGCTCCTAGCTGTCAGCACAGAGCCTAATGCGGGGCTCAAACTCACGAACTGTGACATCATAACCTGAGCCGAGGGATGCTTAACTGACTGAGCCACCCAGGCGCCCCTGAATTCAACATCTTTATACAAAGATCACTAATGATTTACATACTTCCTTAAGATAAATTTTTAGAAGTGAAATTGGTAACTCAAAGTATATACATTTTTAAGTCTTTGATAATGTGTTCTCTGACTTACAGGGTTCTGTAGGCTCAGTCATCTGCCTCAGTGACCACAGGCCCACCTGCAGCTGCCTCTGCTCTAGCAGTAACTTCGTAACTCACTTTCAGTCCTTCAGTCCTCATATTTTTGATCTGCTGATAGTCTTTTTTCCCCCTCTTCATCACTAAGGGATTTCAATAAATAGAAATCATTTGTTATCATTTTAATTAAAAACTAAGAAGGGAGAGATGATAAACATGTTCTCAGATTCCCATTTTGGACTGGGAATCTGATTTAAACCCACGTTTACATGTAATTCAGGAAGTTCAGTGTGAGGTAGGGATCTAACTTTTTAGTTGTCTCACATTATTTAGAAGTCTGGGCTTTCTTCATGCATTTGAAATGCCTTTTATGCTAGACTGAACTTTTAGGTTGGAAATCTGTTCCAATGGTGGATCTGCCTGTTTGGGCTCCAGTGCTGTCCTGCTTTACTCAGTGCACGCACATCGGTAACACATTTTCATTGGAGAGATTGTTATCTGTCTCTGGGCTTTCACTTCATTGTGGTTCTAGGTTCTGGTCAGACATAATTAAGTGCCAGCTGTCATCACAGGATCAAGATATCAATCGTACTACTGCTTTTAATTCAGTTCTGTGTTCTTTAGTTGTGTCTGTTTATTTATACCATCCCCAAAGCAAATTTTATTGTCCTAAATAAACTGGCAACTTAACTCAGATTATTCAGATACATTATCCAATTAACCTTTGTCTAATAGTTAGACCAGAACAATGTATTTGTTTCCAGTGTACTCTGTTCTTATATTCTCACAAATTCAGCAAATAATTGCAGATTAGCCACTTGGTATGATATGAGAAAGCAACAGATTTGTTCCCCAGATTTGTTCATGGAAACTTCTTGGTTGGCTACAGACTCTGTACTAATGTGAAAGCACCTCTCAATACTGTCTCAGATTCTCTGTATATAGCTTGATTCAGGTGCTATATATTTTTTAAAAAATTTTTTATGTTTATTTATTTTTGAGAGAGAGAAAGGGTGCTAGCGAGGGAGGGTCAGAGAGAGAGGGAGACACAGAATCCAAAGCAGGCTCCAGGCTCTGAGCTGTCAGCACAAAGCCTGATGCAGGGCTCAAACTCACAAATGATGAGATAATGACCTGAGCCAACGCTTAAGCCGAAGTTGGATGCTTAACTGACTGAGACACACAGGTGCCCCTCTAGGTGCTGTATATTAATGTTTTCTTTTACAGAAAGTCTTCAAATTATAGCACTATCTGATGAATGTCTTTATATTCTCAAAATGTATTATCTTCAGTCGATAAATCTTTTCCTTCACAGCAAGGAATTTTACAGCGACCATTTCAGCTTTATAAAGTCAAAGCCAGGGGCACTTTGGTGGCTCAGTCGGTTAAGCATCTGACTTCAGCTCAGGTCATGATCTCACAGTCTGTGGGTTCAAGCCCCGTGTTGGGCTCTGTACTGACAGCTCAGAGCCTGGAGCCTGCTTCAGATTCTCTCTCTCTCTCTCTCTCTCTCTCTGCCCCTCCCCTGCTTACTCTCTATCTCTCTCAAAATAAAATAAAGACACAAAATTTTAAAAAGTAGAGTCAAAGCCACATTAATTTAATTTATCGATCAAATAGTTATGTGTACATGTTTTCTCATGTGCCAGGAAATATTTCAAGTGGTAGGTATATGGGTAATGCACAGAACAGACTGCCCCTGACCTTATCTAGCTTATACTTCAATTGAAAATAAAGATAAGAAAGACATAAACAAGTAAATAAACAATTAGAGAGGAATAAGTGCTCTGAAAAGTGAAGAATATGACAATATGATAGTTAGAGAGTGATGGGAACGAGGAAGAGCATCTCTGAACCTATGATATTTGACCAGGTACTTGAACTTAGTGAGTGCTTGAACAATGGTTAGCCTATCTCTGGTCTGGTCCTAGTCAGTGCTTTAGTACGAAGTTCTTAACTGGGATGATATATGCAGAGGTTTGCTGTCTTGCACTGCAAATTTAAGACCACTGCCTATTTTAGAATCCATTAAGTAACAGGATGAATTGATTCCATTTATGAAAAATAGCCACCCGAGCTTGAACAACCTGTGTAAACACACCACCTGTCTTTTTTCTTTTTTTAAATATTTATTTATTTTTGAGAGAGAGACAGAGTGCGAGCAGGGGAGGGCAGAAAGAGAGGGAGACACAGAATCTGAAGCAGGCTCCAGGCTCCCAGCTGTCAGCACAGAGCCCGACGTGAGGCTTAAACCCATGAACCATGAAATTATGACCTAAGCTGAAGTCGGAATCTCGACCAACTGAGCCACCCAGGTGCCCCAACACACCAGCTTTCTAAACCACACAGATAGCAAAGTTTTCTCATCCGTACCAAAAGCATTCACCTCTTTTTAGGCATGCTTACATGCTTCATTTTATTTAATCCTCAAAACTACTCTGGGAGAAAGCTATTATTACATTTCATAAGTGATTAAACTGAGATTCAGAGAAGTTAGGAAGCTTGTTCAACATCACTTCGCTGCACTGGAGTCTCCTTGCCTTGGGAGCATGTGCTCCCCTTCCCCCATCGCCACCACAGAATCCATTTATCTGAGTGATTAAAGAAGTGTGTGTTCGGGAGGTAAGTGTGTATGTGCATGTGCTTATATACATGTATGAAATACACGTGTATACATACAATATGTATTTAGGAATGAAGTGATTAAATTTGCCAGATCATTTATATTCATTTTAGTCATGGCCTATATTATATATATAATATATATATTATATATATTTCCTATATTAAAATGACTTCTATTTTCCAGTTTTTTGAGTCATGGTCTCAAATATTTTTTTTCTGTGACATTCTTTCTACCCTAGCAGAGTATTTTCCCCATCTATGCAGGGGAGATATATACACTCATATAATTTTATTCTTTAAAAAAATCTTTGGAGGTGTCTGGGTGGGTCAGTTGGCTAAGCATCAGACTCTTGGTTTTGGCTCAGGTCATGATCTCAAGATTCTTGGGATTGTGTCCCTCTTTGGGCTCTGGGCTTAAAAGGCAGAGCCTGCATAGGATTCTCTCTCTCCCTCTTTCTCTGCTCCTCCCTGTTTGTGCTTTCTCTCTCTCTCTCAAAATAAATAAATGCATATTAAAAACTTTTTAAAGCTTAAATATTTTTAAAACCTCACTGGAAAATTTCTACTTTTCTTTCTACTTTTGAATAATATCTTTATTATCTTAATTTTCAGCTCTGGCATTTCTCTCACATTTCATGCATTTTTAGCTTCCTCACTAATGACCTGCTCATAGGGAAATGTGTCTTCAGAAATTATACCATTTTCTAAACATTGAAGATTATCCCATTTTATATAACCATCACAATCCCTAACATTTAATTTAACAAGAATGTGTTGATAGACAGTATGCAATAGAAAATCATGTCAATAAACTATCCTTGGATAAAGTCATAAAAAAAGCAGACATGTTCTGGTCAGTGATTTGTAGTTTTGTAAAGTAACGCTGTAATAAAACTCACGGATATGGCTGTTCTAATTAAAGGGAAAACTATGAAAGCCCATGAATCAAAAATAAGTACCTAAATCTAGTCAATGAAATAAATCAGCATGGAAGTTGAGATAAATGAAAATAAAGACAGTCTAACATGATAACTCTTAATGCTTTTGTACTGTTTGGTACTCAGCAACTTGAGAAACTAGGAATTTGTTTAGGAAAAAATCCCTATAGGGGATTTTGTTTAGGAAAAAATAGCCTCTACATAATTGTCCAGCCTGGATTATTTTTATTCTAGTATTTGTTGTCATCATGATGTGATTCAAATCGCTTCCTAACTTGCAGAGTATTATATACAGAGGAGTTTTTCTCAACAACATACTTGGTCAATGATGTGCTTACACTTGTTTGGAGTGTATATTAGCTTTATCTCCATTATACAAGGAGCATCTTTATTATCAATTTATCAGATCTGAAGTACATTTCCTACGTGAGACTAGTGAAATGCTTAACTCTTGAAACATCACAGTGAAATGATCAATTATGTGTGAAGATTTTTGTTCCATTTTTTAGTTATATGCAGTAGAGATGCTGATATGAAGGGGCAAAAATCCACATCTTGTCTCAGCTTTCTTTACTTCAATCGTTTTTCATCTTTTTTAAAAAAATTCTAAAATTTTATTTAAATCCAAGTTAGTTAACATATAGCGTAATAAGGATTTCAGGAGTAGGATTTAGTGATTCATCACTTACATGTAACACCCAATGCTCATCCCAAAAAGTGCCCTCCTTAATTCCCATCACCCGTTTAGCCCATCCCCAACCCCGACCCCTCAAGCAACCCTCAGTTTGTCTCTGTATTTAAGAGTCTCTTATGGTTTGCCTCCCTCTATGTTTTTGTCTTCTTTTCTTTTCTTTTTTTTTTTAAATGTTTTATTTATTTCTAGGAGAGAGAGAGACAGCATGAGCAGGGGAGGGTCAGAGAGAGAGGGAGTCACAGACTCTGAAACNGCAGGGGAGGGTCAGAGAGAGAGGGAGTCACAGACTCTGAAACAGGCTCCAGGCTCTGAGCTGGCAGTCAGCACAGAGCCCGACGCGGGGCTCGAACCCACGAACCGTGAGATCATGACCTAAGCGAAAGTCGGTCGCTTAACCGACTAAGCCACCCAGGTGCCCCTCTTATTTTCTTCATCTTAGCAACACATTAGAATTACCTGTGGAGTCCTGAAAACTCTTGAACCCGGACTACAACTAAGTTAAACGGAATCTCCGGGATGGGGCTCTAGATTCATTAGATTTTAAATCTCTCCGGAAATTCCAATTATACAACTAACACTGAAAATCAGAACTTTAGTCCAGTGGTTCTCAAACTTGAGCAGATGTCAGAATCGTCTGGTGAGCTTCTTAAAACTCATCCCTTGGAGACCCTGGGTTTCTCAGTAGGTCTTATTGGAGACAGAAGATCTGAAGTTCTAGTAAGTTCTCGGTAACGCTGATATTGCTGATATCCCAAGATCATACTTTAATAACTGTTGCCTTAGTCTTTTTCTCCTTCTTTTCCACCTAGGCCATTTCACTTTGTCTTCAAGGTCCAGGTAAAATCTTCTTGTGTATGAAAATATCATAAATCATTCTGGTCATTGATCTCTGTTATTCCTTTTATGTAGTAATTAATTACTTACTGTTTCTGGCATCTCCTGAACTTCTTTTATTTTGTATTTTTTTAATGGTTACGTGTTTGTTTTCTCACTTCCATTGTACTGTGTATCCTGTGTACTGGAAAGAGAGATCCATGCTTTCTTGTGTGATTTCACATTCCCTCTGCCTGTGGGTTGGTGCCATAGACATGGCAGAAACTGATTAACTGGATGGATGGATGGATGGATGGATGGATGGATGGATGGATGCAGTAGGTTAATTGCTGATTAATTTACAGTTTTTATTTAATCTTCTGTTTCATGTTTATCAGACCTGAAATCCCCTCAGAAATCATTGAATCTCTGTGCCTCTGTGCCTGGGGCTCACCACTTACTTATCTGTAATATAAGGAGGCTAAGCAATTCTGGTTTCAGAAAAATAATGCCTTTCAGGAAGAAGGGCATAGGATTTGGAGTCAGACAGGATTGCGTAAAGCTTGCACACTTGTACACAATGCTGCATATACAATGTGTGGGTTATCAGAAACAAGTTACCTAAACAATCTGAGTTTTGTCAGCCTTATTTCTTTAATATGCAAAAGACTAAAAGTTATCAAGGAATAGATGTATGGAAAGCACTTGGCAAAAGTCTTGACATTTGCTAGGCATGCCTAATTATTAACCCTCTTGCTTCCATCAAAATTCTACCATCTGTTTCCCAAAATCATGCATTTTGGTGTTGGCTTACTCCAAACCATCTGGTGGGCTTTTAGGAGATACCTTTTAAACTTCAATTATATGACACTTTAACTCCTTACTTTCCTAATAGGTATTGGAGCAGGTGTATTACTGTTCTTTTAAAGCCACAGCTCCCCCTTTAAGTCTCCCATCAAGCCACTCTTCAGTTCCAGACCCTACTATACTGGTGTATCCTTTACATACCTTTGACTTGCCAGTGCAGCCAACTGACAACTCAGCCATGAGCATGACGCTTTGCTATTTTAGAGCTCATTGTCCAGGTCTACTAAATGAATGTGCCTGGTGTGACTATGCTGTAGAGGAGACACTGGCTCAGAAGGACCTGATTTTGAACCCTAGTTCTGCCATGAACAAGATGTTGGGCACTTAAGCTCTTTGGACCTCAGTTTTTAGTTATAAAAATGGTACTTGGACTAGAAAATCTTATGTCTTAAAAATCTGTGCCAGACACTGGGCACAGTACATATTGATATCTCATTTCAGAACCTGCGAAGAAAAACAATGATCCTATTATACGGATGAGGACATTGGGGTCAGAGAGGTCATATAAACTAAGTGAGGTCACAAAGCTACCAAGTGGCTGTGCTAGGATTTGTACCTGAGAAATTAAACTGTTGCCTTCCTTATTATCAACCACAGCATTATCTCCCAGAATTATGAGAGTGCTTCCAGATTTAAAGTATTATGATCAGGGGCGCCTGGGTGGCTTAGTCGGTTAAGCGTCCGACTTTCGCTCAGGTCATGATCTCGCGGTTCGTGGGTTCGAGCCCCGCGTCGGGCTCTGTGCTGACTGCCAGCTCAGAGCCTGGAGCCAATTTCGGAGTCTGTATCTCCCTCTCTCTCTGACTCTCCCCTGCTCACGCTGTCTCTCTCTCTCTCTCTCCTAGAAAGATCATAAGAGATTTTTCTTCCAACAACTTAAACATAGTAGGCAAGATATGTATTATTTACTGCTAGTGTAGAGATCAAGAAACAGGCTTCAGTGAGAAAATTAAGGCTAAAAATGTCATGAACTCTATAGTGAAGAACAGATGGTGCTTATTTTCACGGAGTTTATAATCAAGAGATTGCACAAGAAAGACAAACATGTAATAAATACCGTGGGTGTCTTTAACAAGGTTCTTTAATAATGTTATGTTATGAAGTTCTTTGCATCTCTCTACATAAAAGAAACTGTAAAATCAAACCATAGTTCAGCTGTTGAATTTCAGAGACTAATGTAGAATTCTCTTATTTGAATCCCTTGGAAAAGGACACAAACACTCTTCAAGATGTGTTTGTAATTTCAGATTGATAGTGACTCTCAACCCGGCTACATTCTGTGTTTTAATAGAGCGACTGAAAGAACAAGCTTACTGCCACGGAGTGATGTAGGTGGTGTGTTGATCAGAAACATTAAGCATGTGGCTAATAAACATACTTAAATATGTAATCTCTACACATTTTTTTTCAACTGTAGAATAAAGAACTAAAAACCAAGGTGGCACTTTGGTCGGAAACTCCTAGGACAACAGTATCCAAGGGTGTCTCTACCAGGTAAGGTTTTTCTTCCCCCACCGCCATCTGCTTTCACAGCTTCTGCTGAACATTCATTCATGAATGTTGTATCTTTCCTACTTGAGAAATAGTCCAATCTATTAATACTTATGTGATCAGCTTACTGTCTGTTTCCCAGTTCTTGAGAGCTAGACCTGTGTTACCTGTTCATCATTGAATGCTCAAAGCCTAAAACATAAATACTTACTGAATAAATGAATGAATGAATTTAGACATCTTTTCTTGCTTTGTGCAAGCAAGCATGGTGTCTGCTTCAACTCTTTCTCCAAGCAGCACACACCATCTTCCCTGTTGTCCTTGTTTTTCTGTTACCCCTGTTTTCTGTAGCATTGATGAACATTTTGATTATGAATTGTTTGGATTTATTTAAGTATCCACGTCTGTATCTCAAGCCAGGTAGACTGTAAATGTCAAGAAGGCAGGAATGGTTCCTTATAATTCACTTTGTTTCCTGCATTGCTAAGGGAAGTGTCTTCAATAACTACCCAATAATGACTGAATCAAGCAACGATAATGGCCCACTACAGCAATCAAAATGATAGTTGAAACCATCAAAGTCACTTTCTAATGGTGACAGAATCTGAAGTGACAAGTTGTAAAAAAGAAAAAAAAAGAGACTTCTGGGCTCAAATCTTATTTCCATAATACTCTATGAAATTATCACTTAAAAGAAAACATACTCTGTAATTACATGAATCATTTAAAAAGTGATTAAAAACTTCCTGTTCGAGCTGCTTTTGAATTTCCCAGTCTAATCCCTCTAGGGCAGAAGCCTGTTTTCTGAAATTCTCTTCTGTTCAGTGCCTGAGGTAGAAACTCGGCTGCTGAGATAAGTATCGGTCCAAGAATTCAGGTGGCTCTATCTCCCTGGGCAGAATTCCCTGAAGCCTTGCTTACTTTGCTAATGATAGATGTAATTAGAGATGAGATGAAGCCATTCCGAATAGATTCTTCTAAAATTGTCGGGACCCCTGAGGCGAAGTTATCCACTTTTTGGCCAGTAGCCCTGAAACTTCCAATAAAGAAGGGAAATTAAGCCACAGAAATATTAAGGGAGGAAGTGAAATACCCACCTTTCAGAAGCAGTGAGAGAAGTAGTCACTTCAGTGGGGGAAGAAGTGAAGAGCCCAGAATACAAGAGCAAGCATGACTTTCTAAGGAAAAGGAAGACAATTGATTTTTTGTTCCCTTACCAGATACCAGTCCCCTTGGGGCTGTGGGGCATCTGGCCAGCCTCCGCTGTTTTGACCTTGTAGGGAATGTGGCCAGAGCGGAGGAAGGGAGAGATCAACTGCTTGTCTCTCTATTGTAACCACTCCAGTATTGAATGCAGACACTATCCCATACAGAGGGAATGAGCTGGAAAGAATGACTTCTGTGGCCAATTCTTTAGTTGTAACAAGTTAATTGTTAAGTGTCTTTTAGTTTTAAAGATTTATTTTCTTTCTATGACTTGGTAGGTCTCTTGTTTGCAAAATAAAATAAGGCCAATTGGCTGCTTTGAGAACGTTAAGTGGTAGTATGATGTGGTAATTCTGGGTTCACCCATATGCAGTGGAATTATAACTCAAGGGAGAGATTGGAGTAGAAAAGCAGATGTTAAGGGGAAAAATCATGTACATTTAAAAAATGGGGGCGCCTGGGTGGCTTCGTCGGTTAAGCGTCCGACTTTCGCTTGGGTCATGATCTCGCGGTTCGTGGGTTCGAGCCCCGCATCGGGCTCTGTGCTGACTGCCAGCTCAGAGCCTGGAGCCTGTTTCAGTCTGTGACTCCCTCTCTCTCTGACCCTCCCCTGCTCACGCTGTCTCTCTCTCTCTCCTAGAAATAAATAAAACATTAAAAAAAATTTTTTTAAAAAAATAAAAAATAAAAAATGAATCCAGGCAAATATCTTTAATTACCCATAAAATCTAGTTCTATGTCTCTCAGTAAATACTAAAAAGTAAGGTGGTGTCTTTGAGCATTAGAACATTATAGATGTTCCCTTGAATTGAACACCAGAAGTGTTTGCTGGAGATTCAGGGTCATGTTCTTAGACAAAAACAGCAACAACAAAATTCACATATAAATGTGTGTGTGTGTGTGTTTGTATGTGGGTGTGTGTATATATACATATATACGTACATATATATTTTAAATACTAGAATCACACAGTGAGGGGAGAGGTTGGGACTTGAGAAGCCCACAGGACTAAAACATCCTGGCAGGAGGGTTGATTTGTGCTTCCCGTCTCCAACGCACTCCAGTGCATATCTTCACTGCATGGAATGGCAGATACAGTCTCTAATTCTCTCTCACTTCCCCTCACTTTTCCTCACTTTTGTCCCACTACAACTAGCTGAATTTACATAAGATTGATGCTTCCACAGTGTGATTCTATTATGTCTTGTGGGGAATTAGTCAGAGTCAGCCAATTAACCACCAGATCTCTTAGATTATGGGTTTTTTTGTTTGTTTTTGTTTTTGTTTAATTTCTGAGAGAGAGAGAGAGACAGCGTGAACAAGAGAGGGTCAGAGAGAGAGGGAGACACAGAATCTGGAGCAGGCTCCAGCCTCTGAGCTAGCTGTCAGCACAGAGCTTGAAGTGGGGCTCAAACCCACGAACTGTGGGGTCATGACCTGAGCCGAAGCCAGACGTTTAGCCGACTGAGCCACCCAGGCGCCCCCAGATCTCTTAGATTAAACCAATTAGTTCAGACTTGGTAGTATAGCGGTGGTGGAGATGGTAATGGTGGTGATACAGCAATTGTATCACTAAAGTTTAATGTGCTCTCTTTGAATAATTATTTGATCTTTTCTACAGTGAATTGAAGACTGAAGGCACTACACCCTATCTGATGTTGATGAGGTTCCGGAAATGATCTGGCTAACTGAAGATCTCAATGAGAAAGATCACTATGTGGATTTTATTTATTCCTTGAAACACAGCCTAAACGTGCAAGTTAAAATGGCTCAATGGCAGTATTCAGTGGGATTTACTATACATCAACAGCTCTGCAGGAAGGACTCAGCAGAAAATCAAACAAATAAATATTCAAGGCAAGGAACTTGTCCTTCAAAACTTACTGAATGGGTGGAGAGATGTGGGGCTTTTGATGGAAGATGAATTTTGCTTTAAACTTAAAGAATCTAAATCATTTTGCATAACTTTGCTGAAGGGAGTGGTTTAAGGTTGTCAACTATGATCTTCTGATAGTGGTGTTTATGTATATAGATGGAAGCATGTATGTGTGTGTTCACGAATAAATGATATATTTTAAAGTTAACTTTGAATAATAAAAATCAACATGAATTTATAAATTCATCTCCTGACCCATTGCTAGTGGGAGAGTTAATTTCAATGGCATTATGGGCAGGAGAAGCCATTATAGGCTCTTTTTAGCTGATTCCCCAACCCACACAGCCCTCCAATGCTAACAATCACCGTGTCTTACTGCACCTTTGGAAGCCATTGTTCTTCAGCTGGCATCGAGAATTGGTTGCTGGAGATAACCCACAAGTAAGCATGAAGAAATGCAGTGTGACTCTGGCTTTGTGCCTAATTTTCCTTTCAAGATTCATTGTATTATCTAAGAAAATATTTGGGGGGAAGAATAGAAACACAATGCTGTCAACTCATACCTTCACAAAAATGTATGTATTATGGGTTCAGAGGTACAGTGGCTACTGTCTATAGCTAGGAAGACTCTTAATTCATGAATTGGAATTGTATGTCTAGTGCCTTGGTGAAAGTGTGCTTACATTTTGATAGAAGCATTCATCACAGGTGAGTTTGTGCTTGCTATGAGGAAAACCAGACTCTAATTTGTAGAAATGCAAACAGGCTAACAGGAGAGAAGGCACTTGAACTAAAGGAATAATGGGCAGACTTAGCCTTGCTGAAGCAGGAATTACTTGTAAGCCTTTTGATCATCCTCTCTGGTGTAGGACTGTAAACATTTTCCCAGGAAAGATGCTTCAAGCCTTTCAATGTGGAGTGTGAAATATCAGTATTATCTATGAAATATTTAAAAATACAAATGAGATAAAGGAATGTATTTATAAATTCATCAAGGTACTGTAATCCTTGAAATGTTGCATAACTATATGTATGCATTTCATGCGTCAAGTTTTTATTGGTTGCTAGTTTTCAAACGTAATTATTTAATAACATTTATGACGCAGTTCTTATGCCGGGAACAATTCTAAGTACTTTACCTGTATTAATTGCTTCAATCTTCCCAAAAGGCCTCAAAAGTGTGTCATATTATTATTACCATCTCACAGGGGTAGATACTCTGAGGTCTACTGATCTTCCCTGCTGCTACCTGTGGAGCAAGGATTTGGACCTCTTGATGTAGCCATCAATATTCCTTCTACCTGCTAGCTTGGTGGTCGGAGATAGTCCCACACTACAGAAATGCCTTTCTTTTTGCTACTTTAATAAGACAGTTTCCTTGTTGGCTGTCTGCATTATCCTGTGAATGATGGTTCAAAACAAACCTTACTCATATAGTAAATGTCTTTCTGCAGTGATGGGCCTTTCACCTATTTGGACCACCCTTCTAAGAACGTAGTTCAGAAAAACCTCCCTGCTAAAAGTCTTGTAAGTTTACATTTATCATCATGACCTTATGCCACATAGAAGACTTTTTGGCAGTATATTTTCAGGCACATTTGTGGGAGATTCGGATCATGAATTCTGCTTCAAGCATTTGCCGTGTAATGCGTGAATTCACCTTTCATCTGGAGATCACTTAGGTTCCTTTTATACCTCAATCACCAAGGTGGATGGTAATGAATACGAAATTTTGGAATGGACCCACCCAACTGACCTAACAACCAGAATGGTTCCCATGAGAATAATGTGTGCTAAAAAAAATTGGAAGACACTGCTGGATTTAATGTAGGTTTCACCGTGCTCATTTTTGAACATGGAAGGGCCTCTGGACGTGATATGGATTGGACCTGCTCATCTGCCCTCCACGTTCACCTTGGAATGGTCTTTGGATTGCCTGAGACTAAGATTAAGCAGTTTCAGCAGCATAAAAAAATCTGGACTTTCAAAGACAAAAGTATCCTTTTAATAGCATCCGCAGTATCATGTATTTGTCATATATATATTATTTCCTATATCTTTACTGTCTCAGCTTTTATCATTTGGAATGTTTTGGGAATAAATATTTCTGAGCCAATAAAACAAACAATGACAATGGAGAATAAAAAGTATTAATCTGAAAGTAGTATCACACGAGAAATGCAAGAAAAGAAACACCAGTTCAGTTGTAACCTAAATAATTACACTTGTACTAATTAGTATATTAAATAAGAAGGTCTGAGGTGGACCTTGAAGTGAATATATGAAGGTAGAAAATGAAAAGAAACTTAGTTTCACTTTGATCACATATATCATTACAAATTACCATCTGGAAATGTTTAAACAACAACATGGAGAAATGTTTAAATAATTGGTATAATACATATATCTTTTGAATAATTGTTTATAATAAAGAAATTGATATTATATTTTGTTGTATTTTTTGTTTTTATTTCTTTTTACATTAAAGTTATTATGTATAAGTAGAGGCACCTGGGTGGCTCAGCTGGTTAAGTGTCCAACTTCAGCTCAGGTCATGATCCCATAATTCTTGGGTTTGAGCCCTGCATTGGGCTGTGTGCTGACAGCTCAGAGCCTGGAGCCTGCTTTGGATTCTGTGTCTCCCTCCTTCTCTGCTTCTCTCCTGCTTGTGCTCTCTCTCTCTCTCTCTCTCTCTCTCTCTCTAAAAAATATTTTAAGAAATAAATAAAATAAAGTAAAATAGTTATTCATAAGTAAATTAAACCATTTTTACTTGATTGTTCATGACAATAAAATCCATAATGAATGGATTGGTTTTGCTAGTGAACAGGTATTTAGATGCCTCCCTGAAATTTTCCACTAATTTTCCTTGGATCCAATTTAATGGAAAAAAGATAATCGATTAAGTTTTCATTCTGATTATGAAAAAAATAGCATTATAAAATTAAGAACACACCTTTCAAATTCTTTCATATTTATCTACTTTCTTTACCTCTCTGACTCTGAAGTAATTATAGAATCTTCATCAATATTGATGTAGGGACTCATTCCATTAAGAACTGAACATTCCTTCAACTAAGTGTCATAATCATTATACTTCTTCCCTTCCTCCTTTTTTGTTTCCTTCCTTCTATTTTTTGGGGGAGGGGTGGGAAATATTAAGATGCATTAAAGATTTAGACAATCATATTTAGTTGCTGTGTTATTATTAAAATGTATACTTATTAAGTGTTTAAAACTTGAAGCAGAATTACAGAAAATTGGCATTTATCCTAAGCATGCAAGGTTGATTTATCATTTGAAAATAAATCAATGAGGGACATCTGGGTGGCTCAGTTGGTGGAGCTTCTGACTTTGGCTCAGGTCATTATCTCTTAATTTGTGAGTTCAAGTCCCACATCAGTCTCGCTACTGTCAGCACAGAGCCAACTTTGGATCCTCTGTCCCACTATCTCTCTCTGCCCCTCCCCTGCTCATTCTCATTCTCATTCTCTTTCTCTCTCTCTCTCAAAAAAAAAAAAAAAAATGAAAAAAATCATACACATAATAAAGAAGAAAAATTATGTAATTATTTTAATAAGTGAAAAAAAGTATGTGACAAAATTCAGCACTCATTCATGATAAAAACTCAGCAATCTGGGAGGTTTTTAAGAGGGAGGGAGGCAAGAAGTTTTATCATTCTGATAAACAGCATTTACAAAAGAGCCTTCAGGGCTAGTATCCAAAATATATAAGTAACTCACCAAACTCCACACCCAAAAAACAAATAATCCAGGTAAGAAATGGGCAGAAGACCCAAACAGACACTTCTCCAAAGAGGACTCCCAGATGGCCAACAGACACATGAAATGATGCTCAGCGTCACTCATCATCAGGGAAACACAAATCAAAACCACACTGAGATACCACCTCATGTTGGTCAGAGTGGCTAAAATGAACAAATCAGGAGACTATAGATGCTGGCGAGGATGTGGAGAAACGGGCACCCTCCTACACTGTTGGTGAGAATGTAAACTGGTGCAGCCCCTCTGGAAATCAGTGTGGAGTTTCCTCAAAAAATTAACACTAGAACTCCCCTATGACCGAGCAATAGCACTGCTAGGAATTTACCCAAGGGATACAGGAGAGCTGATGCATAGGGGCACATGTACCCCAATGTTCATAGCAGCACTTTCAACAATAGGCCAAACCATGGAAAGAGCCTAAGAGTCCATCAACAGACGAATGGATCAAGAAGATGTGGTTTATCTATACCATGGAATACTCCATGGCAATGAGAAAGAATGAAATCTGGCCATGTGTAGCAACATGGATGGACCTTGAGGGTGTTATGCTGAGTGAAATAAGTCAGGCAGAGAAGGACCAATACCATATGTTTGCACGTATAGGTGGATTAGGAGGAACTTAACAGAGGACCATGGGGGAGGAGAAGGGGAAAAATAGTTGGGGGGAGAGGGAAGGAGGCAAACCATGAGAGACTCTTGAATGCTGAGAACAAACTGAGGACTGATGGGTGTTGGGAGGAGGGGGCAGATGGGCATGGAGGAGGACACTTGTGGGGATGAGCACTGGGTGTTATATGGAAACCAACTTGACAACTGCACTGTCAGTGCAGAGCCCAATGTGGGGCTCAAACTCATCAACTGTGAGATCATGACCTAAGCCAAAACCAAGGGTCAGACATCTAACCAACTGAGCCACCCAGATGCCCCTATAATATAGCCTTAGTCAAATCGTAATTTGTGTGTTGGCTTTGTAAAGCACAACGTAAGTCACCTAAATGAGTTTCTAACAGAAGAACAATGCTCACATTCTTCTTATAGCTATCCTTTCTTCACAAGTTGAAATACATATTAGAAATAAAACTGTTCTTGATATTAAGAGCACTTAATAATCCAAATATCTTACATACAGGTTTTAAAAGATTTCTCCTCCAGGGGCTCTTGGGTGGTTTAGTCGGTTAAGAGTCCGACTTTCGCTTAGGTCATGATCTCACGGTTCATGGGTTCGAGCCCCGCGTCGGGCTCTGTGCTGACTGCCAGCTCAGAGCCTGGAGCCTGTTTCAGTCTGTGACTCCCTCTCTCTCTGACCCTCCCCTGCTCACGCTGTCTCTCTCTCTCTCCTAGAAATAAATAAAAATATTTTAAAAAAAATAAAAGATTTCTCCTTTCCTCAGTAAAGACAGTGAAGGTCAATATGGTCTTCCCCTACCTGCCAATATGGAGCATGCTATAACTATTTAAAAACCCTATAAAGCCATTAGGGAAAGCAAGTTCCTAATGACTTGTCATGAATTATTAAGATGAACCCAGGGGCAAAAGATTCCGCCTATGTGAAACAGCATTACTGCTACCAGGGAGTAAAGTTGAGAGCACGGTGCCAAGGATTTATTTTGCTTGCAGTGGGAGAATTGTTTATCTTTAAATTAAAAACTCATCATTATCTTGGCAAAGACTATCTAAGTAACATATGGAATGAGAGCAACTCTGGGAACAAGGCAGCCTTTGCAAGAGAACATTTAAAAGGAAGCTCTTTGGTTGTGGTCTTGAATTGATCCTTTCACCAGTCTGGGTCTAAGGAAGTTACCACCCCCTGCCTCAGCATGTTATCATGGGGAAGAAAAAGGTCATAAAATGTCAAGATGCTTACGGACCATAGAATACTTCAACACATTAACTGCTAATTTCATGCATGTGTAATGCAAAATTATTAGAAAACTTCCCTTGCAAAGCCCAGTCTTTCAACAAATCACAAATGAAAAAGTTTAAGGAGATGAATAAAAATCACTTGGCTAAATCCAAATCACTTCTCATTTCCTAGTTCCTAATGGATACCATTTTAAATGTGATACGAGCCCCATGTTGATACTGATTTAATGTTCTTCTTGCACGTATATCCAACTGCAGCACAGAAATAAGTTTGCTTTGTGTGCACAAGATTACTGATAAAAATGCATTTTTATTTGAAAAATGTGCAGAAACAATCACTGAATACAGTTCTCCACCATAGTATTCAAACCCAGACACCACAAAGTCATTGGACGCTATGATTTCTGAAGCCACTAAAACTTTGATACTTATAATAAAATAATGATTTAACAGTGTTTGTCAGGCACCACAGTCTACTCAGGGGCGCATAGAATAAAAACTCCATGTTTAAGGTTTTCATTGACAGTCATAGCACTAGACAAAACAGTGATCTGTGTAGATGACAGACAAAATAATCAAAAGTGCTTAGCCTAACAAAGAGAATCATATCACTTAAAGGTAGACTGTTGGAATACAGTGAAGCACTTCAGTGTTATGTAGGACACTGTCTATTTTTAATACATTAAGCAGGATAATTTATGTCTCTTAGATAATTTCAGATGCAGTCTGTACCTTTTACAAGGCTATGGATACAAAAGCCCTATTTGTACAAAGAGGATCTGACCAAGTTGTAATATACTACCTAGAATGTAATCAGGCTCCTTGAAAGAAATACAAGATGACATAACAAATGAAATAGAGCTCATATTTTTTTCAAGAACTTGAGATATATTAAACATTTCCAATCAAATACAGTGACTTCAAGTTGCTAACATTTTATAGCTTCCAATACTCGCCACTAAAATTGGTATTTTGTCCCTGCTATGACCCTTCTTTTCAAAAGTGGCTTAAATTATTACTGTAATTTTAATTATTCTTAGCTTATGGTTATAGTGCCTGTTTATGAAAGGGGACATAATTTACAAACCAATTTCTTAGATATATTTTCCTTTGAGACTGACACAAATTCTATGAGGCACACAAGGCGTAGAAGTTCCATATGAGAAGAAGCCACTAAGATATTTAATGGCATACTCATGAGCCCCAAATTGTTCTTTCTGACCACTCTCCTTTCTACAATATTACGTTTCCTCTCAAAGAGGATTTAAAAAAATAACCTGGAGAACATAAAATTATAAGAAAATGTTTACTAGGGACAGACACTATTTTGATGTTCCAACAGATATAAAGACAAGAGCCTTTGGTTAAATAAAGGATCCATTAGATTAAAGACAGACATGCCTGCTTCTACAAAATTTGCTAATGATTCTTAAAGACTGAAGTTAGCTGAGGGATATTAGCCATGATTTCCACAACCTGTTGGAAAGAAAAGGAGCCATGAAACAAGTTTGATTGACTCAATTCAAAGATGATTTCTTTGTATATTTTTTTCTTCAAAAGCTGACAGCCTTTTAAATAATTCCCACCATTCTGTTACTAATATTTTTTGCTTGTCTTTTTGTTCTATCTATATATGAGGCTAGAAAATATCTCAACCATACACTGTTGGTAAAAGGAGACCTGCAGAGAAGCATCTTTGTGATTCTACTCCTGGAAAAAATTAATCAAAATGCAACTTATGAGAAAATTAAGTTCAAATAGAGCAAACAAAATGTTTCAAAGTTTCACACATTTTCCTGGCACTAATGAAACATTTGGTGTTTAAATGTGTTTATTAGCTTAGTTCTAAGGGCATAAACTTCTACTTGATAGATAAAGGGATGGATAAATATTTGCCATGGATCTAGTTATAAAAACTCTTCCTGTTACTAATTCTCCTTTTGTTTTCTACCTAAAAATCAGACTCAAAGTATGGCCTTCTCTGTGTTCTTCAATGTTTAAGAACACTATTCAGATAACATTTAATTCTAATCTCTCTTTACAGCCCTTCTTCAACAATGTCATCATGGTTGGGTCTTCACCCAAGAATTCTAAGGCAGCAAATGTATAACATTCCCTAGATTTCTAACAATGTTTTTGATCAGTTCTCTTTTGAGACAAATATCTTCATAGGTTTATAAAGCATTGAGACAACACTCATCTCAGATAATGCTCTATTTCTACTTTCCATGTTTAAGAGCTCAGCACTCTCCCCGGAAACAAGTTTATATCATATTGGTCGAATATCAAGAAGCAAATATAGTTTGTGGTGAATTCTCTGACAACTTTTTCAAGCATCTTGGCATCTTTAAAAATAATAAAGTTTTCCCTTAAAATATTCATAGGCACTAGCCTTCTTTTACTGTTTTAAAGCTTGGTGGTACAGGGTGAAAGACAATTTTTCCATCCCTTTGCCTAATATCAGCTCTCAGATCTCTCTTTTAAAGAGTTAATTCTCTTAGGAAACCAGAAATATCAATATTATCTCTTTAGAGTTTGAATTTGAGATTATAACCCCAACATTCTTTATGGATGAGAATTTTCCCTCAGGGTTTTAGTATAATACACACTGAGGGAAACATATGTAACCTTTTTAAAAGCAAACAGAGTTACAGAGCAGGGAATAATTTTGTGTCATGGACACAGTTTCCAAGTTCTACTATACCTAGTTATTCACTATTACACATATTGCTTCTCTTTCCAGCTGAGAAGTATATGGATGAGCTTCATCAAACTTGGTGATTTCCAATGGATTCAACTTACAGTTTATAGGATATTTTGGCTGTTTTTAAATTATTTTTAATGTAGTCATGTACTTCTCTAAAGTCAACTTCTCTGTATTACAATGGAGACCAGAAAGGTCTGATTAAAACTCTTACCCCGTTTATTTTATTTTATCTGTACAGGTTGGCAGGGAATAACTTACACTAGAAGCATAACAAAGACATCCACCAATACATGGACTGGACTGGCCCATCTGGTTAAGAACAACAGATGAAATATTTACTTTACTTTAGAAAATGCTGGTTTTGAATTTTTTGCAGTGTATAGCCGATAATATGGAAACGATAGCAAATCACTAGAATGGTTGCAAGAATTCTGAAACTTATGTAGAGACCCACAAGCTCAATTCCTAGCATTTCGCATTTTCTCTACCATTTTATGACTTGTGATCCCCATCACACCAAAACAACCGTGTTTTCTCAGCTATTTTTTGATACTTCTTTCAAAGGATTTTTCTTTTTTTGTATTAGAAGGTAATCTTGTACCTACAGTTGAATCTCAAGCAATGCCCTTTCCAGGAGAAGCTTAGGAGAAGAGGATGGTGGTAATCATCTCCAGATTCCAGTAACATCCTGTACCCTTGGCTGAAGGTACCAGAATACCTTTCCCTCTATTAGTGTCTCTGTGAGGCCCTCTTCTATTATGACATAATAGGAAATGAGCTATGTGGTTGGAGACAAATTTGGTTACAGAGGTATTCGAGGCACTGTGTTAGAGCAATGTAAACATCAAACTAGTGTAAGCACTCTAGAAATGATTTCTATATCAGATAGGAGTTTCATATACATTTTAAATATTTCCCCAAAATACAGTATGGGGGTTAACCAAAGCATTCGGGAGATACCAAAAACAGGATACATCTTGGCTAAAAATACATGCTGTTTTGGGTTAAAGGAGGTATGCAATTCTTTAAAGCAGTCTGTAAACTATCAAGCAATTTCAAATCAATTTGACATTAGAAAATGAATTATACATAACTATTAATTCTGAAATAATTAATATTATTAATTCAGAAATAATAATTATTTCCAGTAATGGTGACATAGAATTTGGGACCAGATGTCAAACTTGACAGAAAAAAAATATTTTTTTAGAACAAGTACTTATTTATAAGTAGAATACTAGTTTAAATTAATTTTCTTGTCTTCTTTAAATGTCATTCCTCTTGAGAATGTTACCCAATAATTTTTATTTTTACAGGCATAGTTCTATAATTATGGGCATCATCACCCTCTGCTTCATGCTACGGCTATTAAATAATTATCTTAAAATAGACTCTGAAGAAATTCTTGTTAAATAACTGACAATGACAGAATCTTGGCAAAAGTAAGTCAATCCTATAACTGGAAAAAGAACAGATACCGAAAAAAAAATCCAAAACAGAATACCTGTAGGATTTCATAAAGACTAAGTATTCCCTATTATGGAATTGCAGGGGACATCCCAATTTGAATTCAAAGAAGAGTTAATAAAATGACCATAGAAGTTTATCAGATTTTGCCACAGCAAGGATTATATTGTTTCTGCTCACTTTACTTTCAGTTAAAACATTTTGGACCTTAGCTAAAGGCTTTCTATCCCCATGGCTCAGGCACTGAGGTCACAAAGAGCATGGTAGAGAAAAACACCATTGGAGGGAACACCCAAGCATGATGGATCTTAGAAGCTGTCCTTACACTACAGAAGTCAGAGGCACTGAGCAATTAACACTGAGAATTTTGCACGAACATTTTAGACAATCCTTTGGGTCTGTGTTCCTAAAACTGATTCAAAACCAGATGTAGACTGTAGAGAGAGAGGCTCAAGGGGAGAATGGGAGACTGGGATTTAGGATTTCTAATGTTTGTAATTTAAAAATATACACAGAATATGGCAAAATGAAATTTAATTGGCCAATTTTATAGGAAGAGGAACCATCCTATCAAAATTATATACTCATGATCAAAAGAGAAAATTTGAAGCATGATGCCTTTGTTATTGGTAAAACTGACGAATATTTAAATAATAGTTTAATAGGAGTTCCTTAGGCTTATCAGAAACAAAGGTAAAAAACAGTGTAATATCAATTTAGACACAATAATAAGAATAGACCAATGGAAAATATGTTTGTGATGACTTTTCTTAAAAAGGCAGTTTTATGTGAAAAAATAAAATGATTAACCAACTTTTTAGAGGTAAGATACAGCTCCACTCCAACCCTACCCCCAAATATACCTCGAGGGTGGGTATTTTGCCTGTGGCAACATGTAAACAAATGTTAAATATATTGTTTTATGGCATGAGGCATCATCAATTTTTATGTGACGAATGACATGAAAATTCAGAGAGACCATAAAATCAATCCATCATTCTGAAATTGTTGATCTACAAAATGACATACCTGTATTTTTACAATTGATTCAAAACCAGGAGTGGCTGTGGAGGGTAGAAATGTGATTCCGAGTTTCCATTGCTTTTGTAAATGAAAAAGGAACCCACAATTATTATCACTTTTTGTTTTCATATTACTGACATATTTTATCTAAAAAAACAAGGCTAAATAGTTTTTTTTACTGCATTTTAAAAGAAATATTTAATAATGGCAACCTTTAATTTCTCCTTGTGACCATATGCTAAGAAAAATGAAATGTGAGACTGAACAACGAATCAATTGCCAAAATTTTGTTTGAACAGGAAACCTCTGGAGATTCTCTTAATCCCAACCGATAATGTCAACTTCTAATTGGTTGGGTGAAATTTGGCTAAATGACTCTTCCAGCCATCTGTAACAGACACATTTAATTTCATTGGTCCAAATGCTGTTTTTCCACACTTTCATTTTTCTCCCAGGGCATTTCTTTTGTACTTTGTCACTCACAGTCCTGTTCTTGTCAATTTGCCACTTATTAAGAATATAAAAAGGACATTAATATACAATATCCCATATTTTAGCAGAAGTCTGACTCTCACACTCTCATAACCTTATCAGCAAGTAAGCCATCCTAGGACAGCTTATTGGGTGTATATAGCCATGACATTCTTAACGATTGATTTAGATTTCTTTATTGTGTACCCATTGTTAGCTAATATGTCCCCCCAATGCAAAGCTAAAAGGACAAAAATTCTATAAGAAGTAAATCTAATCTTTAAGAAAAAAACTGTCTTTCTATATTTTCCCTCTAGTGGACTATCCCTTTCCTCCATGTGACATGGTAATTTTTGCTCTGATTTAAAACCAATAATCATCTTGAATACTTTCTTATATACTCATCTTTGTAAAAAAAATAACACAAATTGAGCATCCATGATAGTGAGACCACATAAAGAAATCTCTGATCTTGTTTGGAGGGGTCTCAGAGACAACTGGTCAATTCTTTTGAACACTGTTGACTATTCTGGTTTCTTAAAATAGATTTTTCTGGCAGAAAAGCAAGATATGTCATTATGCGTGGTCTACTCAACAACAATTTTGTGGTTTGTTGCTGTTTGGGGAAGTAATATGGGGGTTTTGATGATCAGTTCCTATGCAGAGACTAGCAGCCACATTTCTTCTCTGCTGGTTTCTCCCCATTTAGCTTTCCAGAGTTTCCACCGTTGACAGTGTCGGGAACCTGTGTCTTCTCTACACACTGTTCCATTCGCTTCATTATTAAGTCCAGAAGGGTTTCCACAGCTTTCTCCACATTCTGGCCAGTCGCTGCACTTGTTTCAAAATAGGGTATACTTGAACGGAAGAGACGACAAATATTTTTGAGAGAAGAAATCAGAAAAGATACAACAAGATGTACAAATGAGTCACACATGCAAAAACCATGGCTGGCTGAAAGATTGTGTAATAATCATGATTTTGCCAGCTGAGTTGAAAATCATTCTTTTCTCAGTTAGTAAAAGGGCTGCTTTTCCCTACGGGTATCACCAATGTTGTGGACAAGGAAATGGATACAGTAGGTACTCAGGGATTTGAAGCTAAGGTATTACCACTGTTTCAAAAAAATTAAGAGGGTAGAGATACCTCAACTAGTGATAAATATTACCATTAAAATATCATTTCCCTTTTAATCAATTATCTGGAAATATGACTTAGAAATTAAGCAGGCACTGAATAGGATATACATGTAAGCAAAGAGTCTATATTTATTTGGAATCAAAAGTTTCAAGAAGACACATTTTCAAAGCTCTCAGGAGAATTCTTCAGTAAAATATTGGCAGATAGGATGAAACTGTTTTAAATTTAAAGTCTGTGTTGGAACTCAATTTATAATTACAGAGGGTTATTTAACATTTTTTTAATCTGCCATTTAAGCTCAGCTTGGATGAGGATGGCAATATTATGTCCACGTTAGGTATTATTTCTGAGAGTTTTACAGCTATTTGTTGAAAGGCAGTAGAATATGGTGTTGAAGATCATGAGCTCTGATCTCAGGTTGCCTCGGTTGAATGCAAGTTCTGCTACTTAACAACTACAGGATCTTCCATTGGTTACTTAATCCTTCATCGATTCCATGCCTCAATTCTTTGTATATAAAATGGGATGACTCTAGATCTTCTACATATGGTTAGGAAGGGTTAAATGAGTTAAAGTCTAGGGACAGTTAGCACATAATAATTTCATTACTTCATTCATTACATTACATTCATTCAGTCACGTAAATGACTCACCCGTATTTGTCAGCCAGGTCCCTGGCTTGCCTTTCATTGACTTCCCTCTGCTCTGGTAGGTCTGCCTTGTTGCCAATTAATACTATATCTGGATTTTCACAATAAGCATTTGCTTGCAGTTGGCCTTAGGAAGAAAGCAGATGGACCCAGCACGTTAGTTATAAACAAGTGATGTCTAATGACTGCTCATACTTCAAATTCCTTTTTTTTTTTCATATTTCATATTCCTAATCTAATTGTTCACCTCCAGCTTGGCTGCCTACTAGTTATGTTATATTAGCCAAGTCACTCCACTCTTCCAAACTGCAGCCTCCTCATTGGTAAAATGAATGAAGATAATGTCTCACAGATTGCAGAATGTGAACATAATAATAATTTATATGACCCACCTATATGGATCACATATCAGTGCTCTTCTGCATCTGGGGAAAGGGACATACCACTTCATATTATTTGTTCCTCAAATAAAAGTAGAGATTACAGAACATATTTTTTTTAAGTTTATTTATTTATTTTGGGGGGGGTAGTAGGAAGGAACAGAGAAAGAGGGAGAGAATTGCAAGCAGGCTTCATGCTGATATTGCAGAGCCTGATGTGGGGCTAGATCTCACAAAAACAGTGAGATTATGACTTGAGCCCAGATCAAGAATCAGACACTTAGTTGACTAAGCCACCCAGGCACCCCCAAACAGGATTTTTAAATGTGTAAGTTTGCTCTTTCCTTTAAGAGACTGCTGCTACATTTCTATCTCCTGAAGTCCAAGGTGATGATCTATAAGAACAGAACATTTCTGAACCGCCACAAGTTCATGTAGAAATAATTTTAAGACAGGTTTTTCTCTTTTCTCCAGGGTACACTGTTCAAAAGAGAGAAGAAAGAACGGAAGGAATAAAGGATAGACTGGAAGAGGGTTGGGGGAAGGAGGGAGGGAACAAGGAAGGAAAGAAGGAAGGAAATGATAAGAAATCTATCAACCTGTGCTTTTGAAATTACAGAGATGACTGTAATTTCTATCTCAAGGGCTGCTTATGAAACTTTGCTAAGGGAAAAGACAAGGATTACCCTATAACACTAATTACTTGAGTGTTAAAAATTAAAATGTTATGAGACATGCCAATGAATTATCTTAAATCTCAACAGTATCCTTCAGGAATTTTTTTTAAATAAGGAAGAATTTTATCTGCCTTGAAAAAGGATGAATAAGTCATTCTCTGAAAAATATCTAATAATCTTATTATTTATCTCCTGAGAATCTAATAATCCCACCAAAATTTGGATAAAAAATACAATAATAAAAGGAAATAGAGATAGATCCTAGGATAAACACTGAATTGGAAAAGCAATTAAGGAAGTCAGAATTTGTTGGTATTTTTCCCCATGGTAGCAAGTGCATTATCAAACTTGCATTTAACGCAATTATATATATTAATTATAAATAATATGTAATAAGAGTAAATAGATATTTTTTGAGCACTATTTTGTGCCAGACACTAATCCAGGCTTTGGACTCTTGTAATGGAACAAAGCAGACAAAGTCTGCACTTTTATAGAGCTCCCATTCTAGTGGCAGAGAGTCAAAAGGATTAGTAAACAAAGAAATACATACTATAATGTCAGGTGGTGGCAATGACAGAAGGAAATATAAAGTGCATTGGGGAGATACAAAGTAAGGAAGAGTACTAGTTTAGACGGGTGGTCAGGGAAGGCTTCCTCCAGGGGATAAATTGGGTTTGAACAAAACCTTAAACAAGAGAAGAGAGCTAGTTCACTCCATAAAAGGGAGCTGAGAAATCAAGGCAGAAAAAATCAGAAAGTTCAAAAGCCACAGGTAGGAATATGCCTTTTGTCTCCTTCAGCCGGAGAGACATTTGGCTGGAGGCCAGCGAGCTGGGGCAGAATAAGAGTTAATTACACAGGAATCCAAGGCCTTATGTCCATGGCCTTGCAGGTGAGTGAAGGACTCTGGATTTTATTCTAAGTAATTTGGGAGGTCCCAGAAGGACTTTGAGCAGGGAAATAACATGATCCATTTATTTAAAAAAAAAAAAAAAAAAATCACCCTGGCCATAGACGTCCCCTACAAATCTAGAAATGATGATTCACTGGTCCCATAGGATAGCTTGTATACCCCATTAGGAACAAAACTCATATTTGTAATAAAAATGCAAACGAAATGTTCTCTTTAATGCTATATCAATTTTTTAAAAAGGAAATCAAATGCTACTACCCTGGGCTGACATATGTCCATCTGTCTTTAGTAACTATTTAGGCTACTTTAAACTCAATGTTATATCTAACTTGTATGCATTTTTCTATTCAAGGCCCCTTTACATTTAAACGTTTTTTCCAAAAATGTACAATTTCCATGTGAGATGACTGACACACTGTACCTTATCTTCACATGGCTGGTCTGCTCTTGAGGAGTTTCTCACCAAATTAATCCATTGGTTAATTAATCCCTCAGTTAACCCATGCGCAAGGGCACACATTTTTAGGTGTCAGTGAACCCTCTCAGAAAACACTGCTGCTTTTCCCTGTCTCCTTTCCAGGTTAGATGTGGCAGCTCACATAGTTGTAAGAAATCTTTTAAGGCTTATTGGATAAGTGGAATTAATAGCCTTTCCATTGCAATTATAATGACTTTGAATATAGGTGGTGATGGAGCTACATAGGCTTCTTCTAAGATACAATTCCAAGTCACCTTAGGTGAACCACATTAAGGCCATCACTTTGAAGGTGAAACAGGAAATGCTAAACCCATGAATTCTCAAAGCTAATCAAAGTTAACCCAATCTGGTTTCATGTTGTGAAGCAAAGAAGTTGAGGCCCAATGTGGCCAATGCAAGTTAGTTAATCCCACTTACTCATCCAGTTTCTGACATTTAAGAAACTCTGTTGACTGGTGAGGTCAAACATTAATAAGAAGCCCATGGCATCTCTGAAAAATGCAGTGGTGAGGCTCCGGAATCTGCCAAGAAAACACAGTGGATAGTCCTGGAAGTTAGCCCACAAACATACTACAATGACAACACACACAACACTAGTTTACTTTGAAATGTGAAATCTCCATGGCAACCCTCATGGATTCTTCTACAGAATGAGAAAGTGGGTAGGAAGAATGCTAAAGGGTCAGGGGAGGACCTCTAGCTGTAGACATTTTTTAGGACCACATCCTGGCTTTATGGTTTAGAGCACTTATATACACAGAGTTTGTAACATTCAATCACACACTGGCTTACACAGCCCTTGGATTTGTTAGGCCCCTTATTGGCTCATGGATATATTGTGGTCTACAGCTAAAATGGAAGCCACTTTCAAATGGGGACTTTAACTTAAACTTTTCAATCTCCCTTGTCTGTGCCTAGAAGAACGCTTGGCACTCGGTAACCTAAAAATGAATGCCTATGATTACATGCAGAAAACCACAACTTGTTAGCAGCTGGAGACGGGGTTCTTTTGCAGAGAAAAAACAATATTGGTGAGAAAACTCTTTTAGAAGCATTCTGGGGGTAGAGCTGAATTTGAGTCTGGCATCCATGTCTCCTGAGAAAGAGGGAAAAAAACACTGAAAAAAGGAGAAAGAGGAAGATGATTAGGGGAAGCAAAGCAAGGTCAGAGAAACAGTAGGTGGAGACAGAAAGCAAGAACACTCATCTCTAATAGAGGATTTTGAAGAATATATTCTGTCATGTACAGTGTAAAGACTTTCTCCTCTGCTCCTACCTCCTGCACCCCAAAATCTTCAGTGAAACTGAAGGTGTGCTTAGCTCTACTTCAGTGTTAAAAATGGGCAAAACAGAGACCACACAGAGGGATCAGAGAAGGTCTGGGCTATACTGATACAGAATTGAATTTGGAAATGGGTATTTAGAAAGGCACAGAACTTTGAAATACAGAATACTACTTCCTATCCTAAGTGTCCTCCTAAGTTTTGGACTCCTATGTTAGCCTATTTGTGGATTCTTGGTTTCCCTGGAGTCTTATTCTTAACCCCCTTCTGCATTACTTACACTCACTAAGTAATCTCTTCCATTTCCCTGGTTCAATTATCACCTATGTGTTGGACCCCAAATGAATAGGTCTAGATTTGTCCTGTCCTTCATGCTGCACACCCAATTACCTGTTGTATGGAATTTTCCAGTTGGAGGAAACTGAGGCAACTCTAACTTCCCATGTCTAAACCCAAATGGGCCCCTCTTCCTAATTTCTTCTTCTGTCAATGCATCATCATCCTCAGTGATGCCACAGCTCTTCTTTCTCCTTCACCTACTATATACAATCACCAAGCATCTCCTAACCTTCTCATTTCCATCCATCTGCTTTATTTTTGAACCTATTATCTTTCCCCTGAATAACTTCAACAGCCTTCTTAACAGACTTCTTGTCTCCAGTTTTGTTTGGGACCCTCCCCGTCATGGAGGTTAAATACCAGGGCTACTTCCCCCTGGTTATATAAATCCTCTGCTGAAAACATCTAAACGATGATGCGTTGCTCTTAAGATAATGACTGAACTCTTTAATAAGCTGTCAGGCTCTGCAGGAACTGATCCTTGCTCATCTATCCTGCCTCATCTCCTGACTACCCACAGGCATACCAATCTTCTTTTAGTTCTTAGAAAGTTCACTCTCTCCCCTGGGATCTCACACATGCTGTTCTTTTTGTGGGTAACTTTGCCTTAATGCTTCTTCAATCTCCCACCTGTTTAGCCTGGATAAGACTCACTCACTCATACATTGTGTATGAGTTTGTGTGTGTGTGTGTGTGTGTGTGTGTGTGTGTGTATCTATATCTATATCTGTATCTATATCTATACCTATACCTATCTCTATCTATCTATCTATCTATCTATCTATCTATCTACCTATCATCTATCCATCTATTATCTAGCTAGCTAGCTAGTTAGCTATCTAGCTATCTATCAGAGGAAATATCACTTTCCCAAGCAGCCTTCCTAACACCCACATCTGGGTTATAGGCTCCTTTTGATGCACCTGCTTATCACCCTTTGTTTTCCTGATATTGTCCTAAGGCTACATTGCAATTGTTCCTTATCTATTCAAATGCTACCCTAGACTTGTGAGCCCCAACAGGAAAGAAGTTGTATTTCCAACTTGTTATCCATTACATTTTCATGGTCTTGAACATAGTTTTTGTTCATGAAATGTTTGTGAAATGAAGAGAAAAAAAGAAATAAAGAGAATAGCAAAGAATATAAAATTACAAAAGATTTCAATGATTTCAATAGAGAACAGTTCTTTTAATACCAAAGAAAGGAGAATAGGTATTTAGTGACTATTGATTCCCAAGTTTGATTTCTTTGGTAAGGCATTAATCATGAAAACCATGAAATACCAAAAATTTGCCTCAATTTTTTTCTGGTGGAATCACTCTTACCAGTTTCTGGAAGCTCACAGGGAATATAGCGCTTTTATGAAAGTGTTCTTTCTGGGGACTATTTGTATTCACAGAATTGTCTCCTACTCAACCACAATAGTGTGGCTAAGACAACTTCTCTCTGTTCTCTTCCTGAGAGAGAGAGAGTTGTGTATGTGTGTCTCATTTAAGGACAAGACTGTACGATATTCCCTCTCATCGCCCATAGCACATGACGAAGTTAATTTTAAAACATGTTTTTGGTACAGATTTCACTGGGATAAACATTCTCGCATCCACCGCAACACAGGACACTCTTGCTCTGCAACAGGCTGATATCCTGGACCACTCTGCTCCCTTGTTATGCCCATTCTTCCCAGGTTTCCTCCAGGGGAAGGGTAATTGATTTCCAGTTTTACTCACCAATCTCATTCTGTCCAGTAGTCAGTGGGGTGGGGAAAGCTAGAACCACATCAAAACAAACAAACAAAAGGAACTGATCCCAGAGTTACATTATTACTTTCTCCCTCACTGGGAACTAAGGCCGTGCCCTCTATCCTTGAGGTTTACGTAAGGGGTATGATATCTTCTCTTGTTCCCAGGATACCGCTTTTATCAATAAGCATTATCTTATAGAGATGATGCTGCCAGATGTTTTTAGGCACAGGGTTGAGGTGTGAGACACTGTTTATCGTATTGCATCGCTACACCTTGTACATATACAGAATGCAAAATTCTCAAGGGATGAATAACCCCAGTGTTACTGAGACTATCACTAGTATTCCTCACTTTCCTCACGGAGCAGCTGCCTTAAGGGGGCAGAGGAGAGAAGCCTACCATCACGCTAGGCTGACATGTCATGTGTGAGGACATATGGGAACCACATTTTCTCATATTACTTCTTCAAAAATGAATTAAATTGGTCTATAAAACATACATCTTTGTGACAACAAAACTGACATATGAACAGAGATTCTTGTGAGGAATGACTTCAGAAGAACTAGCGATGTTGAAGAATGTGTGTAAATGGAATTCACAGTCAAAAGAGCTAACAGAGAGGGCCCGGCACCTCTCCTGGCGTTTACACTCACTGAAAGCGAGAACACTTTGGATGCATTTCAAAAACTAAAGTGTTTACAAGCATAAACATTCTAAGACATGTGATGCCGGATTTGGAGGTATGTGCCTACTAAATATCTTCCCTGACAACCCACTGCCAATTTTTATTTAATCTGATATTGAAAAGCTTCACTAGCGCGTGGTCTTTAGCATGCTGAAAGCTTGGATCTCCAAGAAATATATTTTCATCAAATAACGGAACAGTATCTCCAGCTCTAAGCAAACAAGACTCTTGTCTACTGAGCTTGCCTTGCCTTGGACATTGTATCAGAGAAGATGCTAGGAAACCAAGCACGTCTCTGCCCTGGTAGTGCTGACAATTTTGTTGGGGTGAGAAGGTCACAGGTGAATCAATAAAAGATTCACCTTACTATAAGGCGGTATATAATTAATTGAGTAACTTAAGGGAGAGAAGGATCAGTGTTGTAGGGGTTCAGAGCAAGAGGAAGTTTGTCTCAGGTGGGTGTTTAGAAAGGCCCCCCAAAGGAGGTAGTACGTGAGCCAGGCCTGGTAAAAGGGGAGGATCAGGGAAGGTGGGAAGGGAGGAGAATATTCTAGCTAGAGAGCAATGGTGTGACCCAAATTTTAGAAAACTAAGCCAGTCAAGTGGCACAGGATAAAGAAATGAGAAAGGTCTTACCCGCCTTTCTTTAATTCCCTCTTCAGGTTGCACTTCTACTCATGTCAATTTCCCATCTTAACTTAATTAAATGCTAAAGAAGATTTTTTTTTTCCCATTAGAAAGTACAAAGACAACACAAGGATCTTCAGAGATTTTTGAAGATCTGATTTTTGAAATCGTACCAAATGCACAACGCTAGCTATGGTCAAGGAACTATAAATAACTTATTCTTATTTCTTGATATAAATGTCTATTTTGAAGCCAGGAGAAGAGTTGCAGATCATCTGACTTTCAAGATCACGTGCGGCAGTCACTTTAAAGTAAGTTTTCTAAGCTGTTTGTAGCTAGAAACAAAGTAATTTACTATTACCGCTCTTGTCCCGCAGTGTCCCATAGCTGAAGATGCACCTTAAATGCCTTTCCTGATGATCCGTCGGGCCCCTGGGCATTATAAACCTAAAAGATAAATTTCCATCAGTTGATATTCCTTTGGATTTTGTCAACATTTAAATTCTCCGGGTTCACTCAGCATGTTTTTTCTCAATTACTATAATCAAAGTTCAGAGTGCAGAATAAATATTTGCTCTGTTTTTTTCCAGAAGTATCACATAGACTCTCACTTTTAAATGTCAAGTACAAGTATGATTTTCAACACAATTTAGGCATACTGCAAACTTAAATTAGACACCTTCTGTCACTTCCTCATGGAGGCAGCAAACATTAGATTTAGGACCCAAGTTCTAGGTTCAAGTATCAACCCTTCATTTCACTTCTTTGAACCTTATTTTCTTACAGCAAATTGAGACCCACAGTCTCTTCCTATTTTACAGAGTTCCTACAAACCTAAGTAGTAGATGTGAATGCACTTCTAAAACAATAAAATGCTTTACTAATACCTGAATATCTTTTACTGTGACTTGGACTTTTAAAACGACCTGCCCATGAAATATGCACAGGCTTTCTTAATAAGTTTACACAAGATATTTCAAGTCTTCCTTTACTAGCCATTTTTCCAAAGGCTCTTGTCTTAATGTTTAAATTTTCAAAACTATGGCCTTTTGACTTCTTATTTCAGCAAAGCATAACAACTTTAGAACTTAACCAGCTCTCCTAAGTATGGGTTAGTAAAAACGTTTAAAGGGAAAACTCTGTAAGGACTTCTACCTAGACGAGTGGAGGCATTTGGGAGCGGTGAAGTCACAGGAAAATCCTGGAGGGGTTAGAAGAAGGTTGCTAAGAATGCATTAAAATGTACTGACTTTCAGATCAGGCACAAGATTTATAAGGAACCATGAATTTAACTTCTCAACCACTATTTCCTCCCCCCCCCCCACCACCACCAATTCTCAAAGAAAAGAGTAGACTTGTTACATCAATTGGACGCAGCAGCCATGTTGGCAATCACAAATACCTTGGGTGGCAGTAAATCTGGCTAAGCTTATGTGTCTATGCTACATGTCTCACATGTCACAATATCCTTATTCCTGTCATTAGCGTCTAGCATAGGAGCAGAAAGCAGTTGTAATTCTCACTTAAACTCCCCTATCTTGTAAAATAGCATGGACTGGTCTCACATTCTGTTCATAATAAGCTAGTGATTGATAGCTGAGTCTACACATAAATACAAATGCGGCAGGAACTTACAAAGCTCATGTTCCAGCTATTTGCCAATCATCCTTTTATTAACTTCTCTCTTAAGAGTGGAGAAATGAGCAACACTAGTTCTTATTGAGAAGCTTAACTCAGATCAAGAGTGAATGTTTTTGCCACCTGAATGATTTGGGTTTTGAAAGATTCCTAGAGAATTCATATAAATCCATAAACTATTTATTTGTCCTGTAGACTTTTGGAGGCAAGTCATCGTGCCACTCAACATTTTTCTTAGCAAACTGTTATTTATGCTTGACAAAGTTAAAAATATTCCACATTGAATTACAGTGACAGGTTATGAATTTCCTGCAAAAATAAAAAAAGACTCCTTGCAATGCAGTAAACATAGCTCCTTAGTTCTATTTTATATGGGGGCGGGGAGTCGACGACAAGGTTAACATAACAGTATGGTTAAAAACTCACCACACGTTTTTCCCGAAAGTCTATTCCTACTGTGGTGATAAACTTGGGATTGAACTTATTGTCTGTGTATCGATAAAGAAATGTCGTCTTCCCCACGCCTGAATCTCCAAGGGCCAGGAGTTTGATCAGATAGTCATAGTCCCCATCGGTCATAGTGATGGACTTGGTGGGCCTGCGTAGGAGAGGAAAAATAGTAGGTTATGATAAGAATTGGTTCCCCTTTGCCTTCCTTCAAAACACAACATAAATTTACGTTTCAAGCTTAAAATAGTTGAATATTTCCCTTCTGCCAGATTCTGATTGGACTTGTACAGAGCAGCTTCGGAAGAAAAAGCACATCTACCATCTCACTCAGTACAAATGTTTTTACATCATGTCGGTTAATATCGAACAAAAAGCTATGTGATTATAGGGTACCCACAGTAGCCCCTGCCCCAGCAAGAGTACAACTTAAAGAGCCACAGCCTTTGTTTTAGAGCCAGTGCCCTTTGGGATCAGGAGTATGGTGCTAGGAAGAGAAGAAGGTCACAGGAAACAGAAAAGCCTGCCCAAGATGATGCAGGTAGGCTAGGGAGAGATTGAAATCATACATGGGTAGTGGAAGAGAAAAGCCTAGGGGAACATTTTGCATCTAATCATGCATAATGAGCTTTCTATTATGTGCATACAAAATATTCCTTTTTAATTTAAAAAATTTAACAACTGAGATGACAACCTTTAAAAACATTGATTTGAAATCATTTCAAAAGCAGTGTCTAACAATCTTCTGTTTTGAAATAGCAAAGCCTCTGTTCTCCAATGGCAAATCTGCTGTATTTGGCAAATCTGCTGACTGTTTTCCAGACCCTGAAAAAGGAGAAATCTAGTAAGAAGCATAACTATGGTAATTCTGCTGGTATCTCACCTGCTAGAAGGAATGTCATTTGCCATTTTTTTTCCATTGCCCTGACCCCCTTTGCCTCAGTCTTAATTTCTTCTGTTACAATACTACAGGTGATGCCATGGGTCAATGCCAAGAACACCTACACTGGTAATACCTTTGAATTACACTACCACCTACCAAATGCTTAATGACATTTCCACTCCGAGGTCAGCAAAATGATTCGCTATTTGGTAAAACTTTCTGATTTGTGAGTTGTAGAAATGGGTTTATTAGAGCCCATGTAGAGAAAGGCCTACAAAGACATTCCTAGAAAAGTATCTCTCCTATTATGAAATGAACGAATATTTTCCCACTTTTACAGATCCAGAAAACATCATACTTTTCAGTTCAGGGGCAATTAAAATTAAGTTTCAACAACAGGTTATCCAATAGACATATCTAAAAATTGCTAGATAATTCTAATCATTTCCTACCTGTAAGAAAATGGTGCATATGTTCATCAATTCAAACAAAACTTTATTTTTTATACTGTCACTTTAGTTAGTCATCAAAACTAAAAGGTTTCATATCTTTGGATAAATAATGATGAAGATGATAATTAGGTACTTAGCAAATCAGTATCATTACATCATTTGGAAGATCGGCAAGTGTTTTTACATTAGAATTTTCTAAAATTTGAACCCTAATGCTGCGAAATCCTGCAAATTTATGATGGATGCATGTTTCTTTAATTAGTGAATTGTTTTTGAGTTAAAGTGTTTTGAGAACTGCCAATACATATTTTTATGCTAAAGCTCTCCTCCCCTATAATATGCTCTCTTCACTGAGTAGGACTCTTACGGTGAATGTTGGCTGATGATTAATGTTCTCTTTTTTTGTTGTTGCTTTTGCTTAGTATCTGTACAAAGTATAATCACTGCTCTGGAAGAAATGCTTAGCTTCTATCAATAACCAGTCTTCCTTAATAAAAGGGTATGGGTTATCTCAAGTATTGACATGAAATTCTTCTTGGGAAAATGTCTTCAATGACAGTCTTTAAAGCAGTGATTAGTTCCGAGTTTGGATGGTCCTGAATATCTTACTAGGACTTTATAGTTGAAGATGTTGCCGATTCTAGTCTTTGAGCCAATGGGTTGCTAGAGGAGATTGCTACCAGAGTAGTATAATTTCCCCCCATTTGGGGATATCAATGCCACCATCTCTCTGCCTTTTTCTCTCTTTCTCTACCAAACTTACTCATGTGAAACTCCTCTGCAGGATGATAAAGTCTATCATTTTACTAGTAGTACTGGGTGACATTGTTAATTCTCTTGGGAAAGAAAGGTTAAGTTTTTTCTAACTGAGATAAAAGTGACCAAAGCTAAATTCTTCCCTGACCACATGTGTTGATTAGGGGGAAGAAGTTAAAGCTATTGGCTGCCTAAATGCAAAATAAAGTTGGAGGATACTGTGGCTCCCTGGAAAAATGAAAATAATAGAGTCAAGAAGATTTATCAGCATACTTTAAAATTTTGCTTAAAGTTAACTAAGTTTTTTGTAATATTGTCTGTGACACTGTTAAGAAAAGCTACATCTTGAGCAAATCTAGCTAAACATATTCAATATATAGTAGCAGGCCCAAAGATGAAAATTTTTTCAATGTAATTTATAATCTAGTTTCTGATAAGGGATGTATACACCTAAAACTTAAAGAAGCAAGAAAATACAACATAATTTACAAGATGGGGAACTTGCTTAATTGATAAATGAGTCAAATAGTTGTGTTTTTCATTCACACAAAACAGTAATCTTCATGGACTGAAGTGGTCTGTGAAGATTTGTAGAGGAAGATGAACTTGTATTTAATCTTATAACAAAGGGAGGACTTAGATATGAGGAAAGAAGACACAGGAGCACTGCATGGGAGATGCCTTTCCACTTGCAGAATGAGACTGTCACCACTAGCCAGCTACATGACCTACCACATATTCCTGATCTGCAGCCAATTTGTTCTCTGTTGTTGGTACATAAACTTGCTTGGAGGAATACTGGAGTTGCCTCCCAGCCAGGCTCTAATCCAGAGTGAACAACTGGCTCACCATGGATCAATTTCACGGTGGCCCCACACTGGCTCTTTTCTGGAAGTGAAGGGTTGTTGCATACTTTGTGGCATTTAACAAAAATTCCACCCAAAATGAATGCAAAGCTTGGCCCTATGGAAAACCTTTATTTAGTGTCTCCAGTAGACCAGTTAAAGAAACTGACAAAGTAAACTCGGCATGAGATAGTGTGCCTCTTAAGGTTCTTTCCAAAGTGAATTTTATTTCTCATTCTTATATCACTACTCAGATATAGTTACTTAGTTTGGTTCCTCTTTTATTACCATGTGATTTTCTGAGTCCTAAAATCATATGACCTCAATATTCTATCCTTGGCATGGCAAATATGACACCACAAAGGAAAATTAAAGCCTTGGCAAGGTTTCCTTTTCCAAGAACTGAGCTAAAAAAAAAAAATGATCTGGGAAGGATCAAAAAGCTGACAAGTTTAGCAGTATTTACTCCTGCACAATGATTGATGGTCTTGTCAGTTTTTGGTTCTATGGATCTAAAAGGAAAGAAAAAACGGAAGATTGCTGTGCTTCAGGAAATATGTGGACTTTCTACCATTATCACTGCGTCACAAGCTATACCACAAGAACCAGAAGGTCTTTTCAGATATAGAAACTGAGGCATCATTCTCAGAGCCCTTCATTGGAAGGTAAGGGGCTCGGAAGAGCAGGAAGGGTAATTCAAAACACTTGTGAGGCTCTGCTTAATGAAGAGTCTCAGAGGAAGAAGGAAACCTAAGTAATCCTGTGGTCTAGGCCTCAGTTTTCAGATGAGAAGTCACGTGCACAGAAGTTAGACGATTTGTGGGATGACAGTTCCTAACAAGAAAACCTAAGACTCTTGTTCGTTATAATACAATAACAAGAGATGACGAAGGGCACTACATAATAATTACAGGGTCCATCCATCAGGAAGAACTAACAATCATAAATGTCTACGCACTGAATATGGGAGCTCCTAAATATTTACAACAATTAATCACAAACAGAAACAAGCTTATAGATAAGAATGTGCTAATAGCAGGGGACTTTACTACTCCGCTTACAGCAATGGATAGGTCAACCAGACAGAAAATCACTAAAGAAATAATGGACTTGAAAGACACATTGGACCAGATGGATATGACAGTTATATTTAGAACTCTATATCCTGAGGCCAAGGAATTACTTTCTTCTCAAGTGCGCATGGCACATTCTCCAAGATAGATCACATACTGGGACGTAAAGCAGCCCTCAATAAATATAAAAGAATGGAGATCATACCATGCACACTGTCAGATCATAATGCTTTGAAACTTGAAATCAATTACAGGAAGAAGTCAGGAAAATCTCCAAAAACATGGAGGTTAAAGAACACCCTACTAAAGAATGAATGGGCCAATCAGGCAATTAGAGATGAAATTTAAAAATATATGGAAACAAATGAAAATGAAAACACAACAATTCAAAATCTACGGGATGCGGCAAAGGCAGTCCTAAGAGGAAAGTACATTGCTCTCCAGGCCTATTTTAAGAGGTTAGAAAAAGCGCAAGTCCAAAATCTAACAGCTCACCTAAAGGAACTAGAGGCAGAGCAACAAGAACGTCCTAAACCCAGTAGAAGAAATGAAATGAAAAGTGATAAAAAGTAGAAATATTTTCATTCTATGGGGGAAGGGGCTTTTCTCTAGTTATTGACAGGAACATGATTAACAGAGTTAGACTATCTCAAATGAGGCTGCTTATAGTTTCTTTTTCTCTTTCTTCCCCTCCTCTTCCCCAGTATGCCTCATTCTTATTCAACATAAATTCCATTTTCTCAGGAACTTAATATCCTTTGTCTACTGCTGGATCCACAGGGACCAGTACCCTGGTGGGCATGTATTAGGAGCTCAATACATACGTGTTTAGTGTTAGAGCCATGCAAGTGTCATAATTAATGCAATTAATATTTGAGCAGTTGGTGGACGTGGTGTCCCACCTAGTTTAGGACATATTCTCCTTCCTTCCTCAATCGTGAGGTGAATATTTAGATTAAATGACCACGATGGTGCCTTCCGGGTCTAGCTTCCTGAGCTGATTTTTCCATTTTAATTTGTAAAGCATACAAAAACCTTCTCAAAATAGAATATTACATCTCCAAAGAAGCAGTTTCAAAGAATCTAGGAAAACAGAAAATACAGAGGGACTGTAATTTTTGGAAGTGAGATTTGTCTTGGCAGAGAGCGTGTAAACTTGTCAGTTGAATACGTCACGGCTCAGAACTGAGCTTCTCTGTGAATGCATCCATTCGCCCATTGGCACCTCTTATCTTGCATGATAGTCTACGTGACACTGAGGATATACTCTGTTTTCTCTAGAGGGGAGCTTACCAAATGCTACAGAGATGTATGGGTGACTATCACACGGACAGACTTACGCATGCAAGCTTTGGTGTTCTCTGCTACTTTTTCATGTCACAATCTTAAAAATACCATCACAATCTATGACCCTTTGACTTAAACTTATTGTTAATGAAAACCAACTTAACAATCTTAAGATACTTTGGAAAGCTTAAAATAGTAGGCAAAGTATCAGCGATACTACTTTGTAGGTGCTTTAAGTAAAATAATGCTGTCAAACATAAAATGGACAGATGTTCAACATTTCCTCATTTATCTTTATTTGGCTGGTTTGTATTGAGACCCAGGAGAAACATCTTGAGATGCGGAATTCTCATAGCAAAAATTTCATTGCATGAGTGATACCCCATGGGTGGTTCTCACGGACTGACCTTGAAATTCTGCTTCCTGTAATCATATTCATATCCTACAGGTTAGAGTTAAATCATGGACGGTACTCAAGGGCCTATAGTCTCTGTGCATCAGTAAAACAGAATGCATTTTCTGAAGGGAAGAAAGGTGGGGTAATTTAAAAGAAAAAAACAAAAAAGTTTTCTTTAGTATATGCTGTAGCACTTTGTTCTTTTAGGAAGGTCTTATAATTCTCATTTTGATTCTTCTTAATGACTATGTATAGTTAGCCTATGTGGAGCCTATATAGAAAATTCAAACCCAATTATAAATATAAATCAATATCAACTTCATCAAACAGCCTTTACTTAAGCTGACAATGTGTTTATTGGAGCAATCATATCTACTTTAAAAGATAAAAGTATCCATTTTGTTTCATTCAATGATTAAGGGATCCAATGAAATAGAGATAAACCAAGAAGCTATTGAACTCTGAAGTTCAGTTTACTTACCCTGAAAATAAGAGATAAAAATTCTAACACAAGTCAACTTTAACTTAATTTGCCTCTACTGATGTATTAGTCTCACATTCTTTATTATTCTCACATATTAAACTCACTTCTAAGGCAATGAATATTTTATTTGTCTAAATGTTTTTTTTTTTTCTCAAAAGTCACATTTTTCACCCTTTGGCTTCACTTTGTGGGAAATTTTGAAACTGTGTGAGGGTTTTTCCCTTTTATTTTCTTTACTTTTTATTATAAGGAATTTCAAACATATATACAACTTGAGGGAATAGTAGTGTACATCAGCCAGCTTATAAATTACCAATATTCTTAAGTCTATACACAAAAGAAATGCAAACAGATATCCACACAAAACTTATACACAAATGCTCATAATAGTTCCAAACTGGAAACAACCCAAATGTCCATTAATGGGCAAATGCATAAATAAAATGTGGCATGGCCACCCAGTGGACTATTACTCAGCCACAAAAAGGACATATGCTACGACATGGATGAACCTTGACAATGTGCTAGATGGAAGAAGCCAGATGTAAAAGGTCACATAATCTGTGATTCAATATATATGTAATGTCCGGGATAGGCAAACTCATGGAGACAGAATATAAGTTAGTGTTTGCCAGGGGATACAGAGAGGAAGGATGGAGAGTGACTGGTGAGGAGAAAGAGGCTTTTTGGAAGGGATAATGAAAATGTTCTGGATTTAGGTAATAATGGTAGCACATCTTTGTGAATGTACTAGAAACCATTGAGTTGTATACTTTGAAAGGGTAGATATATGAATTATAATCGGATGAGTTGTTTTGAAAGCCCAGCAAAGTAAGAATATCATATTTTAATTTACAAATGTCAATTTAAATTGGGGTACCTGGGTGGCTCTATTCGTTGAGCATCCAACTATTGATTTTGGCTCAGGCTGTGATCCCAGGATCATGGGATCAAGCCTTGCATTGGGCTCTGCATTGAGCTTGTAGCCTGCTTAATATTCTCTCTCTCTCTCTCTCTCTCTCTCTCTCTGCCCCTATTCCCCACTTGCATGCTCTCTAAGAAATTTTTTAAACTAATTTAATTAATTTTATTAAATTTATTTTAAAATCCATTTAAATGTATTTATTTTGCATAAAATTAATTTAATTTAAACTTATTTTAACAATAACTTTCTTAGCTGAGCTCTACTAGCTAGGTGTTAATTACTACTTGTTTACAATGAAGTCACTTACTAGTAAGAATCATGTGTATTCAGATCATGATACCTTCCTGAATGGAAAGGGCCTGATACACACTCTATGAGCCTAAGTCTCACATTTACAGTAATTTCATATTTAGAAAAATATTCCTTATTTGACAGGGTCCTGATAGCCAATCTACTGAGCAGATGTGCTCACAAATCCAGAATGAGTAACTGAATGATAATCAGTGGGGCACAGCAGGGTAGACTGGTTGTCAGGAGCCTGTAAACTAGCACTGGAACCGAAGTTGAGTGTACAGAAAATCCAGTGGGTCCCAATGTTCCTGGTGCTCAGGGTTTACCTGTTCCACTAAAGTACGATAGAAGAGCAGCCAGATTTGGCAACTGTTTTTCTCCCTCTTTTTTCACCTTGAGGTATACCTACAGGAAACTACTCCAAGAGTCTGAGACTCTTACCCCCCTTCAGCAACTCATTCTAGAGTAGAGAAACCCCTTGGTCAAGAAAAGAGTCAGTCTATCTGATTTGATCTTGTTACAGTTGAGAGCAATTTCCTCTTGCTGATAGCCATCTGCAAAGCTTGGCACATAGCTAGTGGATTCCTTCTGCTGACACACTATTACAGTGCCCTTACCATGCTTTTCCAGCTACATGTCATTTAGTTCCCTCACATCTTGTAAACTTTGTTTCCTTGACAATTAGGAGTAGTCCTCAACACATTATTTACTCACTGGAAACACATATACTCTATACACTGAAGACATTGCATACATGTTTGAATTAAGTAAATTAAGCTTTAAGAATTTTTCCAAAGATTAAGTTCTTGACCTGGAAAGGTTTTATGTTTGTCTTCATAAGGGAGCTATATGGCTTACTTTTTATTCGAGAGTCCTACTTAAAAAAAAATAAATAAAAAGGCTTTTGTGGGTCCTTTCGCCCAGGACGTTAACTAGGGAGCAAGAAAAAGAAACGTAAATTCCTTGACATTCAGTGAAGACTTTTCATGGAAAGAATCTTTGACCTATATCTCTTCCAGGACTGGGAAAATCCTTTGAGGCGATGCAGCACATTAGGAAGTGTACAAACAGAGGCGGACATCTTCCCTGAAGCCAGTCAGCAAGAACCGAAAATGGGTTTTCCAACTTAGTGGTTCTCAAACTTGGCTGCTTTTAAAACTCCCTGATGCCCACACCATGCCCTGTATCACATAAATCTGACTTTTGATGGTGACACAAAAGCATTCATATTTTTTTAACGCTTTCCAGATGATTCCAATGTACAGTCAAGTTTGAGAACCACCACGCCACCTTTTAGCACAGAGACTCCTCACTGCCAGTGAATGACTCCTAATTTGAACGGCGCACATAACCCCTAGTTTCATAATATAGCTAACAGGAGAATAGAGTGGACCACATTTATGAGGCATATCATCTTCTAAGACAGTGGCTGGTTGATAAGATGGTTCCTTTCCCACCATAGGTTCCTGCCTCAACGGACCCACCAGCTCCAGCCACCGGACAGTTGCTTTCCCTCATTACGACAAGGGCATGCCATCCTCTATGAGAGCAGTCAATCTATCTCTGTTATGTGACATATGGAAAATATTGAGTGTATATATGTAAATTAAAGCTTCAGCTCTCAAGGTTTCCACATGGAAAAAAGATATGGTTTTAAGCTAAAGAGATGAGCATTTAATAAGATGTTTTCCTAAGTTTTCAGACATTGGCCTAATAATCTTGCAAAATTGTGATCATTTTCCAGCTGGCTGCTGATTTGAAGTCTTGCCAAACTTATACTGCTTTGCTTCATTATCCGAGAAGGGGAATACTAATCAAAATTTCTGCCCACAAATTCTGCATCTCTGAAATGTGAGGAAGCCAAGTTAGATCGCATCTATGGGCTCACATATCTATAAAAAAAGAATGAGTTCCCTATTAATACAATTTTCTCCTTAAACCTAATTCTAGCTAACTCATAGAACCATGTAATTCCAAAAATAAAAAAAATATATTAAAAAATCCAAGATCTCTTTAGGAAAAGAATGTTGGTTGGTTGTTGTTTTAAATGATATTTAACAGGAAGCATTATATGAGCTTAATAAATGCTGAAAAAGAGATTATATCTATAAGGAATGGGATTAGTCCAAAGAAAGTGCTTATTTGTGTCAAAGATTCTTCCTATATTATGTACATGGTTATGTTAATGGAAATTTCTAGATTAGAATTTTATTTCTTCAATGTGTATAAAGCTGAGTAGAAAATACAGAATGCTATTATATGTGGTTCTTAACCCTTATGTCGTTGGAAAGAAAATAAATAAATGTTAAATCTCTTCATCTGGTAAATTATTTGAAATGGGCCCTACACCAGAAAATCTATGTCTCTAAATTTAAAAGGTATTCAGAGAAGAGTGAAAGACTCAGAAAGCACCCCCCCCCACAAATAATCCAGTTAAAAAATGGGCAGAAGACATGAATAAACATTTTTTCCAAAGAAGATATCCAGATGGCCAGCAGACACATGAAAAGATGTTCATCATCACTCATCATCAGAGAAATACAAAGCAAAACTACAATGAGATATCACCTCACACCTGTCCGACTGACTAAAATTAACACAGGAAACAATGGGTATTGGCAAGGATGCGAAGAAAGAGGAAGACTCTTACACTGTTGGTAGGAATGCAGACTGGTGCAGCCACTCTGGAAAACAGTATGCAGTTTCCTCAAAAAGTTAAAAATAGAACTACCCTATGACCCAGAAATTGCACTACTAGGTATTTACCCAGTGGATATAAACATACCAATTCAAAGGGATACATGCACCTCGATGTTTATAGCAGCACTATCTATGATAGCCCAATTATGGAAAGAGCCGAAATGTCTAATGACTGAGGAATGGATAAAGATGACATGGTGTGTGTGTGTGTGTGTGTGTGTGTACATTCACACACACAATGGAATAAATGGAATATTACTGAGCCATCAAAAGAAGGAAATCTTACCATTTGCAATGAATGGATGGAGCTAGACTGTACTATGCTAAGCAAAATAAGTCAGTCAGAGAAAGACAAATACCATATGATTTCACTGATATGTGGAATTTAGGAAACAAAACAAATGAACAGAGAGAGTAAAAAAGAGAGGCAAATCAAGAAAGAGACTCTTAAGTATAGAGAACAAATGAGGGTTACTAGAGGGGAAGTGGGTGGGGGATGGGTGAAATAGATGATGGGGATTAAGGAGGGCACTTTGGATGAGCACTGGGTGTTGTATGTAAGTGATGAATCATCAAATTCCACACTTGAAGCTAATATTATACTGTATGTTAACTAACAGGAATTTAAATAAAAATTTGGAAAAAAAGAAAAATTCATAAACAGATCCAGGAGTGGGGACAGAAATAACCAGGAGGGCTTCATGGAGGAGAGATGTGGTGGACTTTGATGTGGGAAGGGAAGAGACAAGGACTGGGATGAGCAGAGTGCTCACGTCCTGAAGGCAACATGTATATACCCCATGGCACTGGATGCAGCAAATATGGCTTAGGTGGAAGCAGAAGCAGCATTCTGGGGGTCCTTGACTGATCGAGTTGGATCTGCAGATCAAGTGTGGACCGTGATGTGATGTAAGACACAGCTGTTGGAGTCCACAGCCCTATGTTTCGAAGTTCAGTTTCAGCCATTGGACCACCATGTGGCCATGAGCAATTTACTTAACCCTTGATTCTTAGGGTGTTTACCTGCAGTTGTTTCAGTAGGTAAAACCACCTGGCTGAATGCTTTCAATCATCATGAATTCCCCTTCTACTCTTGCCAAGAACTAGAGAACTATCAAAAGAAAAAAAAGCATTCTGACCAATGACACAGTATAACACAACCACAACATCATTCATCAATTCATGCAGGTTACTTTGTAACTTAAAATGAAGTCCCCAAATTTCTCAGAACAAAGGTGGTATAGAAATCTTGGGGAAAAGGCACAGCTACATTTTAAAGAGCTCATTTTACTTCTACTTGACAAAGCACTAGATTATTTCAGCTACTTGATCCCCTGCTGGAGCGCTGATTAAAAATACAGTATGTCAACAATGACTAATTACAGCCTTAATAAGCCTATTGTTTACTTCTTGGCAGTAGCCTAATGACTTGACCACTGTTTTAAGCCCACCTAGCATTTTCCGATATAAAACATTTATAATTTTGTCTTTGACAACGTGCACCCCCAGCTGCCACCATTGAGTAAAGAAAAGTCATTATTAGCACAAAGATGTTTACAGCTATGCCCTCCTGTCCCTGCTGTTTAGAGGAATATTCAAGCCTCGACAGAGCAGACTAGAAGGCAGTTTAGTGCCTTGCTCAGAGCCCAGCAGGGCAGGGCAGTTCTCCATTCTTTAATATTCTTTAACTTCAGGGTTGGTGAATAGTTAATAGTTAAAAACAATTTTGGGCTGAGAAAAGTCATGAAATATTCAACAGTGTGAGTGGTTTACCAAAATTATACTTATAAAAAGATTGCTACTCAGAATTTTGCATTCTGCATTGCCCCCTCCCTCCTTTTTTTAAACCGAGAAAGGGACTTTCATGTGGGTCCCCTCTTGACTGTTCATATCCATAATGACTGCTCTCACTGAAAAAGAATCATGACCTCAGCAAAGCAACGCCATGAATTGGAATTGTTGTTTTTTTATAGACTAAGAATTGTTATAAGACAGGTCTTATGAAATTAGCTTTGCCTAAGTTTCCCAGATTTGTTCTAAGATGCGAGAAAACCGGGCAACAAGTTGCAAGAGCACAGCTTGGGTGATGTCATCTCTCATCCCTGCAAAATCACCACCCCGGAGACCCCTCCTGCCCAAGGAAAAACAGGATCACATTTTCCATTAAAGATTCACATTTTACCTTCTGGTATTTTTTAACAAAAGCACAAATATCACAATTCACTACATGAAGTCAAAATACTGAAAGGAAAATGTTAACATTTTAGTTGGAAAAATAAGCACAGGAAGTTTTCCATCACCAAGAATACATTTGCAATATCTGACACTTTCCAGTTTATGGAAGGTCTGTGCATGTCTCAAAGACATTTAGGGAAATAAATCTACTTCCCTTACATCAAAGAAGGCTCTTCCTCTATCATCACTTCTACCACTTTTTAAAAAGGAAAATCCAAATATCTTTCTTTATTGTCTTGTTTGCTATGGTTCCAGTAATAAGCAAAGGGTTTTTTTAGGCAGCTATATTATTATAGCTAATGCGAAGGTTTTCCTGCTGAACTCTGAGCCCATGTGGGTAGGTATTATTATTATTACAATAAGAGGAAAAAATATAAAAGCTAAATGCTTTGCATATTAAATTTCAGAAAACTTCCAGTTACATTTAATAACAAAATAGAAAAGTTTCAGATGTGTTCTATCTATATATTTCTATTGACTACATTAAGATGAATATACTACCATATGTGGCTACAAGGGGTTTTAGCATAAAGCTGGCTCTGCTCTTCTCTGATAATGTGATTCAGCAGCTAATCTTCCCACTCATATTCACACAATGACAAACACAGACTAATATTACGTCCAAACACAGACTAATGTTACATCCATTGTCTTTCCCGGAATTAAGCCAAGGGTGGGACTATAATATTATTCACCTTAAAACCCTTCAACATCCTGTGAAAGAGTAGACTTTTCCTAGGGTCTAAAACAGAAACTAGTTTCATAAATCCAAATATAGGTAAGGTTTACTTATTGAATCACCACAAAGATTAGCAAATGATAGGCTATATCTCATGGCAGATAGGTTTACATTGTCTTAAGCAAAACGAATGAGTAGGATAAAATATGAGGAATGAGTATAAGAATGCAAGCTGGAACGTTTTTCTCCAGCGTAACAACATTGACTGGATTGCATCAGTTGTTAATTATGAAGGATCAGCAGGGTCATCATGAGCACAAATGCATGCACGCACACATGCACATGCTTGTGCACGCACGTGCGTGCGCACTTACACACACACACACACACACACACACACACACACACAGGCACACACCGGCTCATCGAGTTTGAAAAGATCCTGGGGCCTGTGCATACCCCTCCCTAAAAGCCACTCTTCTATTTCACCTGATTTTGTCAGAAGACACGTCTGCTCTGAATGTTTATGGAATAAGCCAGAAATATGTCCCTTTACAATAGAGATTGCATAACATATACAAATTTGAATTTTTTCTATACCTATAACTCAAAGTAGGAGAGTGAGGCCCTCTTTTTTGTTGAGTGTTTGGTGCAATGTACCCAACATGCCAAATCGCCTGTGCCTGTAAAGAGCATGCTGAGTACTTTGGAGAGGACTCCTAGGTCTCCGCACTTGGTACTGATTTCCTAGAAGGACAGAGGAAGACAGAGGAGGGAGATCTTTGTACAAGGAGCGAGGGGAACATAAAGGCACCGCCTGTCATCAGCCTTGTTCAATCAACCCTGACAGATCGCCCAGGTGAGGGCCTCAGGAGCCTGGGTATTAAATGTGACCCAGGGCGCTTCAAAGGAAAGATCAAAAAGTTGCCTGGGGACCTGACATGTCAATGGCCTCTCTGATTCCTGCCTTTGATAAAAACTGGGACAGCAAACACATTTACAGAACCTCTGAATGTAGAACACTAAACCCAGGAGAAAGGAGGAAATGAAAGAAGAAAATGGAAATATAGAGGAGATGGTTTAGAAACACTTAAAAAGCAACAGTAATGAGGCATGAGGTGAAAAACTGAGAAAAGAATATGGGTTTTATAGTCACAATTAGGCTTCACCATACCTTTGGAACACAGCGCCATTTATAACGCAAGGATACTAATTTCCCCCAGATTCATGCATTCACTCACCCAACATTTATTGTGCACCTACCATGAGCTGGGCACACAGAGTTTATTGCTGGGATTAAATGAAATGGCGTAAAGGCTCCACTACGTTACCAAGACAACTGTGACGACACAAGCCATCACAGGCCCAGCTGCCACTCCTATTCTGTTAGCAGTGGTCACCTTTGCTCTTGGAAGGGTCTCCATTTGAACCAACCGCATGGTCACTACAGCTAATAAGAGTCTCCTAACTTGTCTTCAGACCTCCAGCTTTGCCTTTCCCCCACCCTTCTCCATATGACCAGCACATTTTCCCTCAAAATTATAGTCAGAGAACATCACTTTCCTGCTTCACCTTTTCCAATGGCATTCATCAAACTGAAAATAAACCCCGGAGCCCTTCTTCCTGCCCTACAAAGTGCTGTGTGACGTGTACAAGGAGATTGTTCTCCACTAATTCTCTCTTCTTTCAAGGAGCCCATTTCATCCTGTCTCAGGGTCTTTGCACTGGCTGTTCCCTCTGCCTATTACCCTTCCGCTCCCCTGTCTCGCAAACCACCTTCTTACTATCATTTGGTTCTCAGTTTAAATGTTTCTTCATCAGAGGGATCGTGTAGGGCCCCCAAATCTAAAGAAGGCTCTCAATCACTTTCTATGGCATCGCTCTATTTTAATTGTTTTTTCTAGCCCTTCTTCCCAGTTGGTATCTGTCTTCTTGTTTATTACTCGCTTTCCCATCTAGATTTCAAGCTCTGAGTGGGGAGAATCTGTGCATGCTTTGTTCACTTTGGATCCTGGCTAAAAACAGGTGTTCAACAAATATTTGCCGGAGACACTAACACATGCCACAAATTAGATCTAATTTGTGTGGTTCTGTAATAAAGACAGCTGGTCTTGGAGAACTTTGGGTTGTGCACTAGAAACCCTGAACATTCTGTATAAGAAAGTGTCTTTACCATCAAAGTTACCTTACATGTTGAATCAAAGAAGAAACTAATCTGGAATGCATAAGTATAAAGCTATAATATTAAAGAATCCGTGGGTGAGTGATTAGTTTCCACTCTACTAATAGTGGCATTTAAGACAGCAAAGGCCTTAATACCTACTTCTACTTCTTTGGTTTTCTTATGTCCAGTTAAAGTACATAAGATTTTGATGAGATGCTGGAAAGGGCTTGATTTAAGTGCTTCAGGGTAAGACTCCTGAAGAGGGAACCTTTTTTGGGTTCTTGGACCAAGTCCAACGTGAGTGTGTGTGTGTGTGTGTGTGTGTGTGTAGGCTTCCCCACACCAACAAGCAATTCTCTGACACCGGTAGGGTGTCTGAGAATTCAACTTGATTCTGACACTACACCCAGATTCCACAGGTAAGGAGCTTAGTCCCAAAAGATAGTCCTCTACTTCAGACACCAACTGAAAGCCCAGGTCGCTACCTGTGCTTCTAACTGCCCAGCTACAAATTGGAGGTTCCAATGACCCCTTTGATACTGATGCCAATTTCAAGTCCTGATTGTTACCTGTACTTCTGGCCAAGTGGCTATAACCCACAACTCCCTCAAGTTTGATTAATTTGCCCATACAACTCAGGAAAGCTGTTTACTCACTAGATTACTGATTTATTACAAAGATTATCGAAGGTTACAAATCAATTATCAGATGAAGAGATTGCATGGGGGCATGGCAGTGAACAAAGAAGTTTCTGACCTCATGGAGTTGGGGCCTGGCATGGTGGCATGTGGAGATTTTCTGGCTCCCCAACCTGGAAATGTGAATCCCCTCCATTTTGGGTCTTTATGAAGGCTTCATTACTTAGGCATATTGATTAACTCATTGGCCACTGGTGATTGATCCAGCCTCCAGCTCCTCTCTGCTACCATGAAATCAGTAGGTGAGACTGAAAGTTCCAACTTTCTACCCGTGGTTGGATCCCCTGGCAAGAAACCTTCTTCCCTTGACACTTTCCAAAAGTCACTTCATTAACACATACCTAGCTGTAATAGAAGAGAGTTTGTTATAAATACCAAGATACCCATGTCACCTTGATGGCTCTGAAGCTATGTCAGGAACTGAGAAGTGGAGACCAAATATTATAACAAAAATTACCCCATCCCTCTTATCCCTCAGGAAATTCCAAGGGGTTTGGGAGCTGTGAGTCAGGAACTGCAGATGAAGACCAAATATATTTGAGAAATATACTTTGGTCATCCGAGTGATCAAATATATATATTTCTTACAAATCACAATATCACAGAATTTCATGCAAGAAAATCATGGACTCAAATCCTCATTTCTACAATCTTGTATGTAAAGATTTTTGGGGGGGAAAAAGAAAGAGAGAGCAAAAAGAGCGTGCACATGGGGAGAGGGGAAGAGGGAGAGAGAAAATTTTTTTTTTTATTTTTTTTTAATGTTTTATTTATTTCTAGGAGAGAGAGAGAGAGAGACAGCGTGAGCAGGGGAGGGTCAGAGAGAGAGGGAGTCACAGACTCTGAAACAGGCTCCAGGCTCTGAGCTGGCAGTCAGCACAGATCCCGACGCAGGGCTCGAACCCACGAACCGTGAGATCATGACCTAAGCGAAAGTCGGAAGCTTAACCGACTAAGCCACCCAGGCACCCCGGGAGAGAGAAAATCTTAAGCAGGCTCCACACTCAATGCTGAGCCAGACTCAGGGCTCAGTCCTACAGACCATGATATCATTACCTGAGTTGAATCAAAAGTTGAGGCTTACCCCACTGAGCCAGCACCCAGGAGCCTCTGATATGTAAAGTTCTTAATGATGCAACACATTATCTTAGATCTCAAACATTCATAATACAAAATAAAAATAATCTGTACTTCAAGAGAAAGCAATCATATTTTAAATGTATAAAAATGGCTAATGTTTTAAGAAATTTGAAGAAAACATCACTATAGAATGCAAATACCTTACATTATATGTAACCTGAAGGAGGAAGCTTGCTACTGAGTAACTCTTTGCTACTGTTTTTACCGTGGACTTGATTCTTAGAGGATAAATTAATTGCTCAGTAAGGATCTGGAATCTGGAAGCAGTTCTGCCTGTGAACAAATTTCAGCTGTGTTGAATTCTCAGAACCTATATTATAAGGATTTTTGGAGAGGGTTACAAAATCTTTTACTCAATTCACCTGCTTCATTTTTCTGCCTCTACATATTTTTTTTTAAATGTTATGGTTAATCTTCCCTTACATGGTACAAAGGCAAACTGTCAGAAAACCTCTTATGTTTTCCCATATGTATTTTGTGACAGTTGTTTTCTAACAGTAGCATCTGTAGACAGTGTTTTTGAGGTGTACTGAAAGGCCTTCCTGAACCCCAACATCTGCCTAGCCACAGTGCCTAAACCCCTCATGAAACCCTTATGAAGCAGATACGCCAAAGGATCTAGCGGAAGCATGCTAACTATACTAGAGCAAGAAGTCATCAAGGAGGTAATATATTAATTAGTTCACTCATTAGTGTTCATTAGGTTGACTCACTAAACTCACTACCTCCCACAGTCACCTAAACTAAGTCTTCCAAGGCAAGACACCCCCACCTCCCCCAAAGGCAAGTTTTGATTAGTAGAGTACTTGGTAAAAAGAGACACACCATATTGTGTTGAATGACTAATGAAAGAGAGGTAAAGGTAGAATACGGCATATTTGTATGAATGAAATTCCTGAATGGGAAAACAGAGAAGGAATTAGCAAAAAAAGGTCAATGGGCTGATGGAGGAACACTAAAAAAAGCGGGAAGGGTTGGGGAATAAAGCCAAACTCCTCTCTCCCCTCAGAATTCTGTTTCCAGATGGCCCTAAACATGTCAAACCATTCTAGATCTCTGTATTGCAATGGTTGAGCTCTTCAGGTTCTAAAAACCATTATAAATAATTAACTTAAGAAAACCACTCTGCCCTTTACCAGTGGCATTTAATTGAATCAAGGATCATCTGTACTTTTGCTAATACTTTATGTCTGAAGCTACGTGTTGAAACAAGATATAGGAGTAAGGGGAAATTCCAAATTGTTCAGCCAGAATTTATATAAAGACACACTTGTATTACTGGATTCTAGATGTCAAAGAAGCAACAGGCAAAAGGCTACCAAAACATTCAAATAAGTGGTATGAAGAAAGATAAAGGGAGGTGAAAACTTTAGAATGAGATCATAAAAGACCCAGCCTGGACAAAGGGGACTTGTAGAAACTCCAACAGGAACTAGCCATCATTGTGAGCTTATAAAGGCTGGTTTCAGGGGTGCCTGGGTGGCTCAGTCAGTTAAACATTGGACTCTTGGGCTTGGCTCAGGTCATGATCTCATGATTAGTGAGTTTGAGCCCTGCATCAGGGTCTGTGCTGACAGTGTGGAACCTGCTTAGGATTCTCTCTCTCTTCCTCTCTCTACCCTTCCCCCACTCACGCTGTCTCTGTCTCCCTCAAAATAAATAAATACACTAAAAAAAAAAAAAAAGTAAAGGCTAGTCTGTCCACCTAGAGCAGATGCATTACCAGTAATGCACGGGAAGGGAACCCACTATGTAGTAAAGCACACATGATCATCAGGCTTCTAAAAGAGTAAAACTCAAGAGATTTCAGATCAGTTCATAAAATTAACAAAACACTAAGAGAATCAATAAGACATTAGGAAGTTGACTTGGTTTCCAGTTTCTTCTCTTCTTTCATAGTTTTTACGGAAAGCTTTACTTACTATTTCTTTGTTGCTGTCACAGCATTATTCTTTGGATGCTGGGCCAAAACCCAATTCCAAACTACTGGAATCACTCAACTTGTGGTTTCATGGATATCTTCTTCTTCTTCTTCTTCTTCTCTCTCTCTCTCTTTCTTTTTCATTTTAAGCATCCACACTTGCCCCTGATTGTCAGGCAGCAAATGCCCTCTGAAATTCACTGGACCTTAAGAAATTCTTTCTCATTTACTTTTTGTTAAATGTCATGATTTCAAGCTTGGTTGATCTCCTAAAGATGCTTCTAGATGAGCTGAAATGATCAACATTCAGAGAACTTAATGTGTCAGTGCAGCCCTGTAGTCTCATGGTGTCCATGATAACTATGCATGGGTCCAGCTGCAATGATTTCCCTGCATTGCCCAACTACCCAGAACACAGTGCATGCTCAGGTGTTTTTTTAATGTTTGTTTACTTATTTTGAGAGAGAGAGAGAGAGAGAGCGAGCTAGTGGAGGAGATGGACAGACAGAAAATCCCAAGCAGGATGCACGCTCAGCTTGCAGCCTGATGTGGGGCTCGATTCCATGAGCCTGGATCATGAGCGGAAATCAACAAGTATTGGACACTTAACGGACTGAGTCACCCAGGCAATCCAGCATACAGTTTCAATTTTTTTAGGTTTATTTATTTATTTAAAGACAGAGAGAGAGCACAAGCAGGGAAGGGGCAGAGAGAAGGAGAGACAGAATCCCAAGCAGCCTCCAGCAGCGCAGAGCCCAAATGCAGGGCTCAAACTCACAAACTGTTAGATCATGACCTGAACTGAAATCAAGAGTCGGACGCTTAACTGACTGTGCCACCCAGGGGCTCCTATGCTCAATTTCAGAAGAGAATGTCAGGATAGCTCAACAAACAATTGCTGAACATCAACTATATGCAAGAGACTTTTCTAAGTGCTGTAAACAGAGAGACACACAAGTGTAGTTAAGCTGGGAATAGAATTTGGTTTCATCTCTCCTCCCTGAATCTGTACCTCAAAAGATATCATTATCAGGCAATGATCTTGAAACAGATACTCACGTTGTGTCCTCTCTTACAGTAACTAGAATGGTTTTGTGGTCTGTCTCTACATCATGCATTTCATAAAGCACATCTACAAAGGATGAGAAAGAAAATATTTGGAATGGGCAGAAATAAGATATCTACCCCTCGTTTTAATTCAGTTCCTTCATTTAGTCACACATTAAGACACGGGTATGATATACACACACTTCAAGCAGAATAAGATTTCTTAGCAAGAAACACTGCTTCCTTTCCCCTTAAATCACAGCTCATAATTATGTCCATTCAGGTCTTTCTCATAAGCCCTTCAGGCTCAGGTGACTCAAGGCAGATGAACCAACAAACATAAAATCCAGAATTACCTTGTAAGGGATTTATAGAGATGAAAGAAACTTGAACTCCAAGGAATTTTACCTGTTCAGTTTCTCTCAGCTGGTTCTCTCTAGAAAGCATTTTAGCAGAGATAGTCGTCTGCTGAGAAACAGAAACAGCTGTTCTGAATTGTTTTCCAAATTAAAAAATTGGCATTCTGAATAGTGCTAAGAAAAGTGGCATCTAAAAATTAGGTCAGATTGAGAGGTGACCCTAACAAGACTTTGGGGTCAGACATGGCTCAAATTCCTTTCCTCTAATCACCAGCTGTGTAGCTTGAACAATTATTTAACCTGGCTCTCACATCTCTCCACACCTCTCCTGTGTAAATGGGGCCATACGGTATTTGTAAAGCACCTGATTTGTCACTTAGCCAATGGGGAAACACTCAGTAGGTGAAAATGATCTTGGTATAAACCACTATCAGCAACAATTTCCTTGGAATCTTTGCATTTCTTTGTAACTACTGTGGCAATTGCAAACACTTATTAATGATATCTCACACTTTGTGACTGCAGCAAAGGACTCTTGCTAGTCAACCTATATTTATCAGAAACACCGATGGAATGCTCAGGTCCCATAAAAAAGTGAAAATAAAGCATAAGATATAATGTTCTAAAGAGTTTACAACTTAAGAACTGCTTTGTGAATGATCGCCAAAATAAGTAAAGACAAGTGTATGAATTTGTCAAAATTCATTGAACTGTAGACTTAAATTGGGTGCATTTTTCAGTGTGGGGCCAATTATTCCTCAGTTAAAGACAATCACTGGAAAAAAAAAAAAAAAAAGGTGCCGTTGCCCAAGTACAGTCTTGAATGATGCTGATAAACTGTCCTGGAGTATGTGATTTGGGGTCAGAGAATTCTAAAACCATCTCAGATGATTCTAATGTGAGAAAAATTTAAAAACCCAAAGCAGACAAATAAACTGCTAAACAACATGACTGGTAAACAGTGTGCCAGAGGTAGCAAATAAAACTCAGGACACTCGGTTAAATCGGACTTTGGGATTAAAAACCAATGGTTTAGTGTAAGTGCATCACAAATATTGTACATTTAACAGGATGTCGTGTGTCTCATTTGGCAATCATGAACAGTATGAGAACTCTGGTGCAAAAAAAAGGAGAAAGAAGAAAATATATCTCCAACTGTTTAATTAGACATGCATAAAATGGATTTTGAAGATTTGCTTCTGGGAGGGGGAAGTAGACAGGAGGCAAAGAAGGGAAAGATACTTTTCACTGTACACTTTTTGTGCCTTTAAAATTTTGAACCACACGGAAGTATTACATATTTTTAAAACAAATAGAATTATACAAATTAAAAATAATTCCTAAGAGGAGCGAAGAATCAATATAGGGAGACATAACTAATCCGTATGATACCCTTAGAAAACAAAACTGATAGGAATCCATCAAAACACTTCATTCTATTAGACTCCAGGTTTTCAGTGTAGACATAAATAGAATTCATATTAACAATCACTTGTTGAGTTGCCCGATTATAATTGGAATGAATATTAGCAGCCTCCTGTTGAGTTGGTGTTACGCTCAGCACTTTACATACTTTAGTTATTTAATCCTCAGAATAAGCCTTAGGGGTTTCGCAAAGGAAAAGGCTGAAACTCAGAAAGGTTAATTAATTTGCCCAAATCACACAACGAATGATTGGCAGCCCTGGGGTTTGAATCCAGGTCAGTCAGAATCCACAGCTTGTTGCTTTTAAACACAAGACAATTACTGTACTGTCTTCCAGCAGGTTGATTCCCAAAGTCAGGGAATTTGTATTTGGGCATGAAAATCAATGCAAAATGGAAGAGCAATGAATGCACACTTCACAGACGAGCACCAGTCACCGAGCTATGAACCATGATGCCACGGGAACTATTTTCTTTTTAAATAAATATATAGTCACACCTCACTTTAGGCAAAGCTTGTGTTCCTGGACAGTTGTCTATAAATGAGATTTATGCAAATGCAATCATATTTAGAGTAAAACTGGGAGTCTGCTTTTCAAATAAAGTATGTTAAATTCAGAAGATAAATATGACTGAACTCAATTCCGTTGTTTGGGGGCAGGGCACAAAGTCAGATAACCTGAGTTTGCTAATGGTCTTTCAGAGTTTGAGGTCTTAATATAAAATATGACTGACAGTTTATGTGTGGGAGAGGATACTTTGCTAAAGTACAAAGGATTTAATCGGTTAAATTAAATTTCTAACTTGAGGCTACCTTTAGCTAATTTATTGGTCAAATAGCCTAAGTATGGGGTGCCTGGGTGACTCAGTTGGTTGAAAGCCAGACTTCAGCTCAGGTCATGATCTCGCAGTTCAAGAGTTCGAGCCCCACATCAGGCTCTGTGCTGACAGCTCAGAGTCTGGAGACTGCTTCAGATTCTGTGTCTCCGGCTCGCTATGCCCCTCCCCGACTTGCACTCTATCTCTCTCTCAAAAATCAATAAAAACATTAATTTTTTTAAAAAGCATGAGTAAATATCTGTTATGGAGAAGCAGAATGTCACTTATCAAACCAGTACTGTTTTCACAGCTTATCAGAGACAGGAGTATGCTAGAGGAGTATTTAAGTTTCTATTGTGAATTGTTCTTAAGAAATTTCCCCAACATCTATCTTGGTCACATCTTACACATTCCCAGGATCTGCCTTCTTTACATGGCAACATGCAGGAAATGGGAGGAAAGGGTTTATCTGTTGGAATTGATGATCAAAGGCTAATTAATATTTCGAGTCTTTAAAAATTAGTAATTTTGGGGCGCCTGGGTGGCTCAGTTGGTTAAGCGTCCAACTTCGGCTCAAGTCATGATCTCACAGTTCGTGTGTTCGAGCCCTCCATCAGGCTCTGTGCTGATAGCTAGCTCAGAGCTGGGAGCCTACTTCAGATTCTCGCTCTCTAACCCTCCCCTGCGCTCTCTCTCTCTCTCAGAAATAAGTAAAACATTAAAAAAATTAAAATTAGTAATTTTACAAGAGTTGACCAAAAGCTATACTCCTGTTAAGAAGTGAGCCACAGAGTTGCCAGGATTTCTGTCAGAGGTTGGGACGGGAGTTGGTGTAAGGCAGGTAACTGTACCCTCCAGTCCCAGGGCAACCGGAGCATTACTCTGAGGTTAAGGCAACACTTGACTTCCCCACGTTCAAACTTCATCCTTTCTACTTTACATCAACTCTTCTGAGTGCCCAGTATTATGATTCTTAATTCAGAAAAAAATCAACTCAGGAATGACCATTTAAAACCATGCCCAGAATGCTGTTGGCCAGGCAATGGCTCCATTTGTCAATGTTGGTTGCCATCTTGGTAGAGTAGTATTTGTGTCATCATCTAATATTCTATTTATTTTCCTCTTTATTTCCCATCAATGAGAGCACTTTCTTCGAAAGAACGAAATTAAAGAATGTGTATAAAATGCTAGATCTACACCATCAAAGATTTTATCTAAGTAACTATGAGTAATTGGGGGCGCCTGGGTGGCTTAGTCGGTTGGGCGTCCGACTTTCGCTTAGGTCATGATCTCGCGGTTCGTGGGTTCGAGCCCCGCGTCGGGCTCTGTGCTGACTGCCAGCTCAGAGTCTGGAGCCTGTTTCGGAGTCTGTGTCTCCCTCTCTCTCTAACCCTCCCCTGCTCACGCTGTCTCTCTCTCTCTCTCTCTCCTAGAAATAAAAATATTAAAAAAAAAATAACCATGAGTAATTGAAGATTTTATATTACTTTTAGTTCCCTGGAAACAGACAGCCCTCCACCTCTTCAACCCTTCAATTCCATCCCATACCATGAAATTTATTTATTTTTTAGATTTATACATATTTGATTCAGTGCATCTTTTCCAGAATGCATTACATTCTGGGAAGATACTGCCAGTAGTTAATCTGCATAAAACTCGTGTTATTTCCAATAAATCAAATTGTATCTCCATTTAATTATATTTGTTGTATGTAATTGAATCAAGGTTATTTTTGTTTACTCTTCTTCATTTTAAAAGTAGGGAAATTGAATTGTTTATATCATTTACAAACTCTGATGGTTAAAAAAAGGTTTTATTTCAGTTTTTTGAAGCTCTTGTTTTTTTTTCTCCTTGTCAACAGCCTATTCTTACCTAAATGTGTGCTTACCTAGACTCTGAAGGAATATGTGTACATTTATTTATAAATAACTGTTTTAATTTAATTTTTCTTTACTCAAATAATGAGTTGAAATATTAAATTAAGGAAATTTAATATTTCTTTACTCTCTCTAAATTTTATCAGAAAATTCTTAGTACCAGTGGTAAGATGAATTAACAAGTAAAAGTGAGCACCAATATTTAAAAGAGAGAGGCTTGGAAGGCCAGTTTCAGCTATACCTAACCTCGTAATCAATGTGATATTTCTAATTAACATCATGTCCTTAACTGGGGTAGTCTGGTATGGGTTGGAGGCCATAGCCTTGATCATTTTTCTGGGATGCCCCATGCTGACTCTCTAATCCACAGGTAAATACACACTATCCTCTTTCTACAGTGATTTTAGAAGAACTGAAACAATAGTCTGCTCAACCATACCGCTTCCTCTAATTTACCAGGAAACTCGGTAGTTCCACCATTACAATAATTTCACCTGAGGCTCTTTAAAAATGTAAATGTCAGCATAACATGTGCGATAGTACCACATCCCAGTAACATACAGAACTTTAGATCCCCAGAGAAATCCTTCAGTTAATGGGATAGGATTAGCATCTCAGACTTCTTTATTGTCAATATAATAGCAATCATATAAAGTCCATTTCTACATTATTTATAAAACTACAATTAAAAACATTATCCATAATGGGCTTTGTGCAATAATGTTACTATTAGAACATAATGATAGAAAAAGACATGTGTCCCTCTCAATAAACTGATATACTTTCTTTAATCTGATAAGAAAAGCTATGGTACTTGTTATTTGTGTTTGTTTCTGTTGCCTGGAGGATCAGAATTTCATTTTTTCTTTAATGTTTAAATGATGACAGGTGCCCTGGTTACCTCTCTCTACTTGTGAACTACATAACTCTGCTCTTGCTTGTCTTTTCTTGTTCCTTTAGCTACTGCATTTTTACCACTAAGCTATTGCAAATCCTTCTGTGGGAGGAAGTAAACACAGTTGATTCTCATTATTCATGGTAGTTTTATTCTATAAAGCCACCGCAAATATGGACTTAGCAAATACTGAACCATTTTTCCTAGAGGAAATACACGATACACTTCCTGGGAGCCTCTGGTCCCAATATTTCATCAACTGATCAATTTAAACCTCATTTTATGTGTATTTCCCTTAAGGACATCTGATTTAACATTACGGTTGATTCATAAACATTGAACTCATGGCCAATAGCACTATAAACTCATGCCTGAATGAAGCTTCTCGGCTGCACATATTTTCTTCATAAGGCACTTTACAGCCTCCCTGCACTTAAGAACACGGATCACTTCGGTAATATGCTTGGGGCATATTTTAAACAGAAAAGCTATTACCTAAAAGCACAAAAATGGGGAAAATATGGCACCAAATAAACCGAGAAAAGGACACTTGTTTACAGTATGAGACACTGAAAGATAGGAAACTGAAACAAGAGAGTGTCCACTTGTTTGACCTCAGCTGGGAGCAAGCACAACAGAAGATTCAAAACTTTCCCCCTGTCTCTGCACACTTGTGAACGCCTACAGAAACACTGGGGGTCTTGACATTTTGGAGTTACCAATAAATTTTAGCCAGTGGACAAAGGCACAAATAGACAAGTGGCAAATTATGAAGCTGGGTTATATGATTTCCCCAAACTAACACTGTTATAGTTTGGCCAGTTAGCACCAACCATACTTTTTTTCCTATCTCAGTGACCCTTTTATTATACCCATTATTGCTTAACTAGGGAAAGTCATGGGGACTTTTTTTCTTCCCCAATAGATTCCTACCCTAAACCCAGAAAAATGTGTCACGCTATATGACCAAGTATTGTAATGCTAATACATCTGAGGGAAAAGAGGCCTAATACATAATGTGCTGATTTGGGCCAAATTGTAAGTAAAAGTGGTAATACCTGGTTCTCAGAGGGAGACCCCTCTTTCTCGCTGATGATGAAAAATGATATTGAACTTAGAACAACCACTCCAATCTCCCCCAGTGACACCAATATAAAGGCACACACTAGGCAAAAACTGGTAGAAAGGCAGGTTGGGAAAGATCCATGTGAATTTTGTAAATAATTTGTAGGATAATTTTTTTTTTAAATAGTTGATTGTCAAGTTGGTTTCCATATAACACCCTGTGCTCATCCCAACATGTGCTCTCCCCCGTGCCCATCACCCATCTTCCCCTCTCCCTCACCCCCATCAGCCCTCAATTTGTTCTCGGCATTCAAGAGTCTCTCATGGTTTGCCTCGCTCCTTCTCCCCAACTATTTTTCCCCTTCTTCTCCCTCATGGTCCTCCATTAGCTTCCTCCTAGTCCACCTACATGTGCAAACATATGGTATCTGTCCTTCTCTGCCTGACTTATTTCACTCAGCATAACACCTTCTAGTTCCATCCATGTTGTGACAAATGGCCAGATTTCATTCTTTCTCATTGCCATGTAGTATTCCATGGTATAGATAAACCACATCTTCTTGATCCATTCAGTCAGTTGGTGGACACTTAGGCTCTTTCCATGTTTTGGCTACTGTTGAGAGTGCTGCTATGGGCATTGGGGTACATGTGCCCCTATGCATCAGCACTTCTGTATCCCTTGGCTATATTCCTAGCAGTGCTACTGCTGAGTCACAGGGGAGTTCTAGTGTTAGTTTTTTGAGGAACCTCCACACTGTTTTCCAGAGGGGTTGTACCAGTTTACATTCCCACCAACAGAGTAGGAGGGTGCATGTAGGATAATTTTTTGTGTAATAAAGCACATCCACCTGCTCAATTAGGATGCTGCACACAGTAGGTCCTCCAGGGATCAACTATGTTAGAAGTAGGTCTAAATGAAGACTAAAAGTTAGAAGTAGGTCTAAATGAAGACTAATTAGCTCATGAAGTGAAAATTCAGTCTGGTTTTCTATCTCTACTTGGCTTACCACCAACACTAATAAACCCTCTTGCATCTTTCATTCAATGAAAATTACTGGGAATATTCACACCAGCTAGCTCTGTATATATTTCAGCTGCAGCTATCTGTCACGGCTTCTGAGTACTTCAATGTCATTTTCTGTAAGATTTTTTCTCATGCAAGATATTCATATATCTTAAACCTATATTTGTACCTGTGTTTTATTCATGAACTTGGCATGGTTCTTGAAGTCACACCCTTGTTATTTCAGACCCCACCCTGGTGATTATGACACTGAAGCCATCTCCCACTGTGGCACTTGCACTTCCTGTTCTTCATTTAGACTGCGGTCCTAAACCTATTTGGATGGGCAATTTACATACAGATTCCAGCATATGAGGGATGGTTGCTCCAATATGCACAGTTTTGAAAATTATTTTAGTCTTGATTATCTGAACAGGAAGAAAAATGTACAGCCCCAGTTTGGTCAAAGTTTATAGAATTTGAAGAAATATTTCAAGGGAGGCTTCATCATTTACATTTCAGAAGAACAGAAATAATAGAAACATCGTTACCATACGATATTTCAACGCATTGGAATCAAGTACAGGGAGCTGAAGGTTAGGATGTGTCTGATTTCCAAATAAGCCAGTTTGTTCTGCTTTATTGCACAGTAGTTTAACATTAGTGCCCTGGGCCAGCTGATAGCAGCAGGCACACACCCATGTAACTTACATGTTCCTACTATTCTTACTGGTCACCAGCTATTTTGGTTGTTCAATGTCGTCAGCATTACACCTAGTCCCTGGGGAACCAGGAGAGGACACAGGAGAGATGAGTGTGAATACATCCCTGCTGCTATTTTTAAAACTACTTCATATGAAAGTTCTCCTATCGGAAGCACTTTCTTAATATAAGGTAGGTTAGGGGCACCTGGGTGGCTCAGTCAGTTAAACATCCTACTCTTGATTTTGGCCCAGGTCATGATCTTACGGTTTGTTGAGTTCAAACCCCATGTCAGGCTCTGCACTGACAGTGTGGAGCCTGCTTGATATCCCCTCTCCTTGCCTCTCCCCTGCTTGCTCTCTCTCTCTCTCTCTTTCTCAAAAATAAATAGGTAAACTTAATAAATTTTTTTTGAATAAGGTTATTCAGCACTACTAAAACAGACTTTATTTAAAAATCTAAAATGATAGTATACTATTATCACAAAGCTTTAATAAATATTAAATATAAAATATTTAAATATAGTAAATAGATATATTAAATACTAAGTAGGAAGATTAAAATAGAAAATATTTAAACACTGTACACGGTGCTACTTTATTTTAGTGCCTTTCTGAACCTCAATCATCAGAGAAACTTGTAGCACAAATTCTAGGCAGGTTATGGTACTTGCTGACACAGTCCCCAGGGACAAATGGTGTAAGGAAATCTGAGGGACAGTGATTGACTTTATAGAGGTTTACAGTCTCTGTTCATTAAAATATAATACAATGGCATGAATTGAAGATACTCACAACAAATATTTTTGCCTGAAACTAGCAAATCTAAGGTAAAATTGTTGCAGTAACCCCCACTCCCCCCAAACTAAGAATATATTTTAAATAGGCATTTTTTTCTTAGAAGTAAAAGATAAAACCTAACAGCAATGAATATCTTAAACTATATTGTAATCAACAGTTTGATTTCTGCTTGGACCCATACCATAGGCAAAGGATATCTACCTATCCTATTTCTATGTTCCCAATGGTTATTTTCTTTGTCTTTCTTGATATTATTATCTAAGCTCTGATGAACTTTGGATTGTCCTGATAAATCACATTATGCCTAAAAATTAGCTGAAAATATCTATTTAAATTTCCATTCAAACATAAAGTTTTATAGACCTCTTTTTCTGAAAAATGGTTCAAAATCTCCTGTCATTGAGAAGAGACTGGAAATGAATTCAGTGCATTTGATGAAGTGTTCTAGTAGTTCTGAAAAAAAAAAAAAATCCCATAAAATCCTTCCAAACATTCCTGTAGTTATCTGACCTAGGTTTTTCTTATGGTGAAACAAATAGAAGACTGCTTGCATAACCGTTTTTTACAAACAAGTGGGTCAACCATTTCCATGTCAGTTTTCTAAATTTCACAGACTTGAAATTATTATCTGGAGATAAGCCAAGTATGGATAGAAAGCCAGGTCCAAATTTTCCCATGGTGGACTAATTAGTTTACTTTAGGGCTATTTCTTACATAGCCTCCTTTTGCTATCAGACACTTGACCTACCTTGTTGCTTTGATGACACTTCCAAATGTGTTAATGTGATAAATAAGGGACTCTTCTTTGGTTTATAATCAATGAAGTATATTTTTATCTCTAAGGAAAGTCAAACTGTTATCTTTGTGATTCCTGTGAATTGTTTAAATCCTCAATTCTGAACCATTTTATTTTATGTAATAAGTCTGTTTTTCTAGACTGACAGGTTAGAAATTGGACTGAAGAGTACTGCCATCTATTTCTGTAGATAACAACTCAGAGGGCAGTAATGGTTTTAACGATTACTCTAAAATTACCAAGGTGCAATCAACCAAGAGATCTTTGGTATTATGTATCTAAAAGGTTGGCCACTTAGTTCGTAGTTGTGGGCTCGGACCTGTTTGGAGATTGTACAGCCGTTTATAAGCCTAACTCTTATTCTAGCAGCTGGCTAAGTTTGGCTCATAAAATGCTACCATTCCTGATGGAAAAATGCTGTGGCAGGTTAATTGATTACAATTACTTTAGTCTGCAGACAAACTACAAGGTCTACCAGCTTACCACCTGAGTCTACTTACATATATTTGTAATTTTACCCACGAGCCAGGAAACTGAGAACTTACTGTCAAGAATACACAGTCAGGGTGCCTGGGTAGTGCAGTCAGTGAAGCATCCAACTCTCTTGGCTCAGGTCATGATCTCTGCTCAGGTCATGATCTGACAGTTAGTGAGTTCGAGCCCTGCATCAGGCTCTGCGATGATGGTGCAGAGCCTGCTTGGGATTCTGATTCTCCTTCTCTCTGCCCTCCCCTGTTTGTGCTCTCTCTTTCTCTCAAAAATAAATAAATAAACTTAAACACATTCTTTAAAGAATACACAGTCAAGTGTTGTGGACAGTAATGGTGAGCAAGCCTCACACTAAGTGTCATTTCCCTTCCTGAAGATTGACTGAGAAGACTATAGAAGAATAGCAATGACCGTTTCTACAAGAGGACATGACTGTATTTTCAGAACTGCCAATTTGAACACTTATCTAGCCCAGGGTCTGCCTTAATAATGGAAGATTTTAGAGGTCCCTGGGTGGTTCAGTCAGGTAAGTGTCCAACTTCAGCTCAGGTCATGATCTCACGGTTTGTGAGTTCGAGCCCCACATCAGGCTCTGTGCTGACAGCTCAGAGCCTGGAGCCTGCTTCAGATTCTCTCTCTCTCTCTCTCTCTCTCTCTCTCAAAAAATAAATAAACATTTAAAAATGTCTATGTGGTAGCTGCTCCAGAATTTTTTGGAGGTTAACTTGGCCCACATTAGCCTTTATTTATAAAGTTCTTTTTTGCCCCAAATTGTTCCTCTACAATTCTATTCTTAAGCCTGCAACTTCTGACATTATGTTTGCCTTTGGATTTTTGCTACATAAAGTAAATACGCTCACTGGGAAGAGTAATTCATTACCCGTTTTCAGTAATACCTACATTAACAGAAATTCATTCATCAGAAAGACGGGTCAACAAGCCATTAATTTTCCATCTTGGAAGTAACAAACTATCAAAACAGAGAAAAATGGACTCTGAAATAAAGTTCTTACAAGGAACAGTTTTTCCTTGACTTGTACTAAAATGAAAGTTCTTTGCTCCACTTTCAAGGAGTGTCAAAGAAAAAAAGACTCAAGCAGACAATTTTACCTCTATGACAAAATACACTATGTAATAAAATCTTTTGTCCAGATAGGAGTTTAGGGGCCATAGGGAATACCTGGCTTTATAAAAAGCTTCCTTATTTCCAATTATATAGGAGAAGCTGAGGATATATCATTTTTCTAAAATGTCTGCAAAAAAGAATCTTTCATTTCTTTGCTAATAAAGCTTCAGGACTAAAGCAACTATTCTTAAGAATAGGATGCTATGGATTCTAAATAATTCTTAATTATTCTTAAATATTCTTAATAATATATTAACTCTTCTTAAGAATAGAATGTTATGGATTTACTTTAGACACCTTGCTATAGTGTAAATGTACTTCTGGAAACTCAACACTGGAATGATTATGATAAAAATATTTACTCTCCTCTTTAATTCTAGCCTCAATTCATTTCAGATTCTGTTAAACAGGGTAATTTTAAAGTAATGGGAATAAAGTGATATTTTCTGCTTAAAAAAACCCAAAAAGATATGGAAGCAACCCAGTGTTCATCATAGATGCATATCCATTCACTTATCTTGATGAGCTCTGAGAAATGTATAGAATTGTTGGATCATTATATTATACACCTGAAACTAATAGAACACTGTATATTAAAAATATTTGAATAAAAATAAAATTAAAATTATAAAAAGGTATTATTCAAGATCCAGTCTACTCCTTAGACTTTTCTTCATTAGTGCTGGATTTGAAACACGTTCTCAGTATCTGGAAGCCCTGGAGAGTACATCATGCTGGGAGAAAAACCCTAAATAGATAAAAAAAAAAAAAAAAAAAATTTCGCATCTGCCTTTATATACCCTTTTCCTTGGCACCTTGTGGTGTGGAGACCTCACTGTCACCCACATCACTGAATTTTGCCTCTAAATCGTTCATTCCTTGGGCTAATTTTGGCAATTGTGTTAGAGGGAACCAGGCTCAAAAAGATTAGGGTTAGGATGGGAGACGTGTCTGTTTACTTTAACCTTCTTTTGTCTTTTTCATATCTTGGCATCTATACTGTCTGAATGCCTGAAATCCTAACAGGACATATGTAAAACAATTATCCCAAACAGAAAGCAGTGGTAAGAAAAAGTAGAATTTGCAAAACTGTGCCCATTAAAATGAAAATGATGAAGCTTTTGATGTTCTTACACAGTGACCTAGATTCGAAAACTGATGCATTCAATGAATGCATTCCTCAAATGGATTACCATTTCAAACTGAAAATGATGGTGGTTGTTGTCAGTCTTTAATCAAGGGCTCATTATCAATGCAAATTTTCACCCTTGACAAGGATATCAAAGAGCCTTAATCGATAGTGATCTGCAAACCATTATCCATCATGATTTATATCTTTTACGAAAAACCCATTGGTCCAGAATTGGGTGTCGGAAATGATGTATCTACAACAAAGAATGCTTTACGCACCTGAAATCCACAAGGTACAGAGAGAACACCTCAACTGGGACAAATGGGCGTGCAGAGTGCTCTCACTCGAATTATTTAATAATCAGAAATACTCGAAATGGAGAGTGAGAGGCAGTCATACGGTAGCACAAAGAATCTTTTTATTCTTTCTTTCTTTTTCTTTCTTTCTTTCTTTCTTTCTTTCTTTCTTTCTTTCTTTCTTTCTTTCTCTTTCTTTCCTTCCTTCCTTCCTTCCTTCCTTCCTTCTTTCTTTCTTAATGTTTATTTTTTTGAGACAGAGAGAGACAGAGCACCAGTGGGGGAGGGGCAGAGAGAGAAGGAGACAGAGAATCTGAAGCAGGCTCCAGGCTCTGAGCTGTCAGCACAGAGCCCAATACAGGGCTTGAACTCACGAACCGTGAGATCATGACCTGAGCCAAAGTCAGACACTTAACTGACTGAGCCATCCAGGCACCCCACAAAGAACCTATTTAAATGTAATAAAATATTCCCAGACTTTTTCAAACAGTGAACTGGAAAGTGTATTATCATGGGGATGGAGATGGTTGGGAAAGGGGAGGGAGGAGAGAAAGAATAATTCTCCATAAAACTTGGTCAATCACTTGACATACATTACATTTGACAATATTTTACATATTGTTGGAAATTGCAAAAGTAATCATAACTAGAGAATTGTTCCTTAAATCTTTTAGAACATCAAGATATATTTACGTTTTGGTAGGTAGATCTTGAGATAAAAAGTGTCACAAATGCAGTCACTGCAGAGCTAAAAGAAAGCTACTGACGAAAATGAAGAAAATGGGAGAGAATTTGTTTTAAAATTGATATTGGCTGGCTATCGGTTATTACAACATGATACTAAAGAGCCCAAATCATTAGATTCAATCCCTTAAGGGATCTGTTAAGTTTTCCATTCTCTGGTAGGAAAACACATTCCTGAGATTCGAGTCATTTTTCACAAGGTGGGGCTGGGAGAGAATACAAAACGGAATTATAGAAAAAGGAAGTGTTACTTGAAGCAATTGCCCCCCCCCCAAAAGGAATAAATGATGTCTTATTCATGAACTAAGAGCTAAAGGCAAATTTAATATAGTCTTCCAGTTTAACAATAATGATAAAAATAATGATGATAAATATATATAATTAGATGTGACCTTACATTTCCCTTAAGTCTTTTCGGAACATAAAGGTCTTTATTAGCCAAAGCCGATCAGTGTTTATGGAAAAAGAAAATCATGAGTCCTATGTTATAGCTACTACTTCTCCCTGAGGGATAGTACCTGGTCCTGAGGATTAGCAACATTTTCCAGCCACGTATCAGCAGCCTGCCCTCTCCTAGGAGGTTCAGATTCTGGAAGCCATTTCCCTGAACATATCACATTGAATGACCATAGGTACCCCAAATATAGTATGTCTTTATCCCTCAACTTGGTTCATCTTTTTTATACTAAATTTCAGTTTGGGGGACCACCATTCATCTATTACCTCAAAACCAGCAATTGAGACTTTATAAAAATGCCTCTTTTCTCCCAATGTCTGGTCAATGCCACTCTTGTTAATTCTCTAATCTGACTTCTCTTCTCCAACCTTACAATTACTGAGCTAACTTCAGACTTTATTTCCCACTTCTAACTGATCTCTCTACAGTTTTAACCCTCTTAAATGTATCTTGCTATTTATTATCACAATATTGCATTGAAACCACTAGCTTAAACCTTGCGTGGTTACACTAAACTTGTCTGTTCATGAATCTTTCTAACATACCAGATTCCTAGTTCTTCAAGAATAGGAATTATTGGGGCACGCGGGTGGCTCAATCGGTGAAGCTTCCTACTTTGGCTCAGCTCATGATCTCACAGTTTTGGGTTCAAGCCCTGCGTCGGGCTCTGTGCTGACAGCTAGCTCAGAGCCTGGAGCCTGCTTCAGATTCTGTGTCTCCCTCTCTCTCTGACCCTCCCCTGCTCACACTGTCTCTCTCTCTCTCAGAAATAAAACATTAAAAAAATAAAAAATGTAAATGTTTAAGAATAGGATTTATCTTATTCATTGTCTACAACCAAAATACCAAATATGTTGCTGACAGATAAAAGGTACTTTGTGACTTTTTTCAATAAAAAAATTCAGATATATAAAAATTATGCCAAAGATTAAATTGCTATTATCAGTTTTAATATGGTGAGTGGAATCTTTTATTGAAACAAATACTACTGTCAACTTTGACTTAACTAATGATATTTTCTCCAAAGTTTATGCCATCCATGTGCTCTCCAGAGAATGTCAATAATTCTTTGTGTTCTTATTTCCATCTTCTGGATCAAGTTATCATGCACTAATGTGTTTACTCTAAATAATAATAAAAAAAAAAATAAAAACAATGAACTAGAAAGGAGTTCTGAACTATCTCTTTAATCTTCCTATTCCAATTTCTGCACTTTTAAAAAACATAGTTCCTGAAAAATAAGGCAAATAAAAGTGCTTCTGCTGGTTATAAAATACCAGGACACAAACATGGCTTCTTTCTTCAAGTATATAGTCAACATTTATGAATTCAAATTGTTTCTCTTCTCTTTTGAATTAGTTCTCTGTTCTCAAGCTGCCAAGACTATCCTTGTGTGTGGATATTTACTATATTGATTTTAAGAATCAACATTCTTAAATGTTGATACAAGTTTTGACCGATTACAGAAGACTTCAAGGTTTTATTCACTAAAATCAGCCTAATTCAACACTTTCCAAGAACTGATAGGAAACTAGTTTCTGGTTTTCTGGGCCCCACGCATGCATTTATTTTAAACGTCACAGTGTACTTTGAAAGAGTGAAAAACCATAAGGAGTCAGAACCATGAAAACCACACTTGATTAGAAACACTGCTGGGAATTAGAAAGGAGAACATTATGATTCTAGGAAACTCATCTTTGCACCAACTCAGTTATTATCATACGGTTGTTTTACAGAAGAAACCACAACACAGGATTCAAAGACTTCCTCCCAGTTTGCACAGGAAACAGATGGGCACCAGGCCTTCTCCAAGTCTTTGGAGGAGACCAAGTCCAGGGGCTGGTATAGCTTTCCCCATCAGAGGACAACACACCAGTCCTTAGCCTCCATTCCTCATCTCCACCCTCACTTTTATCTAGGGATGCTCTTATCCCCAGAAAAAAGTTATTAGATATGCAGTGCCTGGGTGGCTCAGTCGGTAAAGCACCCGACTCTTGGCTTCACCTCAGGTCATGATATCACAGTTCATGGGTTTGAGCCCTGCGTAGGGCACCCCTCTCAAAATAATAAATAAATTAGAAAAAGGGATTAGATAAAGAATAAGCTATAAGGGATAAGAAATGTCATTTGGCTCAACTTCCCAGTATAGGCCATCTCTGCAACAAATAATTCTTAGAGTGGCACATTCTCTGGTCTTCTTTGGTTTTATCCAGTCCCTGTAATGACTTCCCAAGTGGTCTCCCCAGCCTCACCTTGGAGTGCCTTCCACTTAGACCCTCCACTTAGTGGCCTTCCACTTAGCCCCTCCATCAGCTTACTGAATGCATCAAGCTCTTTGCCACGTCAAGAACTCAGCAGGTGCTTTTTGCTCTATCTGGATTTTTCTCTCCTAACTGTCCATCTGACTGGCATCCAGACATCTTTCAGTCTCAACTGAAACATAGTTTCTTCAGACAAGTCTTCCTGACCAATCCCAGCAACTTTCTCTCCCATCAACCTTTGACTTTTACTTTCTTTTAGTGGCATAAATTCCTTCCCATTTTGGAACACTATTTTCTTGTATGTAGAAAGAAAAGGGAAGCACAATAGAAACTGAGTAATTCTACTTTCACTCACATCCACTAACTTCCTTATTCACTGCTTTGCTCTGAACAATGCTAGAAGAATCTTTGGCTCTCAGCATTTTCTCAGGCTTCAGCCCACTCTGGGTTTTACTCTTCTCTTACTATTGTTTACAGCTCATGCAACACCTTTGTGCGTATTTCTCATTATGTGTTCCTTTGTTCATCTGTTCTACAAGCCAGTTTTTAAAATTGATTTTTCTGGAGACTCATACATTTTTCTAGTGGTCTCTCTTTAGGGATTAAGTGAAATGCTCTTTCCAGCATTTGTTAAAGTTAGTTTATAGAATTCCTTATTTTTAAGGACTCTGTCTTCTGTCAAAGTTACCAATGATTCCAAGCTGCCACAGGCAATTATCACTTCCTGGGCCTCATCCCACTCTGCATCTTTGCAACATCTGACACAAGTGACCATTCCCCTTTTTTTGGGAAACACTTCCTGGCTTGGGTTCCATGATGATACTCTTTTCTAGGGAAGGAGGGAGGTTATTTTTGTTTGTTTTTTGTTTGTTTGTTTGTTTGGTTTGGTTTTTACTGGCTTCTTCTATGCAAGATCCCTCAATGTTAGAATGAGCCAGAGCACAGTCCTTAGGTGATATGCTCAAGAGCAGGGCTCTAACCAGCGGCCAAAACTCTTTACTGCCAAATGTCTATGTTCAACTACGACTGCCTCCAAGTGCTCCAAATTCGATATCCAAAAGCCCAATGTGACATTTCCACAAGGACACCTCAAATATACCCCAAAAGGCTGAAAAGGAGTTCTGCATCTCTTCCAGTTTTGTCATTTCACTTAGTGTTATCCGTCTTAGGAGACAGCTCACCATCTATCCAGTGTCTGGTGATCATTTCGGTTCTTCCTTTTCTTCATCCCACCCTTTATCCAATTTGTCAGCAAGGCCCGCCAGCTCTGCCTTCCAACGGTTCCTGAATCTATTTCTCTCCAGGCCCACTGTTCCAACTCTGCTCTATGCCACTGTCATCTGCCGAAATAGCCTCCTAGCTCGTCTCTCTTCTCCTCTGCTCACCCTACAGGATCTTCTCTTCAGGGAGGCCAGGGGGATCCTTCAGAAAGATGGCGTCCTCTTCCTTTGAATCATACAGCACTCTCCTACCCCTCCAGGTCACTCTCAGTATTTTACATTAAAAAAATTTTTAAATAGTACAGAAACTTGTGTAATAGCTAATTTGTATATTGACTTGGGTGTCTATCTTTCAAACAAGAATGTAATTTCCATGATATTAACCTCTATTATCCACTGGCTTAGAAAAATACCAAGGCTCAGAATACGCTCAGTATCTGTTGAGTGAATTTTAAATAGACAATATCTAAATCATAGAATCTTCTCACTTCATTCAGATCACAAATCGAAAGTCAACAATGTGCCTTAGGACTTTCAAAGCCCTCTGTGACCTGGCCTCATGATCCCGCTCCCCCACTTCTTGCTACCCTCACCCCCTCCTCCAGGTGTGCAGGCTTCTTTGGTTCCTGAAAGATACCAGACAAACCCCTGCTAGTTATCCTTTCTGTCTGGAAAACTCTTCCTCCTCACAACCGCATGGCTTACCCACTGACTTCCTTCAGGCCAACATTCAAAGATCTTCCTCTCGGTAAGGCTGTCTAATAAATAAATTAGAAAAAGGGATTAGATAAAGAATAAGCTATAAGGGATAAGAAATAAGCTCAACTTCCCAGTATAGGCCATCTCTGCAACAAATAATTCTTAGAGTGGCACATTCTCTGGTCTTCTTTGGTTTTATCCAGTCCCTGTAATGACTTCCCAAGTGGTCTCTCCAGCCTCACCTTGGAGTGCCTTCCACTCAGCCCCTCCACTTAGCGGCCTTCCACTTAGCCCCTCCATCAGCTTACTGGGCATCTGGTCTAAAATTTCAACACGTGCTGGGCCATGCCACTGACACTTTCTGCATGCCTCCTCTGCTGTATATATTCTCTCCCAGCACTTATCTCTAATAGATTATAGATTCAGTATATTACTCAACATAACATATTATAGCTTATATTATAGTTATGTATCTTGTTTACTCTCTATTTCCCCAATAAAAGGCAAGCTTTTTCGGGCCAGAGGCTTTTTTTTTTTTTTTTTTTTGTCTGTTTTGTCCAACTCTGTCCACACAGAGCCCAGACCACTGCCTGACAGTAAGAAATATCTGTTGCATAAATGAATAAGAAACTTTAATCCTTTTTCTTAAGACACCAAACAGTTGTTTAGTTAAAAAAGACAACTAATGAAAGATTTGTTTGATTGTGTGTTACTCTCATTATTGGTAATCTAGACAAGTTTCCTCCATTCAACACGGGCCTATGAGAGAAGGCTAATATTTGGAGAATATGAATAAGGATTGTGTGAAACTAAGTAATACCCTCAACTCCACTTATGAGTTTTACAATAGGCTTTTATTATGCTTAGTGATGTTGCTATTCCCTACTACTATGTAATGAACTTCATCTCTAGGTACACCTAATAATGAGTACAAAATCATTCTCCTTTAGGGGCATCTGGGTGGCTCAGCTGGCTAAGCATCCAACTTCAGCTCAGGTCATGATCTCACAGTTTTTGGGTTGGAGCCCCACATAGGGCTCTGTGCTGACAGCTTGGAGCCTGGAGCCACCCCATCCCTCTGTCTCTCTCTCTCTCTCTCTCTCAAAAATAAACATTAAAAGTTTTTTTAAAAATCATTCTTCTTTAGCCACCAACTCTAGAAGTGACATACTCTTCATGGGCAACACCTGGTTTGTCCTATTTCTACTGTAATTGTTTTCCTTCATCTCAACATCACAATTATCTTGCTTAACAGCTAGACAACTGGTTAACCTACCCTGATGAATCAACTCAAGAAACTGGATTAATTGTGAGCGGAGCTTTATGTGAATAGTTGGTCTATGTTTCATGCTGTGCTACCAACTTGAAAGACCAAATACCTAACATGAAGCTTTCCAGAGTGAGAAGGGTGGGAAAAGAGCAGATTTCTGTTCTAAACCACCTGTGGTTTGGGAAAAATTCCACTTTTCCAGAAAAACAGTTAAATAAATGAAAAGCAATTCAGAAACCAACCGATCATGTTAGAATGAAGCCAGTGTGCCAAGAAGGTGAGAAGACCAACTTAGGAGGGTTACCTTCCCTATCAGGTCAAATATGCCCATTCTAGAAATAGCCTGTGAGACTTGTCATTGGCTTACATTTGACAGATTCCCTTTATCCCTTCTTGGCAACTGTAAGAACAGGCTCATCCAGTTTCATCTGAAATGTTTTGTTTTCCTTTCAAAAGCACTGACGGTAACATTTTATGGGAGGCCATAGTCAGTTCTTAAGCAGAAAAGCCTTATTAATATTAAGGTATCTGTCAGGATTACTCTTTTTTGGTCGTCCGTAAGAATCCCCTCTTGCCTTAAAGAAGGCCTGATGCCATCTATGAAAAATAACTATTTAGGCGGAAAGGCACAAGGCAAGCGTGACTCTCACTTCATATTACAATGTAGACTTTATAATAACTTCAGAATTCAACAGGCTATAATGCCGAAGCCCATCTCTTCTGTTAACTTCTCAAATTCAGAACTATACAACCATACACACAAATATATATATTTATTTATTTACTTATTTACAATATCACTGAGTTTGCGTGATTGTAACTAAATATTAAAAATAGTAAGGGCGCCTGGGTGGCTCAGTCAGTTGAGCGACTGACTTCGGCTCAGGTCATGATCTCCTTGTCTGTGAGTTCAAGCCCCGCATCCCCCCTGGAACCTTCAGATTCTGTGTCTCCCTCTCTGTCTGCCTCTTCCCTGCTTGTGTGCTCTCTCTCTCTCTGTCTCTCAAAAATAAATAAACATTTAAAAAGAGGAATAGCACACATTTTAAAAAATAGAAATAAAAATTCATAGCTACTGTTATCTTAAATAACCATTCTGTTGGTAATGACCTTGGAACGACATTTACTCATGTGGGCTTAGTTTACTAATGTACCATTTAAATCAACTGGAACCTTATACTCTTAATTTTAGCTCTTGAAATAAAAAGCCAGTAAACATCTTACAGGTGTGGTGACTTTAACCAAACACAGCTTTTTCCTAGGAATGCAGCCTCTAGCTTTCGCTAGTCATCTGCTCCTACAGCTTTCAAATAATTAAATAACGTTGTGTTGGGTGGGAAGCTTGGAAGCTAAGGTCCTGTGACCACTTGAACAAGCACACACGCACGCGCCCTAGTAGCTGCCGCGCCTGGATCAGAATTTGGAAATAAGTGAGCAAAAACCTGGAAGACAGAAATTGCTTTTGATTACCATGCGGTACCTGAGGAAGTGCAGAGAAATGTCCTATCACTTACCTGGCTGGCCTCACTAAATGACAAACCTCCCCTTCAATGAAACTCTAAACATATGATTATGATGATCAGGATTATGATTATGTTGGCTGGTTTTGAGATACAAATAAAAGGAAAATGGCATTGCTGTATCTGGGTTGGGTTTTTTTTTTGGGGGGGGGGTTGCTGTTTGTTCAATCCTAGCCAGCTGTTGGGACGGAAACACCCAGAGTCCGCCCCCTCGAGTGTCCCCGGGACCCCGGCTCGCGCAGGGCGCACCCCCTGGCAGGCTCGGCGCGCCCCTCTGCCGGCCTGCCGCTCGCCATCCGCGTCTCACTTCCTTCTCCCCGGGCCGCCGCGGAGAACACCCGGACTGGGTGGGATCGCATTCCAGCAAGAACAGCCCGGCTTGCCCAACTCACCAGCCTGCGAAGTTTCCTCGGCGAAGAGGGCCGGGTGTCAGGTTTCAGAGACCTCCTTCCCCTTCCCGAGCCCTTGAACTCCGGGCTTTTCCACGCCCGCGGCCGCACGGGATCGGCTCTACAGGGCGCCACTCATCGGGACAGCTCGTCGCGCCCACCCTGTGGCTCGGGAGCGGTGCCCAGCCCCTGGCCGTCGGCACTGCGGGTGGCTGGACTGCTAGCACCACCCCCGGGGCTGCCGAGCCGCGGGGATCTGGAAGGTCTGTGTGAGAAGAAGGCGTGTCTCCCTGTCCTAACGCGGATGTGCAGGGAGCTCAACTCGGGCAGATCTTGCGGGTGACTCAAAGGCCCTGGGCTTCTGGAGAAACTCCACGCTGCCAGGCTGTACGCCCTCGCCGCGAGCTCATTTTTATTCCTCTGTTTCCCCGTGTTTTCTCTGCTCTTATTCAAAGAGCCCAGGGCACTGTGAGAACTGCTTCCAACGCATTGCATTTCCTCCTCCCAGGGGAGGTCTCATTAGCTGCGGGGAGAGCCTGGGATTGCCGGTGGAGAACACAGAAGGGCCGCGGGAAATTAAAGGGGACTTAATGAAATTAGTGTTTAAAAGTTAGAACCTGTTAATGTGAATACATTAATCAGTACACACCATCCTGATTTTTTACCTCCTAACGTCACTTCACAGATCAGTAGGGTGGTAAGTTACTGAGGTCACGTCTGTGAGGTCAAACGAAATCAAGAGCATACACATTCACTGGACAAATATTTATTGAGAACCTACTATGTGGCAGACCTTGCTGTAGACACTTCCAGCTCCTTCTGTCCATAGGGAAGTTCCTGGCTGGCTCTCTTGAGTTGCATTTTAGACAGACTCTGACATCCCTAGTTTAGCACTGATGGTAAGAGGGAGAAACTAACATTGTATGCATTAACAGCAGCTTAATTAGTCCTCTGTGAAGAAAATTTCAAAGTTTCAAACCATTGTTGTCAACAATGAGATGCTACTTAAATTTGAATTGTCTGACCCAGTTCTGACCTTGCGCTTCAAGGGATAGTGTGGGAGGCACAGCCATTACCAGCTAAGGGCGCATCTGCCTGAGAAGTGCCGTGGGTGGAGGTGAGGCCAGCGCCCCAAACCCAAACCAAATGCAAGAAAATAAATGGTAGGAAAATAGTGGAAGAAGAAAACGATGGGAGGAGCAGGTCGGTGGCTCAGTCCAGACTCTTTTTTTTTTTTTTCATGTTTACTTATTTATTTTCAGAGAGAGCACGAGCAGGGGAGAGACGGAGGAGGAGAGAAAGAGAGAGAGGGAGGGAGGGAGGGAGAGAGAGAGAATCCCAAGCAGGCTCCACACTGTCAGTGCAGAACCCAATGCCAGGTACAAACTCAGGGAACTGTGAAATCACAACCTGAGCCGAAATCAAGAGTCAGACACTTAACCATCTGAGCTACCCAGGCGCCCCAGAGGCAGACTTGATTTCAGCTCAGGTCATGGTCTCAGAGTTCAGTTGGTAGGATTGAGCCCCATATTGGGCTCTACACTGATAGCTCAGAGCCTGCTTGAGATTCTCTCTCTTCCTCTCTCTCTCTCCCCCTCCTGTGCACATGTGTGCACACACACACACACACACTCTCTATCAAAATAAATAAACTTAAAAAAAAAAGAAAAGAGGGGCACCTGGGTGGCTTAGTCAGTTAAGCGTCCGACTTTCGCTTAGGTCATGATCTCGCGGTTCGTGGGTTCGAGCCCCGCGTCGGGCTCTGTGCAGACTGCCAGCTCAGAGCCTGGAGCCTGTTTCAGTCTGTGACTCCCTCTCTCTCTGACCCTCCCCTGCTCACGCTGTCTCCCTCTCTCTCTCTCTCCTAGAAAGAAATAAATAAAAAAGAACATTAAAAAAAAAATTTAAAAAAAAAGAAAAGAAAAGAAAAGAAAAGGACAATGGGGGAAATTGGGTCCCATAAGATTCTATTTTATTAAGAAAACATGGAAGTTTTATTTCCTGTGCCTCAATGTTCTTATCTTGAAAATGAGGATAATAAAGTTCATTACTAGTGTTATTGTGAGTAAATGACTTCATATCAGAAAAGCACATAGAATAGTATCTGGCAAGGTAAATTCTACATACGTGCTGTCTATATGTATTATTTTGGTAGCACTTATTTACTCCATTCTCCCAAAGGTCCGATTAATAAAAATTATTCTGATCTACTAGGAAAAAGTATAGGAAGTTTGGGTTGTAGATTTTCAAAACATGTATGCTGGGAATCTATATCTATGGTAAATCTGCTTTGCATCCAACAACAATATCAGTATAAAAGAAGCATGTGTCCCTGCCCCTGGAGAGAGGTAAAAGAAAGAACTTAACTCTGAATGTAATCCTTTGTATGCAGCACAGTAATTTAAAATGATTCTAAATAAATAAATAAGTAAATAAATAAATAAATAAATATTATTCTCTGTGCTAATCAGTGAAAAATCTGAATTCTTCACCCAGTTTCTGTATTCACTTACATTAATCCTAATAGCTATTATTTCCCATATGAAGTTTATAAAATCCTTGCACATAGATCATCTCATTTGACTCTCACAACACTGCTTTGAAATAGGCAAGACACCTATTATTTTTATTTTTCCCACATTAAAAAAGAAGAAAATGAGGCTGAGAAAGTCCCAACAATGTGCCCAGAATCACGAAGATCCATAAAAGAAGAACTCAGGTTTCCAGGCATGCCTGGGCAACTCAGTAGGTGGAGTGCTGGACTTCGGCTCGGGTCATGATCTCCCAGTTCCTGGGTTCAAGCCTCACAGTAGGCTGTCTGAGGTCAGCACAGAGCCCGCTTCAGATCCTCTGTTCCCCTCTCCCTCTCTGCACCTCCTTGCTCTCACAAATAAATACATATTTTTTAAAAGAATTAAAAAAAAAGAACTCAGATTTGCTGATCCTAAAGGCAGGGCTCATGGTGGTCACCACACAGTGCTGCCTCCATAGCATTTCTAGAAAAAGTTCCTGCTGTGAGAAAGTCTAATAGGCATTTATCATCTGCTTTTCCTGTCACCCTTCCCCCAGAGAAGTGTGCCAGCTGCCTTGTGGGTCCACGTTTGCAGGGACAGCCCTCCTGGAGATGCAAGAGTGGTGGAATTTTTCCTTCCCTGTGGGAAGACAGGTTCCGAGGAGGAGAAGGTGGTAGGAAAGTGAAAGAAATGATCCTGGGCCATCTCATGAAGGCCGCTTTGACCAGAGGTAGAGCAGAATAAAAGACCGTGCAAAACCAGTGAAAACAAAGTGACTGCATTATGTGTCACAATTTAAAAATAACTGCCAGGGAGGCTGAGTGGCTCAGTCAGTTAAGCATCTGACTTCAGCTCTGGTCATGATCTCACAGTTCATGAGTTTGAGCCCCGCATCGGGCTCTGTGCTGACAGCTCAGAGCCTGGAGCCTGCTTCAGATTCTGTGTCTCCATCTCTCTCTCTGCCCCATCATCTCTCCCTCTCTCTCTCTCTCTCTCAAAAATAAATAAACATTTAAAAAAAATAATTGCCTTCCTGTACCTTGAGTTTATGTACCACAAATTAAATAGACATAAATTGTCAATAGGTTTATCAATTAATAAATACAGCCCTGAGGTAAACAGATACAGAAATGTACATGGGAGACTTCTAGTTAGAAACGGCACGGGCACCTGGGTGGCTCAGTCGGTTAAGAATCTGACTCTTGATTTTGGTTCAGGTCATGATCTCACAGTCTGAGTTCCAGCCCTGCATCGGGCTCTGTGCTAACAGTGTGGACCCTGCTTGGGATCCTCTCTCTCTCTCTCTCTCTCTCTCTCTCTCTCTCTGCCCTTCCCCCGCTTGTTTGCATGTGCTTCCTCTCTCAAAATAAATAAACTTAAAGTTTCTTTTAAATTGCAAACTGAGGGCAATTGCAAACCCTAGTCAGTTAAGGGCCTGACACTTGATTTCTGCCCAGGCCATGATCTCACAGTTGTGAGATCAAGTCCCGCATCCGGCTCTTGATGAATGTGGAGCCTGCTGGGGATTCCATATATACATATCGCCCGTGCTCTCTCTCTCCATCTCTTTAAAAAGTAAAAAACAGAAAAACAAAAAAATATTTAAAAATGGCAAATTGATCACCCTTGTTTCATCCCCCCTTCCCCAAACTCCTCTAACATGAGAACAAATGGATTTTTAAATGTTATGAAGTCGTAAGGACAGACAGAAGGGAGAGGAGACCTCAAAAAGACAAAATAAACTGCAATCAATGCAATCGATGGTTGGAAGAATGTAAATCAGATGGAGACTCATAACTAAATTTGAAGAGGAGACCAGTTTACACACCGCACGCCTGGAGGAGGGGTTACGGATAAGACGTAACGTTTCCGTGCGTTAGCCTGGGAGACTCAGGCCGACGAGTCAGAAATACCACCGTAAATGGAGGCCAGGTGGTAGGGTGGACACGGGTTTGCTTAGACGTCTGTATACCGAATGCCTGGACCCAAAGCTTCCTTCCCCACTGCCGTGCGATCAGCCGACCATAAGTTCCTCCATCTGCTCAGCCCAGCCTCCAGGAGATAAGAAGTTTATTTTCTGGAGAAAGTAAACTAGAGTAATTTGTGGTTTAACAGATGAACACATATTTTCACTCGGCTCCTGTAGCAAATGAATTAAAAAGGAATTTAGATGCAAGACAGGAAAAAACTCTCAAAATTGAAAATATACTCAAAACGGGGCGCCTGGGTGGCTTAGTCGGTTGAGCGTCCGACTTTCGCTTAGGTCATGATCTCACGGTTCGTGGGTTCGAGCCCCGCGTCGGGCTCTGTGCTGACTGCCAGCTCAGAGCCTGGAGCCTGTTTCAGTCTGTGACTCCCTCTCTCTCTGACCCTCCCCTGCTCACGCTGTCTCTCTCTCTGTCTCCTAGAAATAAATAAATAAATAAATAAATAAATAAATAAATAAACATTAGAAAATATACTCAAAAAATTTTTAATTTGGGGCGCCTGGGTGGCTTAGTCAGTTAAGCGTCCGACTTTCGCTTAGGTCATGATCTCGCGGTTCGTGGGTTCGGGCCCCGCGTCGGGCTCTGTGCTGACTGCCAGCTCAGAGCCTGGAGCCTGTTTCAGAGTCTGTGTCTCCCTCTCTCTCTCACCCTCCCCTGCTCACTCTGTCTCTCTCTCTCTCTCTCTCCTAGAAATAAAATAAAAATATTAAAAAAAAATTTAAATTTGACAGGTTATAAAATTATGTTGAAAAAATCTTCAGGAAAATAGAAAATAGCAAACCTAGGAGAATAGAACAATTGGAGAAAGGGGACATTTTTCTGACTAATGGGAATCTGAGAGAGTTCCCAGAAAAGAGTCTTTTGTACCCAGAAAGAACATTTGAAAAATTATTGATAAATGTGTGTGCAGTTGGAGACTGGAAGTGCTCATCTGATCCCTTGTCCTCTTTTTTCTGGGCACCCAACTGATTTCAATTCTTAGCCCTTTGCAAGCAGAGAGACATGTAATTGAGTTCTAGTCAATAGTATGTGGGCAGCTTCCAGGCCATTCCCATAAAATGACCTATGAGATCCTCCATGCTTTCCCTTTTTCGTTGTTAGTATCCAGACACAATGTCAGTAAAGAGCTCTGCGACCCTAGAAGACATCAGAGCCCTGAGATGCAAGAAATGTGTGGCTCTGAATGACTGTGTGGCATGGAATCCCAGCTACCGCCCAGTGGACTGGGGTACGAGGGAGAAATACACTCACACTATATAAAGCCACCGAGATTTCTGGACTTATTTGTAACAGCAGTTAGACTATTCTGTGTTACTGTTTGAAAGATCATTTGTGAACGACTTACAATAGATACAACGTTTACTAAACAAAGTGGAAAGAGGGTATAACTAACTCCAGGGGGAGAAATGGCTATGAGAGAAAAGAAACGTAATGTTAACATACCACTTTGTTCCGATGTAGATGTAATCAGAATCATGGGAGAGTGACAAGAGTAACCGTAAATCACTCTGTGAATAATAATTAACAATTAAGTTTTGGGGCTCCTGGGGGGCTCTGTTGGGTAAACGTCCGACATCAGCTCAGGTCGTGATCTCATGGTTCATTTGTGCCCCATATCGGGCTCTGCATTGAGCATGGAGCCTGCTTAGGATTCTGTCTCTCTCCCCCTCTCTCTCCCTGCCCCTACCCCACTTGCTCGCTCTCTCTCTCAAAATAAATACATAAACTTTAAAAAAAGAAACAGTTAAATCTTTCTTAAATTCCTTTGCCTGCCTTTTAACCAATTATCAGGTAATTTCCGAAGCATCCAAACTAACATTGATTGATGTAATTTCAGGCAAATATGTCTGTCCTCCCAAAATATATGTAGAGGGTGGAGATAAGGAAAGACAGCCTATGTACATTTGTAAGACAATTAAATCCTCAACTATTATAGCAGTCAATAGACAATGTGTAAAATTGCTAAGGAAAGAAATAGCAGAATAAGAAAACCATTTAGAAATAAATAAGTACAATGAGAATCAGTAAGTCAAATGTTTTACTATGGGGATTGAGACTGGGACTTAGGAGGAGATCTGTGCTAAGGATTTTAACACCATTTTAAAAAAAACTATGAGATGTATTACCTCAATAAAAATAAAATTAATATTAAAGTAGTATTAAAATATACATAAGGAAACAAAATATTTTAATAGAGAAAACATTACAATTTATTGAAGTATTTGTATATATTTTTACGTAATAACCTATTAGCAGTGGAGAAAATGAATTTGGGATACAGCCTGATCATTGAGATTGGCTCAGTCATTTTATTTACTCAACAAATATTTATTACGTAAGGTTTGCCTGCTACTCTGCTAGGCATAGGGGATAAAGTGGAGACCACAAAAGAAAAAGATAAGGTGCTCTATGAGAAAATGATTATTTTAAAGCTGTAAATACCAAATATATTTGGTTTCTTCTCTCCTGTCCTTGGTGACATGGGCCACTGATTTCACTTTTTGGCCAACACACTGCCTTTCATCCTTCCAAATACTCTTACAAATTGTCATCTTATCTATTGACTCGAACTTCACACTGATGAGATAAGAGGTTTCCTAACTCACCCTTCTCCTGGGATGGCAAGGAAGGTTTTGCCAAGTAGTCATGCAAGGGTTTGCCTCCAACCTCCACTGATGTTCAGTTCATATAAAGTCTGTCTAATCACAAATAAAGATCAACCCCTCCCCAGTTTGAGGAAATTCTGCAGCATGACTAAAAGTCACAAGACTGGACACCCAGGTCATGCTAGTTTTTCTAACTACTTTTAAACATGTAAGTTCAAGAAATATCTATGCTTAAGTGACTTTCTACTACCAAATTACTCTAAACATGTAACACATCAAGACCATTTTAGGCATCAGAGTGGACTTGTTCACATAATTATAATAGAGCAGCTACCCTTTATGCTGTTTTCTTAACCTCTGACTTCTAACTTCATTTTGCCTCAGTTTCTTAGAGTGTGAACTGAACATACATTGGGATCTTATATGGAAATTACTGTAACTCCATGTAATTCTTTCTTTCTATGTTAAAGGAGTATTTTGGGGGAAATGACCAAATGGTCTCATGTATACTGTTTCCATATCACCTTTATGCAAGCTCTGACGTGCTTAGAAGCCAGAGTAGACTGAGTAAGCCGTATTTCTGTATATAAGTAGTATTGAACCCCTTTATAAACAAAAAAATGTTATAAGTATAATTGTGAACATAATGGAAAATACAAAATTGTTTAATTCATTTATCAAATTAAGGACAAATAAATCAATTTTAATAAAACCAAGCAGATAGGAAAGAATCTAACAACACATATACATACACATAAATACAATTATATGTCAACATGTGCAATCATGTGCAAATGTAAGTATAGTTTTACACAAGGACATGCATAGACATATATTTGCTTAATGCTAGCTTTATAATGAGCTACAAAATAAAATGTTATATGTGCTTCCCAGGTAATTATAAACAAATGTGTGATGATTTCTTCATTTTCTCAGAACACATTACCAAAAGCAGTGTTCTTGCTCACAGCTCCTGCTACTTTTTACCTGCAAACACTTCAAATTGTGATCACATACACTCAGGAATAACTAACCATTTCTTAAATTGTTTTGCTTGCCTTTTAACCAACTATCAGGTAATTTTTCCATATTTCCATCCAGACTAACATTGATTGATATAATTTCAGGCAAATATGTTTTCCTCCCAAGATGCTTTCTTGATGAAAGTAAAATACTTTCATAAATGTGCCATTAAAAGAGATCTATAATGACACCAGTATAAGAAAAACACATCTTATTAAAGGCATAATTTGGGAAATGATGTTGCTTTATACTTGATCATATACATTAAAAGATAATTCCCCCAAAAAACAACAATTAGTAAATGAAGATTTGGTCTTAGCAAAGAATCCCATGCTAAGTGATTACTTTTCAAAACTATGTTTTCAAGACTATCTTAAGAAATAATCCTACATTGGGGCGCCTGGGTGGCTTAGTCAGTTAAGCGTCCGACTTTCGCTTAGGTCATGATCTCGCGGTTCGTGGGTTCGAGCCCCGCGTCGGGCTCTGTGCAGACTGCCAGCTCGGAGCCTGGAGCCTGTTTCAGTCTGTGACTCCCTCTCTCTCTGACCCTCCCCTGCTCATGCTGTCTCTCTCTCTCTCTCCTAGAAATAAATAAAAATATTAAAAAAAAGAAATAATCCTACATTATAATTAAATGAAACATGATCTCTTTTTATGAATATGGTAAAAGTTTCTAAGACCATAGCAAATTTTTATTATATTTCTAATATATATTTCAATGTTCTATTTCCAAAATGACTTGAAGATGCTAAGTACTGCAGCCATACAATACCTCCTGAAATATATATCACTGCCATAAACACTAAGTTGTTGCTGTTCTGTGGAATTTTGAGCTACGGTTTCATTACTACTGCAGATTGAGAGAATGGAAGAAAATCCGTGCATACTTTATATAAAATACAGGCTTTTTTAGAAATATGCAGCCTAGCTTAAATAAATCATACACAATTTATCATTATAGTCATGTATTTGACGCGTCTCGAGAAAGAAGATGTTTTAAAGGAACCAACCAATAGGGACTCCTGGTGGCTCAGTTGGTTAAGCATCCAATTCTTGATTTCGGCTCAGGTCATGATCTCATGATTCATGGGTTCGAGACCTGCATCGGGCAGTGCACAGCCTTCTTGAGATTCTCTCTCTTTCTCTCTCTGTCCCTCACCTGCTCTCTCTTTCTTTCTCAAAAATAAATAAATTAACATTAAAAAATAAAGGAACTGATAAAAGAATACATGATCAGAATGAAGATACAAAATTAATAACAACTCATTTTCTTGCACTTCTCCACCTATAAAAGTGGTAAATATTAGTCAACTTCTTGGTATAAGGCATCCAAACCAATGCATGTCTTAGTGAGAGTCCAAAAAAGTCAAAGGGGTCAGATACTCATGATAGCAGTGGTGGAATATAGGCTCTGTGTGCAATAGCCTCAAAAGGTCCTAATGGTAACATTCTAATCACATGACTGAATGTGGTTAGGCTTGTAACTCTAGTCCTACCCCAGAGTGCCCTACAGTGGGCAACAAAACATCAAACCTAGAAAAAGCAATCTTACAAGTAAAAGAAATATGGAACTTGCCAATTCATATAAGCAAAAAACTGAGGAAACATGTATGGGAATGGACTCTAAGGGTGATGGCACCAAGGGGAAGGAGCACAATTTCAGCACAGGATGCATCGATGAATATGGATGCCCAGGATAAAATGTAGTAATTTGATTGAGAGGGCTTATCACTGTGTTCTCAGTTTGATGAAACTCAAACCTAGTGTAAGCCCTATCTTAATGCAAAGAACCACCCTTGTTCCTTAGGAAGGACACTGCAACATGACAAATACATTCAGAATGTTTTCTTCCCACATTTTCCCAAAAGATCAGGTAGTTATTTTCCAAGACAATTGGCCCTGGGGAATAGGAACCTTTCTGGAATAGAACATTGACTCTGAGACGTTACTGATGACTGAATAACAAGAAAGTCACTGCAATTCAAAGATTAGAGTCAGAGTCTGTGGCTTAATCACATTCTACTTCACAGTAGGCTCAATAGGAGCCATCCCGTGTTTATTTTGCCATTTTTTTCCCTTAGCCTATAGATTAAAGGTCAGTGTGATAGAAAGGTTAATTTCTGAATTTCTTGTACTGAAACTATGCAGCACAAACCTAGAGAACATATCCAAAGAGACAGTTATTCTCGGAACAAATTGCAGATATTAGTGTCACTTTGCTACTATGAATTTGAATGATGTATATAAAGAAGGTAATTCCTAACACATTTCCACCTGATTCTCTACATTGATCTGTGTAGAAGGTAAATGGAGCTTCAATAACGACAATGAATACCTAAAGGCTTATCAGATGGTGACTTCCATTTTAGTTAATGCAACTGATCAGAGGGGTACAGATTTTAATATACTTGGTATACTTGGCAGGTGGCTCTAAGTCATTTGTATACTGAATTACCTGTAAGGATCTCCATTTGATCCAGGTTTTAGACAAAGCACTTCTGCTTCTTGTTCTGTCTGCCCAGTGGATTTGTATGATAAAAGATTTATCTGGAGTAGAATAAGGTGCTCTTAGAGTCTTTGGAATATCTTACAGGGATCATTTTGGAAGCCTCTATGTATAAGATTATAGAAGTGGGGATTTCCCCACATTCTGGATAGAGTAAGATGAGCAAGAATTCTAAATCAAAAGGCTTAGGTTTTACTATAAGATCTGCCAGGAGACATTTGTAATGGATGTGTCTTTGATCTTACATGTTAAATACACAGAGTTTTAAAATAATTTCTTTTGCATATGAAAATTTCACATGTCTGATATCACTAGAAGTATCCAAAGAATGAATGTTTGCTGAATGATCAATAAATAAAGGAATCTGTTCACTCCCTTGAGTTCACCTTAGCAAGCAGGTTTTCAAGGAAAGGGATAGGAGTTTCTTATCCATTCTGTGCTTTATATTTCAGCAAATCTGATTTTTCATAATTGAAATGTTAAAAGTTGGAAAAACTGTTTGTGAAAATGATTCAAAGCAGTAAATACCGGACTCTCAAAGTAAATGTGCTTTGCAATAAAATTGCCCATAGCAGATTAAGGAAACTTCTTGAGGCATAATGCTACAAATGTGTGTATTTCTTCTCAATGAAAACTCCAGTGAGAAACTTTGACTCCCTCACAGTAGTTACTATAATCTTAGGTCACAATTAAAGGTAAACATATTGCCAACTCTCTCTCCTACCATTTAACGAGATAAGTCACAGAAATGCCTTGTCTATAGCTGGGCACCTTCAGCCTTGCCTTGACTCATTAGTGGCAAAACCGGATTTGTAACAATCAGAAAATACGCTGCCCAAACTTGCATGTAAGGATCTAAGATCTTTTAATAACAAGCAAATGGAATATAGAAAGGAGTAAAGAAAAGCCTTCCAAGGTCATTCTCGTCACAGACAAGGACCACAGAGCCCTAGAGGAAAGAGCCATAACTGACATCAACATGAGAGCAAGGTATTAACATATTCCTATGCCCTGACATCTGGTTTCTTCTCTGAATTATGCCAATTAAAGGCATAATTGCAGAGAAAGACAGAGGACGTAGGCTTCTTAATTCATTCTATTCCCCATGCTGAGACTTAGAATTATCATTTGTAGCAAGAAGATGGTAAATAAATGTCGTAAGTTTTAGTTTTATTTGTCATTATTTCATATGTGTTTATTACATGTGTATATACATACATATGTATATATATGTATGTGTACCTTTTCCTTATACCAAAGGTTAAATTCTTCATTTTGTTTTTAAACCACTAGAAATAAGAAAGTTATTAGCAGAAGTAATTCCTAAAATGTCCTGGTTACTTAATTCAGAATCACAGAAACTCAAATTAAAAAAATTTACATTTATTTTTATTTTCGAGACAGAGAGAGACAAAGCACAAGCAAGGGAGGTGCAGAGAGAGAGGGAGGCACAGAATCCAAAACAGGCTCCAGGTTCTGAGCTGTCAGCACAGAGCCCAATGCAGGGCTCAAACTCACAAACTATGAGATCGTGACCTGAGCCAACGTCCCACGCTTAACCAACTAAGCCACCCAGGTGCCCCAGAAACTCAAATTTTAAAAGCAATCATCTATGTTAAAATTTCCCAAACTTTTTTCCGAGGAGCACTATGTCTAGAGATATTAATAACTGTGTGTACATAAGAAGTGTTCCATAGTCAGATTATTTGGAAAATACTGCATCTGCTATCACCTCTTAAAATTCCCACTGAGTGAGGCTGGCTCGATTGGTAGACCATGCAACTCTTGATCTCAGAGTCATGAGTTTAAGCCCCATGTCGGATATGGAGACCACTTAAAAAAAAATTCACAAAGTGAGTGCTCACATACTAAAGTCTCTGCATTAATGCAACTTCTTCAGTCTAATTTAGCCTGTCTTATCCAAAGTAATTTGGCAATAAAATTTCTTTACTCATAAAACTCCTATTTAACATCTCCTAGAAGTATTATTGTCAGAACATCTGAAAGTTTTCAAGTAGCTTAACTCACTCATTCTGGAGATGAGGAAATGTAATTGTGTATGACAACATAGTGAACTCACCAACACCTATTCTCAATTCGTTTCTGTTTTCCAACCATTGATCAAAATGTTATCCTAGATCCCAAAGTCCTGTTGAGTACATGTTTACCTTCTCTTCATCCCCCAAATCAAAAAAACAGCAATGAAGGAATTAGAATGGCATTAACTCATGAAGATGACAGCAAGAGAAAGGTGCAGCAGTTATTCTGATTAGCAAGCAGATGGAAGTGTGCCTTAGCAGAGTGGAGGAAACACCCACTACGACCCTCCTTGAGTGTGGGGGCACCTGGGTGGCTGAGTTGATTAAGCATCTGACTTTGGCTCAGGTCATGATCTCATGGTTTGTGAGTTCGAGCCCCACGTTGGGCTCTGTGCTGACTTGTGTGGAGCTTGACTGGGATTCTTTCTCTCCCTCTCTCTCTGCCCCTTCCCCTCTTGCACAGGCACTCACTCTCTCTCTCTCCTCTCAAAATAAATAAATAAACTTAAAAGAAAAGAAAAGACCATGCATGGGGACACAGAGAAGAGTGACCCATTCTCTGGAGACACGAAGTATTGCCAAAAGTAGGGGGTGGCTATGAAGCTGAAATATAAGGATTGAGCACACATTCCATGTAGAATACCTCCACTCCCACCAAACTTTGGGAAATATCTATTTCTAAGTGACTCAGTGGGTAATGAAGCACAGGAAGTCTCCCAGAAAAGTAATAAAACAACTTAGATTCTCCTGATGATTCATTTTTTTTCCATAGGAAATGCATTAGTGTCAGGTAATACTTATTAAGCACTGAGTATATAAAAGGAATGGACTAGTCCCTGGGGACACAAAAGTTACTTAACAGCAAAATTTATAGGAAAGCCTTGATTCCTGGTCTTAAGGGCTCACAAGGTTTTTCTGATTTTAAGCCATTCATTGAAGAGGTATTTAGTGAGCTCTAACAAACTTTACAAGGTCCTATGTTTAAATTTCAGAATAAATTCCATAATGTCTCCAATCCCTTGTTTCCTCTTTTATATAAAAAGGCTAATAGTAACAGTAATCACTTTAGAGAGTTGCATGCATGAAAAAAAAAAAAAAACTTTGATTGATATTTCTGGTAAATATAAATGTAAGAAAGCACAGTATTCCCTAGAATTAAGTATTGTTCAACCAAATTTATTGGGAGCCTGCTAAGTGAGAGACCTGAGATTTTACAGTGGAACCTGAAAGCTCCCCTTTACTAAAAGGGAACTGGGTATCTGGAAGAGATTATACCTGGGCAGGAGGGACCTGTCGAGATGATACATGTGGCCACTGTCTTGACTGTGGGGATGGCTTCTTCAGTATATTCACATGTCAGAATGTACCATATTGTGCACTTGAATTACGTGCTGCTTATTTTATGTCAATTAAAATTCAATAAAGCCATCTACAAAAGGAACATAAAAATCGCACCTGTTGTCTTCTTTAACTCCTCTCCCTCCAACTCTAACCCTTCAATGTGGGGTACATTGTGGGCACTTGATATTTGATTCTGTTTTGACAGTAAAGACCTGCATAATCAATCATAAATTAATATACTTAAAAAATTCACTAGCATATTGGCTTTATTTGAACAAGTTGACATGTGGCATTATTTGTGGATGAATGGTGGAGATTTTTTTTTGAGAGAGAGAGAGAGACAGAGAGAGAGAGAGAGAGCAGGGGTGTGGCAGAAAGAGAGGGAGAGAGAGAGATCTCGAGAAGACTCCTCACTGCCAGCACAGTGCTCGAAGCGGGATTCAAACTCATGAACTGGGAGGCCATGACCTGAGCCGAAATCAAGAGTCAAATGCTTAACTGACTGAGCCACCCAGAAGCCCCCAGTGGCCCCAGATATCCAGTTCCCAAATATTTTGAAGATGTTTACTTCTTTTCAGTAACATTTTTGGGTCAATATTCTCAATACTTCAACTTTTACAAATGCCGAGAAACTAGACAATTCGAGGGATAAAATTATGGTTAGATCATTAATTAAGAGTAAAAGCTAACTTTTTAAACTTTTAAAAAATTAGTTAAATAGGTGAAGGGGATGAACACCAGGTATTGTGATGAAGTGTTGAATCTTTATATCATACATCTGAAACTAATATTACACTGTATGGTAACTAACTGGAATTTAAATAAAAACTTGTAAAAAGTCAGTGTAAGATAAAATATTATTATTATTCATGAATGGGCATGAATGTATTTTACAAAGCATTAAAGAAAGAAAGCCCAATGTTTAAGGAAATTACTCTTAATCTGGGATCTGTTTAATAATATTTGTACCAAATCTTTGAGGGGTGAATAGTATCTCACATGGCACTTAGGTAGATCGTCAATAGATGTGGTATTGTATTGAGGTGAGTAATTATTTTATAATCAACTATTATCTACTTAACTAAGGCATTTTTAAGCATGTTTGCTCACAAACAATTGGTTTTGACTTTTGTACTAAGCTGTTACATAATGATGCATTATAATAAATCACTCCAAACTTCAGTGGTTTCAACCAATGCTATTTTCTGATTGGGAAAATTTCAGTCAAAAGAGTTTATTGTGTACTAATCACTCTACTAACTCTATCTTTCCTCGGGAAGAGCTCCTCAGTGGACCCTGGGTTGCATCGTTTCATTGTGGCCTCATTTTCACATCATTGCTTTCCTTTTGCTGTCCCTTTGCAATTTTTCATAGTTCCTGGTCTAGGAAGGACTCTTCTCTCTTTTTCTGAGCACAGCTAGATATTTCATGACTACTTTTTTTTTCTGTTATTCTAGTTATTACATCATCTTAATTCTGTTATTTTAGTAAGGTGGGGGTATTTAGATATGTTTTCCATTGAAAGTTGGAAGCTTGTCTCTGTTTGTATGTGTACACATGATAATCATTTCACATTTTTGACTAGAGTCGGAGAGAATAAATCGATTCAGTTTCTGCAGTAAAGACTTGCATGACCAATCATAGATTAATATATTTAAAAACATAATTTACTAGTATATTGGCTTTATTTGAACAGGTTGACATGTGACATTATTTGTGGATGACAGGTGGAGATTTGTTGTTTGTTTGTTTGTTTGTTTGGGAGAAAGAGAGCAGGGGCAGAACAGTGAGAGAGGGAGAAAGAGAATCCGAAGCAGGCTCCCCACTGTCAGCACAGAGCCCAGTGCGGGGTTCAAACTCACGAACTGTGAGGTCATGACCTCAGCCGAAGAGTCAGATGCTACGCTTAAGTGACGGAGCCACCTATGTGCCCCTGCCCCCCCCCCCACTCCCTCCTGTTCCTAAATACCCAGTTCTCTACTTCTGTGTCAGTGAAAGTTTGCTCTTTCTTGTCCTCTGAAGTTTGCTTTGGTTAAAGGACTGGTTTTGGCAAATGAAATATGAACATAAGAGCTGCGTGTCACTTCCAGGGTGAAACATTGCTGAGCTGGTGCCTGCTCACCTCAGTGCTCATGGAATCATGGGTCAAAATGGAGACGTCTGAGACTTTAGAAGCCTAGAATCCTGGGTCCCCGCACAGACGAAAGCTGCCCTGCAGGGTCTCCTAGACTATAGGTGACCAAGACATAAGCTCCTTAGATATGGTTTCTTGTTGCCACAGCATTACGGAGCTCATCCAGGTACGTACCAAAGATGAACAGTATCTTATGTAGTAAACAGTGAGCAATATTTTTGTAATTTAAGTATTTATAATGGCATAATATATAACCAATTTTGCTATTATAAGATACTATCTTATGATGGAAACTCCTGGTTTTTGGCTAATTTTTTTTTTTTTTTAAATCAATGCTTAGAGTGTTAACTAGTGCAAAAGAAACAAACAGACTGGGGTCAAGAAAAAGATCTGAAAGACCAAGATCAAGTACTATGTTTTCCTTTATTCAGAGATAGGTGATACCCCCCATGAGGTAGAAAAGTAATAAGGCAAATTTTAAGGTCTCATTTATCTTCTGAACACTTTCCCCCTGAGGTAAGATATGGGTGATTTTTGCCAGCATGGAGGTTTCCCATTTTCAGAATTCACCTGTGAGTATAGGTATACATGCCTTTGGTCAGTTCCCCACTGAATGTTTAGGAACAAAACTATTAAAACATCACTACCAAGCATTACAGGTGGTGCTTAAACCCCACAAAGATATCATTACTGACACACATTCACCATTAATGAGACAGCTTTCTTGCATAGCTGCTGTCAAACGGTGTGTACTGATTGAGTTAAACAATTAGCTGATCTTATCAAAGGTCAGGGGCTTAGTGGGGTAAGTCAAGTTGTTGCGGTCACCCCTATAAAGCCTAGTTCCTGAGGGGGTTATGGTCTTGGGCAAAAGGTAAGGACCGGCAAAACTTGGCTAACAGTCCTGCCTCTTGCCAACTCCTACAAGAAAAGTTTAGCCCTCATGATGCTTATCCTCAAATTCAGTAGCCATAAAGACATTCATAGACTTTTTTCTAGATCCTAGGACTGCACATGATGGGTGATATCTCAAAGCAGGAAAAGAAAAGCTACATTAAAGCTAAATGCCAATTCACTCAACTAAACCCCGTAAAGTGGTCCAACATTTCATAATGAGCTCAGTGTCTTCTCATCAATCCGATTGGCTCAAACCTACTCATGTTTGCTTTTAAGAGATTTAGAATATTTCTGATATCGAGCAGGTTAGTATTGATATAATTCTTTCATTTTTTTATTGTTATTTTTGCTGGTTGTTAACAGTTTAAACATGCTGTTAATGACTCACATTTCCCATCCACCTAACCATCCCAGCTTGGCAGTAGCTAACAAAATATCCTGAAAACTAATATAACTATGCCATTACACTTCCGAAAAATGTCATCAAATTACACTTATATAGTTCTCAGACAGGTAATGCCATGTGTTATCTCCTTGGATAAGTTTGAAACTTCAAAGATTTTGATTAACATACCAAGGCGTTAAATTTTAACAATTCTTCCTTTGATTTGTTCCTGTCAACATTCATTCCCATTTTTAACCCATCTTTGCCCTTAAGTAAGACTTTTTCCTATATTTTAAGAGAATAATGTGGAGACAGCAAAATTCCCATTTTTAATGTATAATTCTGCAAGTTTGGTAAATGTATAAAGTTATTAATCAGTATCATGATCAATTTAGAGAACAGTTCCATCATCTCAAAACATTCCTCCACCCCCTGCCCTGAGCCCAACCTCCCAGCAACCACCAACCTGTTTTCTGTCCCTGGGGTTTTGCCTTTTCAAGAAAGGCAAATAAATGGAATCATACAGTCTAACCTTTCCAGTATAGCTTCTTTAAGTTAGCTTAATGTAGAAGTAAGTGTGGGTTTTCTAGCATGTCCTGCCCTTTCTCAAAACTCGATTTATTAATTCCTATAGCACTGAATGTACATTGCTGCCTCACTCTCATAATCTAACATTTCATATTCAGTAATTTCTAACGTAAGCTCTTCATACCAATCAAATCAATTTCCTCGAAGTCTGTTAGAGAAAATTCCTTTCCACTTCAATGCTTTTGTTCAGGTTGTGTTCCCTCCTGAAATACTAAACCTGTCACTTTGTTTGACTAACTCAAATCCTCCACATATTCCTATAACCTCAGATCAACTCCTGCCTTTTCAAATAGTTTTCTCTGAAAAATGTAGCTAAAACATACCTTATGTTGGATTGATCTCATTGAATGTATTGGTCATGTAATACATGAACTGTTTCAGGTATATTTGTGTTTCCTCACCGACCAGATTGTAAGGTCCTTGAAAGCAAGATAAGGTCCTAGCATGAGAAGGGTTATATATAGATGTTCACAGAGGCAACTTGAGAATTCCTACAAAGAGGTGTCGGGAGAAGAGTAGGGGACTTGTATACCTTCATAAACTTGATTACTGGCGTGCAGGTAGGGTGAGATACTCAACCAACTCCTTGATGAGTTGCAAAATAAGGATGCTTGGGTTTTGTTGTTTTTTTTTAAAAATAGGTAGTATGTTTAATAGGCATGGCTTCAGGGAACTGATCGAGATTGGTATTACCACTCTTTGTGGATTCATTAATTGCATGAGCAATCCTGGTAACTTCTTGTTTCCCTAGATTTAGCAACTGGAAGAAGAATGCCAAGTTCCTAATTAGGGAGCAGAGGAGTGCAAAAAAAGTGTTAAATGAATACTATTTCTTGATGTAATTACTGCAAAATGGAACTTAGAATTTCCTTTGAGACACATGAGATGCAAGAGCCTGATCTAGCTAACCCAAGAAAAAGTCACAGGCCAGTATTGTTAATTATCAATGGCTCCCTGAGATTCCAGGAATGTTCATAGCTGCTTCATAGTGGCTAAGAGCCAAGGGTATTCAAAATGAAGTACACTGACATGGCCTTGTGAGAGTCACACATTTCTTATTTTAAGAATTTTCAATCTGCAGGTGCTTTGCATTAGTATCAGCAGTCTTATTAATCCATCATTAAAGAACCAAAGATTTTTAAATATTTTAGAGACGTTTTTCTCAGCAGAAAATTGGTTTTCTAAAGATAGAAGCAGCCAATGTTGGTTTATACCATTCTATTAAGTAAGAAGCTCTAGAAACAGTTAAGGTAAACAAACTTTGACTATTTTTCAAAATACTTTGAATAAGCAGAGACTGTCAGATAGTGATGAAAGTATACCCGCATCAGTCATTGCGTTGGTCCCTCATAATTCCCCCCTCTTTGATAGAAGTCTTAGAGATGTGTTTATATTTCCTCAGGTCTGTGCAGATAAATGCAACCTTGTCTCTAACACATTCTCTCCATGCCTAGGTCACATTGGAAGTGAGAAACATTTCAAGGGACTGATGAAAAGAAAGTACGTTTTTTTCACATCTGAATTATTTAAACCTAACAAAAAAGAAAGAGCTTAAACTGAAGAATCATTATTGTGATAATTTTCATTGTGATAATTCCTATAATCATAGCTTTTAAGTCAGACCTACATTTAAGCTCTTGAAAATATGCATGGGAAAGAAGTGGTATCTAGGAGTGTTGGGAAGTGTTTTTTATTTTTCCTTTGGAGACTTATGTTTGTATACACTTGATATCAAAGTGAATATCAAAGCAAGGAGATAAAAAGAGATACTGCTCCTCGAATCAAAGTCTTATATGCCCCCCACAAGGTAACACAATAGCCTCCGTGTTATACCCTGCTTTGTCTCCTAAGAGGTGGGTTCTGAGTTAAGCAGATGATTCAGATACCAGCAGTTTCTAGTTATTGACCTCAGGCTAAGTACATTGCTTATCTGTGAGGGCCGTCAACCTATTTCAAAAACTGACTCTCCACAGAGCACAGAATGTGGGCATCAGAAACAAAAACGGAATCAGCAGCAAAGGGTCTCATATCTCTCAAGAAAACCCCACAACTTGGAAGCAAATCAAGTGAACTCAATACAACATTTGCTTTCATTACAATGGGTCACAATTAAGCATTGAAATCAGAGGTTCTTCAACAGACCAATTTGGGGAAAATGAGCACATGATTTCCTATCAAATGGGTCTGTCCCAATTTACGAGTAATAAATGTATGATGTTGAGGGAGCTGCATTTACTTATTCAATCTGCAGATCTGGGGACCTTATTATATTTTCCAATGAAGAAAAAATAAACACTTTTCTGAAGCATTACTACTTACTACCCAACATGAAATCCAAGCTCTTGAAACCTGATCTTTGATTTAGGAGCTTAAGTTTCAAACAATAATTAAAGACATCTGCTTGGTGACTATTGAGTTAGGTTTGAGATTACTTTCAACTCTATTAATATTTTCTAAGAACTGTCTGCCCTTCATTTTCAGGGCATGATAACACACCGTGTCTAAAGTTACAAACTGCCTTTGCTGGGATCCTCACATCAACACTATTAAATTGCCATTTTTTTTCAGAGAGGGAAGTCTTCAGCCACCTTGGGATAAAGACAAACCTGTTCATGGCTTCTCCATGTATATGGAGCAAATCACTACCATTTGTGGTTGTGACAATTGTATTTGTGCTTTGGAGATAGAACTAACATAGTACCCTGATAATTTTAAATAAAAAGACATGAATTTCTACAAGTACAGGAGGAGACAAGTGTGAGGCTTTGAACATTACACAATCCACTGATGGAAAAAATGAACCAGGGGGTAAAAGGCCCTAGAGTTACAAAGGTTTCTATGATGTTTTCTAATAGACTTTTCAGGACTGAATGTCATGGTGACCTCCAGGTTTACCCAAGCTTTTTGTCTTGTACCTCTCAGAGACTTGATGAGACTTCCCCTTCTCTGCCTGTGACATCACTCAGGATAAAATGTGTGAGAGGCCTACAGAGTGCCTTGTGCACCCAGTAAGGCTTCACCACCCACTAGCTGAGATTTGAAGGAAGGCACTCTTGGGTTAAAGTGAAGCTGCCAGAAGCACCTCCCACCTCCCAACCAAGCTCCACCACCTCTATCTCAACACCAGAAATCCCAACCTTTCAGAACCATTGATTTCCCCCATCCCTAAATGAACCCCAAATCTTCCTGATCATCATCTTAATGAATAGCTCTATCAGCCACATAGCTGAAGTCTAGAACCCAGGAGACACTCCTGATTCTTCTCCCTTGCTCAGCTCCCCATCTAATTCCAACGTGTCTCAAATCTATTCACTTCTATTTGTCTCTTCTCCTCCCAATGCATCACCTCCTCCTTGAACCACTAATGTTGTTTCCTAATTGGTCTCACTGCTTGCATTCTTGTCACCCTACACAGAGCTACCAGGGACGTCTTTTCAAAATAATGTAAGCCAGGTTCCTTTGCTTTAAAACCTCTAATGTCTACTTATTACAGTAAGGGAATAAAATCCAAACTCTGTTCGGTGTTTGCAATGACTTGTGTGACTTTTTACATCCCACTTTTGCTTCCGTACTGGCCTCTTTGTTTTTTCTCTGACTGCCAAGCTCCATGGTCCTTTCACCCTGGATATGCTTCTTCCTGAACTTTGCCAGGCTTGCTACTTCCCATCATTTAGACCTCTGCTCAAAAGCCATCCATTGTGAGGACCCCCAATTGCCTTATTTGAAATAGCCTCCTTCCCCAGTTTCTGTACTTCTCTACTTCTTTCTTTATTTTCATGAGAAGCATCATCACTATGTAAAGTTGTTATTTAATTATATTATTACTGGCCTTGTGATTCTTTCCTCTTGTAGTTATGTTAATAGAAGAAGGAACGCTATATTTTTTATCGATGTATTTCAGCTGCAGCATTATGCATAACATACACACTCAACAAATATTAACTTAATAAATGAAAAAGTGAAGAAATGAGTGCCCCCATAAATACAATGTTTATGGAAGCAAAGAACTGCCCATGAGGGATTAGCAAAGCTACCACTTCTCACATGATTGCTCACCACCAACAACTCCTTTCCAAATCTGCAAATTTTCAGTCAACAGAGATTTTAGACAGGAATGACACTGAATGATGTGTAGCCTTTGGGCTATTCCTCTTGCTAGGTCTAGGATCTTCATGAAAGTTTTGCAGAATGGTACTAGTCCAACCAGACTTTACAATCTTCAGAGGAGGCATCCCAATGTCCCCCATTCCGGTCAGGGAATTTCTCCTGGCAAATTGAGCCTGTACATTTAAACTTCTTTGGCCCCATATTCCAATGAAATACCTAAAGAATTTAAAAATAAGAAAATGTCTGTAGCAGCTTAGAATAAATAGAAAAGGGTAAAAAAGCTCAGCAAGAAATCTGAAAAATGTCAAGAGAATATTCAAATAATGGATTTGGCCCAAGAGAAAAGTTGATCCATGCCGACCAGTTTATACAACGAGTCAAGAAAAGAAAGGACACACCTAGAACAAACATGAAGAGGTTTTCTTCAAGTCCAGTCTTGAATCACTACATACCAGATGCAAGAGCAGGCACTTTGACCTTGGGTAAAGGCCAACAGAAAGCCTAAGGGAACAATGACCATGCCCCCAGCACCAGCTAAGTCCAGTCTACCAAAGCAAAGAAACAAAGGAAGAAACTTAGCCCGGGAGTAAAACCTAAGTGTTCTACCTCTCTGGGAATTTCTTCCCTACCACTTACCAGTAAGTACTGCTAAAGGGGAAGCACACTCTTCCAATGACTGGCTGGAAAGGGCAAAGGAAAGGCTGCTATGAACTATGTTATGACCTGGGCTTCCCTTCACCTTCCACAACTGATCCCTGGCTTTACTCACTATGGTCTTGCAGCTGACAGAAATGGAGGCTTTGCTGTTGAGGCAATCTTATGGTCAGTATCCTACTCAATGGGAAGGCAAAGGGGGCCAGGACATCCAATTATGGACGGCTCTTGGCATATATATTCTGAAGGATGGTCCACCAACCTTCCATCTCCTTGTGCCTGCAGCTCCTAGATTCAAGCTTACTCTCCATTCTCTGCAGCCATCCTCTACATTCAGCAAACGGGGGGATCATTTCAATAGGGATGGCGTAAAGCGACCTGCACATTTGCTGACTGAACCCATATCTTCAACACGTTTTAAACAGTCCAGATCAGACATCCTAAACTCAGGCAGTGGTTCTCACATAGGGCCTACGTTTGATCTTTCCTTATGCAAGTGATCCTGGAGTGATGGCATGGAACTTTGAAAAACTGTACAATTTGATCTTTGCTTTCATCTCCACTCCTCTTGGTGAGTGTAACTTTTTTTTTTTTAATTTACAAGACTTGGAGATACATTAATTACTATCTAATACCATGAGTAAAGACAATGGTCATAAATAATATTAATTAGTATTCAAACAACTAGTAGCTCTTTGATAATAAGTTTGGATCACAGAATATGATCTAACATATAACTGAAGGTTAGCAACTTAGAAGTTTCAAAACTTACCAGGCCTATCCTTTTCAAAGCAAGTAGTGCTTTGAAATGTTGCCACTCCTGGCAATATTTTTTCCTATTTTCTTTGAAGGCCTAATACATAGAGAAACTTCACAAGTGTAGGTTGGTTAGAACGTGACTTTCTTCTTCCTTGACACTTATCTGAAGGGATTCATTATACTCCTATAACAGGGATGGCATCAGGATGGAGTGGAGACAGAGTGAGCTTAGATATCCCATGACCTTGGTTCTCATCTACACTCTGCTATCACTAGTTCTTTGATCTCAGCATCTTCATGTTTCTGTTTCATCATTGGAAAAATGAACAGCCCTACAACATGATAGCTAAGGTCCCTTCAAGCCCTAACCCTCCATGATTCTACAAGCAGATCCAGGAATATGCTTTAATCCTGGATTCTTTAGGTTTTTCTCTCAACATCTCCCAGCCTTTGAGGAGAGGTGTCCATAGGTCCAACCTGCTCTGTGGTGGATAGTTAGGCTTCCCAGGAGAAGAATTGATGAGCAATAGGGAGGAGAAATGAGCTCTCAGTATGAAGCATTAAAGGGAAAGAGAAGCAGAAAGAAGAGAGAAATGGGAAGATAGGTCAATTAGGTTACAGAAGAGACCAATGATTTTCATATTAGAGCCACCTACAGAGTTTGGAACAAAATACTCAGCTTCATTGCAATCAATTAAATCAGAATCTTTCAGTATAGGTCTGGATATTTAAACAAAGACTAAAATAATAAAACTTCTGGTACTTCTCTTGAATAGTGAGAATTGAGAATCGCAAGAAAAGATGACGGTGAGAGCATCATTTGAGAAAGAAAGTTAAAAATCAATTCAGAAATATCCTTATGCAAATGAAAATTATTTTTTTTAAATCTACAAACCTAAAATATGTTAACTGTTCTTGGTTTATAAAACACATCCCTCCCTTTAATGAGTCTGTGGGGCAGTCAGAGTGGAGAGTCACCAGAGCATATTTTAATATTTGTCCCTTATTATATCATTGGAAACTTGGTCATTGGGAAATAGGGACAGAGAGTTGTTATTTAATCTGTCACCATACATGAGAAAGGCTATAATTTAGACTCAACTATTCTGAATAAAGAAGAAATGAGTAAAAGTTTTTGCATTTTTTAAAAAATCTGTGGATCCCTATAACTCATTATGAATTCTTAAAGGCTTGCGCACATACACACTCAAATGCATGTTGCCTTCCTGTACACACAATTCATCTGCACATACGTGGATAGAGTTGAAAATATATTTTCTTGATGTCAACAGAGTTCAATATTAGCCACATCAAAAATGAACAAGATAGATAAAACTCTACCTCCCTATTTCTGACATGGAGCAAAATCTGTAACGATTCCTCTTAAACTCTAATGTTTTTGAACATTATCGGTCTATGTGTCTACTCAGAACCAACTTCCTTGTGATGCAGCTGTTATTATAACCACCACATGGTTTCCCTGTATTTCATGTCTACTGGAAGGACTAAGTAGTTCCTTCATGAGTACTGTTTGTCTAAAGAGTTGGTATAAATTGGAAGAGTAGAGGAAGAGAACTTATTTTCAGAGTTCTAATCTCTGATTATTTAAAATAATTGGAAAAAAAAGATTAGACCTCAAACTTACTACATTTCATCTATCAATAGATCAATCAATCTCCATATTTTTCCCATTAGGAGTATGTCCACAATTGGATGATGGTGGTGGTGATGATGATTATATAAACAGTAATAAAGGCAAGAATTTAATTAATAGTTTTGAATTTAGAACCAGATTTTGAAGCATTTAGTCTCAGAACAAGGGACCTTGAAGCTGTACTTCAATGTTACTGACTCAGGCCTGTAATAAGCAAGTGACAGCTCAGTAGCATCACAAATTCTGTAACATTAGCCTGAAGTGGAAAATAAAAAAAAAAAAATTTTTTTTAATCTAAAGCTCAACTTCCCCTCTGATATAAGAATGGGAAATGTGGGAAGCTGGTGACAGTCTCAGCCTGCCATGCCGTTAGGAACCAAGGGTCTCATTTTAAAATTATTGCCTGTAGTCTCTGCAGTAGAAGGAATAGCCAAGAAAGCAACAAACATGTATAGTGGCCAGCCACGTAATTCAGAGGAAATCACCATTTGCGTATCGTGTACCAGGACTGCTTGCCATTTGTTTTCATTTGCATTTTTCATTATCTCATACTAAGAACACAAACATATCTGAGGGGACACTAGTCCAAACACTAGATGTAAAATGATACAGAATGCTGAGGGTTGTAGTATTCTGGAACCCACTCCTCCACTCTCAAGGGGACCACTTCTGCTAGACACCAGCCAATCTTTCTGTATGGGACATATTGCCAGGCCTTCTCTTTTTTCAAAGGAAGTGGGACTTCAAGATATTTAAGTGAATTCCTATTTAAAAAATTAGTAATAGGGGTGCCTTGGCTGGCTCACTCAGCCAAGCATCAGATTTTGGCTCAGGTTGAGATCTCCCAGTTCCTGGGTTCCTGGGTTCAAGCCCTCTGTGAGGCTCTCTGCTGTGTGCCCAGAGCTTGTTTTGGATTCTCTGTCTCCCTCCCTCCGCCCCTCCTCTGCTTGTGTGCCTGTGCAAGCTCTCTCAAAAATAAACATTAAAATATTTTTAAAACACTTAGTAACAGTTATCCCAATAATTTTTCAACATCATATGGATCAAACAAGCATATTGATTTGTGACTTCTGTCATAAAACTATTTTAATATTCCCAGACCGAGAATCATTCTACATGGAAGGTTCAAATCTCATTTTTTTAAAAAACCTGTAAAGATTTTTTTACTCAGAGCTCATGCCAGAGTTGATGACATTTCACTAGTCCTGCTTAACTAAGTGTAAAAGGCGTATCTCTTGATGACATACTGGAGCTCATTTTGATTATTTTCAACACTTTATTTAATGAAAATTCAATCTTACTTAAATGTCCATGGGGGCGCCTGCGTGGCTCAGTCGGTTGAGCATCCGACTTCGGCTCAGGTCATGATCTCACAGCTTGTGAGTTTGAGCCCCGCATCAGGCTTTGTGTGGACAGCTCAGTCCCTGGAGCCTGCTTCAGATTCTGTGTCTCCCTCTCTCTCTGCCCCTCTCCCACTCATGATCTGTCTCTCTCCTTCAAAAGTAAATAAACATTTAAAAAAATGTCAGTGAAAAAGGCACTCAGAAAAGTATACAATGATGACGAACACCTATATAGCATTTTTCTGGGTTCCAAGTTCCGAGTACTTTATATATATGTGGTTCATTTTATTCTTGCAACAACCACCTGATATAGGTAACATTTTTATAATCCCCATACAGACAGAGAAACTGAAGCACAGAGATTTAAACATCTTGTCTAACTGATCACACAGCTGGTAAGTGGCAAAGCCAGACTTCGAACCCAAGCAGTTGAGCTCCGGGAGATCAACCTCAGTTCCTCTGCAGCCTTTCAAATTAGAAAGTTAATAAGAATTCATGGGGCATCTGGGTGGCTCAGTCAATTAACTGTCCAACTCTTGTTGACTTCGGCTCAGGTCATGATCTCACACTTCATGGGTTTGAGGCCCACATCAAATTCTCATCAGATCCTACTTCAGATTTTCTGTCTCCCTCTCTCTCTGCCAGTCACCCTCTCATTCTCACTTTCTTTCTCTCTCTGTCAAAATAAATAACTTAAACTCAAAAATAAATTAATATTAATATATAATATATTAATAACGTACCTTTATGTGCACCATGAAAATTACCACCGAATCTGAGATGGTGCGTATTCTTGTGATGCAGTATATAAGATGAATCTGTAACTATTCTTTACCTGAAAGGACTATTCCAGTTGCCATCTTCTGAACCTATAAAGAATCCTGCTGTTTTCAGTCTGATACACAAGGAAGACTTTCTTTCTTTATGACAACATTTGATTTGCTTACTTGTCATTTCAAGTATTTCTTAATATGCTAAGGAATGAAAATCAGAAGGGACAGATCATAGAGGTCATCTGATCCAAATTCCCCTTAAATTCTCCCCTTGGAAAACCAAGTAAGAATTAGACATCTCTCTTTCCATTGACCACCAAATCTGAGACATTATATATGGGAATCCTTTTCCCTCATCACTAATCTACATTCTTTCCTTTCTTTCTACTGCAAACCACATGAAAGAGGATGTCCTTTCCTGAGAGAAGAAATCTCAGGGAAGGAAAATGAGGAGGAGTCAGATCAAATGACTTTTCCCAAAGTATGTAAAGTAGTGACGTTGAATATTTTAAATCCAAAAGATTCTCTTTCTATTTTAATTCTCAGTTTTGGTTCAAAGGGCCAGGAATATCCCAATTCCGCATTAATTTACCAAATATCTACCATATTTGCATCAGGAACTGCAAGTCTCAATTTTCACATAATAATACCGGAAGTTGGCTGTTATGTTGCTTTTAATAAAAAAGACAACTATTATACTATTGACTCTGGTGATGGTTTTATGAATCCCTTATATTGAAATATTTTCCCTTTTATGACTACTCCTTTAGAATCCCCCCTGTTTGTTAGAAATTTGTAAAGCAAATTTTCTTCTGCCAGTAATCTAGTGGAGGGCTTCATGAATTCCTTATTACAGAGAATGTGTTATATACTGGAGCACCGAAGAAAAATTATTTTTTGCTTTGAATATCAGTGGGTATTGTAATATAAATTATAGTAATAACTAGCAGAAACAAATGAAAGGATTATTTAGAAAACCAGGATCTACTCCATTTATCCATTGTCTTACTTGCATAAATGTATTTATTTTTGCTCATTAACACAAGTGTTCTTCTAAGACCCTGTGTCTTACCTTTACTCACTTATGCGATGCAATAAAGGGGTTTAGACTGTTATTCATTTGCCTTTATTTTTGCACTATGATGACATAAATAGCCATGTACAGAAACCAATTAGTAGGGAGTATGAGCAAAACTAGTTTGTGAGTCTAATGTTCTTGGTCCATATAGAGCTGAAGTTTCTCTTTTTTAATGATTTATATCTTCCATTATTATGAGGTAAGACTATAAAGTAATGAGAGAGATTTAAACACTTATATCAAATTCTAACATCTAAATGACAAATGATTAGTCACCAAAAGCCACATTCTTACAGTAATGTTCCTGTTCAAGATGTTTCTCAAAATTCCACTTGTAAAAGTGTTTTAAGTATCTTTGAAATATGTCTTAGCCATAAAAAAAAATTTGGTATTTTGGTGCTGAATGTGATATTTAGAAAAAAACCAAAAGTCATTCTGAATCAAGTGTGGTAACAGCGGGGTTGAAGAAATTGAGCCACGTCAATGTCTGTGTGGGTCACCAGTGAGTCTTGAAGAAATTCTATAAGCCTTGAAGTATTTTACAGAAATTTGGCATTATTTAAAAGGGACATAATTTTCCAGGACAATTCTTTACCAATAACATTCATTTCTCTAAATTTATTTATAAGCCTCCTTAAAAAATAATTTAAAAAAGTATAAATAGCTATTCTGCAATAATAAATGTTATGGCCATCTCTAGATAGTATTTTAAGGCTTTGGGCACATTATGCAAAAACACCTCCAAGAAAAGTTGAATTTTTCTCTCTGTTGAAAAATAAACCTGTAAGAATATATGCTAATTACTTAGCTCTTTGATACTCTAGCTGTTCCTTTCTCCCTTCTATATGTTACCATGAAAGACAATCTTAATGTGCTTATCTTCTAACATTCTGCACGATTAAATCACTGATGGTGTTTATATAGTCAACATCCAAAAAAAAATTCAGACTCTGTAATGGAAGTGGCCAGTGAGATCATTCAGAGTAATTGGGAAGGAATAATTTGTCACAAATATACTTAACCTTTTTTGAAAATAGTTTCAAATGTCTCTTGGAGACTGCTTTTAAACACTGTAGCTAAGTTTCACTCTGGTTTATATATGTACCTGTCTTTAACTTTTTTTCTTTTAAATAAGCCATACTTCATACTTAGTTTCATGTAGTTCATTTATGGAGATGAGCCCTTATAATATCAACAAATAGCGTATATATTTCTTTAACAAAGGGAAGATATATTCAAATACTATCTTTCCTTTCCTGACAAACACGAAACGACCAGATGTCAATGTTTGATTTCTCCACTTCATTAATTTTCCTTCAATAAGAAGTTGACCTCATGGTAAGCTAGGTCTAAAATGAGCTATGAAATCCATCACTTTGAATGAATTGATGGGTCAATTAAAACAACTAGACAATTAGTCAAAAAACAATTTACAGCAATAGATCTCAAATCGAATCAAAATGGTCCACTGCTTGAATGTAAAAGCAAATCTTAGTAAATGTAAAATAGCCCGGATCGGGGATTGGAATGTCAACATGAAAAAAATTCTAGTAACAGATTGTTTCGTTGTATTTAATTTCAGTTCCGCTAATGAAATAGGAAGCAAGCAGAAGGTAATTTGAATTTAAACATGGCCAGTCCTTCTGATATGCTAATTACATTACAGAAACTATTTGATCTAAAAATCCATGTGAAAGATTAGTAGTGAACCACTTGTAGTGTTTCTTTTTTAAGTTCAAATGTAAAACTTTACTATAGCATTCTACAAAGTTCAAATCTAAAACATCATTCCCTGGTGGAAAACAGATAAAAGGGTTTCAAGATAGGATATTTGAAAACTATATCTGTGCAATAATATAATCAGATGAATATGTATACACAGCACAATGGAATTATTATGACTTTTCAGATATCCATCATTTATAAATTATTAGGGCAATAATATATAAACAGCTTTCTGTATTTTATTGACTTATCATTTAAAAAATAATTGCTATATTTTTCAATAGAAAAATATTGATGGCTTTGACTAAAAGCATACCAAAATATGCCCAAATTAATGATATTGATATGTTAACATGACATAAATTAAAGTAATTGGTATGAATATAAACATAAAATGTTTCAAAGTTGATGTGCTCTTTTAGTTCATTAAAGTATTTTATTTATTTGTTTAATCTTATTTTTCATTTTTGAGAGAAAGACAGGCAGAGGGAGACAGAGAATCCCAAGCAGGCTCCATGCTGTCAGCACAGAGACACAGATATAGGGCTCGAACTCACTAACCGTGAGATCATGACCTGAAGCTGAAATCCAGTCAGACACTTAACCAACTGAGCCACCCAGGCGCCCCCATAAGAATATTTTAAAGATGATACAGATATCACCATAAATAGGAGTTGAAAATTTTCTTATAGTTCTAGTCCCGATGGTCTATATTTCCTTAACCTCAAAGCCAGAATTAAAATCAAACTTTTTTTGCCAAGTGACTAAAATCTCCCTACTCACAAGATAATCATGTCCCATATCTAAAATATAAATTGTTAGGAAAAAAGCCACACAATTACTTAGAACCATGTATTAAACTGAAGTTATAGATTTCATGGCCTGCAGTTTCAGTGACCTTTTTTATGTACTGTGAAAAACGAGCACACACTCTTTCAGGGACCTTTCCTGTGTTACAACGTTCTTTGGGATGTAAGCCCAAGCAAAGAGCAAAAGGCTGATCAACTCTATGTTTTATTCCCTGATACATAGTCAGGCAATAAAACAGAGGCCCCTACTGAAAATAGCTCCTTTTCAATTGACACCATTGGGAGATACCACTAAGTGACTGAACTCTTGAACGCAAATTCCCATGTGAAGTTTATTCCTTTTGCTTAGTTTCCATTTGCTGTTAATTCTAAGAGGGGAAAAAAACTAATTGGGATAGGATTTTTTTTTAAATAGTGAAGATGCTAAAGGTCAGAACTGAAAGAGAAGAAACCGTGGAAAGCCCCAGAGTAGTAGGAAACATCTAAGAGTCAGGGTGGGAGGCCAGAAGAAAAAATATGTTGTGCTTTCTTGGGGGTTTTCTTCCAAATTTTATTTTAAGGATAAGAAAGATAGCCTCAGGTAAAATGATCAGATTTTGAAGAGCCATTGTTGTAATCTCAGTGCTCATAAAAAATCAGCTGAACCACAACATTTTAACACTATGAAAAATCAGCAATGATGCATACAAATACTGAACTATTTGGAGAGTTTAGAAGTTGCTCTGAATCTGCATTTCTTCCACTTAACCCAGGAAGAGATATACCAAAAATACAGAGGTGCACAACTGGTCCTAGACACTCGAAGTTGGTCTCTTCATGAATTCTAGCCTAGTGACTTCTGGGTGACAATTGGGGACCATTTAGATTGAGATCTCTTTAGTTCAACATTGCTTGAATGGAATCTTTCACTAGAACTTTAGACCAATTAAATTGGTTTTTAAAGAATCAATGTGAGCAGAGTATATGGCACAAGTTAAGAAGACTTAATTTGGGCATACAGGTATAGGAGTAAAGCTGTTATTTAGTTATGAACCTGATTTTCGTCAACTCACTAGGGAGTGACAAGTTTTTAGTTAATTTTTTAGCCAATTGATATTTCTTCTGAAATCTTACACTGATCTTTATGGACTTTTTCTACCTTTTATTGTATCACCCGAAATTTTGCTACTGCTATTTCTTAGATTTTACCTTCTTTTTATCCTACCTCTGCTTCCGTGTGTGCATGTGCACGTGTGTGTGTGTGTGTGTGTGTGTGTGTGTGTGCAAGTCAAAGTTTCTGTCTGCTAAGCAAGAGATAATGCTTTTTCTCTGAACAGGAAGCAATGTGATCCTCGCCGTTTCTCCTCACCAAGGAGTTACTTAGAAGTACCCACATGGTAGTAAAGTGAATGTCTGTTGCTTTTGTTTACTCAGAGCTCCCTCCCCTTCTGAAAATAACAACGCTGCAGTTATACTTGGAGAATCACTCATTGCTCATTCTTAGACCACACACCTCTTGTGGGAAGAGAACCTTCCCCAGAACCAGGAATGGGCACGTGGCCCAATGCCAAAGGATCATAGGGAATGACAGACAGTTCCAGAATAATTTTGTGTTAGTAGGTGATAAACCTGGAAAGGCTGGCAACCACTTTGCCCCCACAAGCCAGGAAACTGCCCATCAATAGTGTCAACCTTAGAGAACTGAGCCAAGATATGGAGAGAGACTGAGTGAGCCCTAATGACAATTTCAGATGGGGAATCCATCCTCTTTGCGACTCACTCTGCTCCTAAACCTTTCAGGACTCTTGCTTTTGTGAGAAATGCTAGGCTATTAAGACAATATTTTGATGCTATCTAAAGATGGCAACTCTTGTTTTCACTTCCAGATTGTAAAATGAAAGGGAAGATTTTTTTTTTCTGGGTTGTTCTAACACAGGACTAGAGAACTTTTAACTCTTTTCTGCTCACTCTTCTTCTATGAAGAATTTATTTTACATACTTCCTATTCCATCTTCAACATTGGGACCAAGTTCTTGGGCTTCACTACTCAACATAGTCACTGAATCTCAAAATACTAAATTGCCATGGACATGATAAATTAAGCAGAGTAAATAAACTTGAGTCAATTTCTAATTAATCAGTGTATATGAGCACAACAGAATTGTATTAATCTCTGTTGATACAGAGAGATGTGCTTAAATGCTGTTATTCTGCATACAAACACCTTGCAATAAATCACAAGACTATTTTGTCATAACTGAGAAACTTCATTTAATTTACTTATGAACACACTTCTTCCACTTGTAGTTGTCAAACTTCAATTATAATAAAACCTTGGTTTATGAACATAATTTGTTCAGAAACATGCTTGTAATCCAAAGCATTTGTATATCAAAGCAAATTTCAAGAACCATTGGCTCATTTGTGGTCATGTGACATTCGGCATGACAAACTACTCATATTGCAAGGCATCACTCGCTTGTCAAGTTAAAATTTATTAGAAATGTTTGCTCGTCTTATGGAACATTAGCAGAACTGGTGACTGACAATCTAAGGTTTTAGTGTACTTCGTTTCTAGGTAAATATATTTCAAGAATGTTAACAAATTAATTGAAATATTCGGCTTTAAATCTCTCAAACTTTTATTACATTAATATTTCAGATGGCATTGGTCTGTAGGATAACTTAAAAGCTATTCTTACACACTTTCATGGCATATGTTACAGATGCAATATATGTGTCTAGACGTGTGTCTAGATGTTTTTTAATCAAGTATTGAATGTATTTCTCTTTTTTAAGTTTTTATTTATTTATTTTGAGTGAGTACATGTGAGGGACAGAGAAAGAGAGAGAAAGAGAATTCCAAGATGGCTTCTCACTGTCAGCACAGAATCTGACATAGGGCTCAACCCCACGAGCTATGAGATCATGGCCTGAGCCAAAATCAAGAGTCAGATGCTCAACCAACTAAGCCACCCAGGCACCCCTAATATAACCTGGTATTTCAATGGTACTTCACATGGGACGTTCTTCAGATAGATATATCATATTGCTGACTTGTATATGAACCCAAGTAAAGTGTTAGAGCACCACCAGGGATTTGGGCAGAAATGAAGGTTGGGTTCTGGCTGCTCTCAGTAGACTTCCAATCTCACCAAACTAAGATTTACACACAGACAGACAAGTGAGAACAAGTCTGAGAAGGCAGGAAATGTTGTCAAAGGCATGTTGCTTTTGATACTATTATTTTTTTCATGAAATTTGACTTGGTTGGAGTAATTCTGAAAAGACTCAAGGAAAAGAATCTTGTCCTTTTTTGTAAAGTAGGGAGAAAAGATCATGTTGCCTGAGGAAGGATGAACTATTTTGCAGAGGACAAAAATGATGAAAAAGTGGAGGAAGAAAAAGTGGAAAATATAAAGGGAGAAGAGAAAGTAGAAGAAGAGAAGGAAGAGGCAGATGAGCCACACACACACAAACATGTGGAAAGAGAATGTGTTTTTGGAAAATGTCAGTCCAATTGGCATAGGTTATACCCCGTATGGATAACTGATCCAGGACTCTGGTTTCTGGGAACTGGCCCCTGCCTTCTTTCTTTCTCATATTTTCATGGGTAAGAATATTTGGATAATGTGACTCTGCCTTTGGTCACAACTGATTGGTTCAGGGCCAGGCACAAGATCAAGATGGACCAATGGGTTGCTCCCCAAGAGTATATATCACTCAGAGAGTTTAAACAGTCTGGCTGTTCTCTTGAGTAGTAGAGGTATAGGCTTGGAATGTGTTGTTGCCACCCACTCTCCATCATGGAGACTCAAAGTGGGAGAATTTGGTTTCAAGAGAAAAGGAAAAAGAAAGCCCAGGTCCAGAGGGAAGCCAGGCAACGAGAGACAGGGAGAGCAGGCATATTTGCTTCCAGGACATTTTTGTAGTCAGCTTCCTTGATTTCCATTAGACACCCTTGTATCCTTGCAATAAATTACGCTACCCTCACCGTGAGCTAGGGTTAGTTACAACTATATGTAATCAAAAATGTTAATCTAACAACCTGGTGTAACAATGAAAGATCTAAAAGTACAATAATCACTGTGTGTATATATATGCATATATAAATATGTAAATATCTATTTATATATCTCCACCAGCTCCACAATAAACATATTAAAGCTGAAAGCAAAATATTTACTAATTCAGCCACTCCATTCAAACTACTTTTTAAAAATGGATATCAGAGTTGCAAAATCACAGTAGGGGAGATGATAAAACACATTCTTGAAACTCTGAAAGTATTGTGATAATGATAATCATCAGCTTGGTGTGTTCCCAAAAACAGTTTAAAATGTTATCCTAAGAAATCCATAATGACCCTATCATTGCATCAGCTGCACATTTAGTTCTGGTTTTCATACAGGATTCTGATCATTTATATTTACCTCAATAATGGAACCATGTTACCTACTGCATGACGTTTCCAGTTTTAAAAAATATGCTTCCCTAGCTATTATTTACTGATTTGTTACTATGGCTTTCTGAAGTTGCACGAGAGTCAACATCACTACTATTCAGAAAATGGGGCATGTATTAACAGTCTCTATTTTACAATCAAATTTAAAGAATGACCGGAGATTTAGTAACAATTTTGAAAATTAAATTGGAATTTATGTGACCATCAATGACAAATATATGTCAGAATAGCCATGAAGTTATGCCTTAGTGTTGTTTTATACAAGAGAAATAGGAAGGGACAAGGATAAGAAGAGAAGTTTCTTAGAAAATTCAAAACACACTAACTTGCTGTCCCAAAAAGCATCTTATATTTCTTAACAGGGAGGATGAAGAAAGGCTGTACATGCCATTGCTTGTGAGTCTGTAGCTTTAGACTAAATTTGTATTTGCTCTACCAGTATGGTAAATGAGTGAAAAAAATGTTAATGTACAATGGATTTTTTCTTTTTGAGTTAGTGTGTATAAGGACGGAAAGATCTATGTTCATTATAGTGAAGATGTTTTAATGCCTACGATTTTTCTAAAAAGGATGTTGAAGAAAGATGTTGCAACGCTTTTTAAAAGAGAAATCAATGGGCATTCAATTCTGATGCATCAGGAAATGGGGAAACAGTGAAGAATTTGAGTAAGGGTTCAGGGCAATTGGGGTTCAGGCTAAATAGCCATTTTGGAGAAAGGTGATGAATAGGGCTTTCGGAGTATTTGGTTGTGGGCGGTGGCAGAGTGCCCAGGTGCAAACTCTAGAAGCACCTGGAAAAAAGCAATGGCAATGATGGTATTTGTGAGGTTTTTAGAGACAGAGCATATGACTTATTAGCCAGAGGAAAATGGCCACACCTTTCAACACTGAACATAACATTTCTGAGAGAAAAACTACACACAAGTTTATGTTTCTGCAATGTTGTAAACTGTCATAGCAAATTGGCTGGAGAAGGACCTCGCTTGGACATTGACTTCTGTGGCAAGCTGACACTTTTTAAAAGTTTCCCTAGGGGCACCTGGGTGGCTCAGTTGGTTAAGCATCTGATTTTGGCTCAGGTCATGATCTCATGGTTCGTGGGTTCGAGCCCCGCTTCGGGCTCTGTGCTGATAGAGCCTGGAGCCTGCTTCAGATTCTGTGTCTCCCACTCTCTCTGCCCTTCCCCTGCTCACGCTTTCTCTCTCTCTCTCTCTCTCTCTTTCTAAGAAATAAATAAAACATTAAGAAAATTTTTAATAAATAAAAAAATAAAAGTTCTCCTTGTCTGACACAGTCTTGTTATTTTATATTTTTTGCCAGGCTCAATAGTGGAAGTGAGAGCTAGGCTGGGAGCATAGAGAAGGGAGGAGGGGAAGGAGGGAACAAATGTCACTCTATTATAGCCAAAGAAGTACATTAAAACCAAATAGCCAATTCTTAATTACATTTATGAGGAATCTTGTTTTTTTATTATATCATGAAGGAAATAAGGAAATACAGTTTGCAATTTAAATCAATTGTTAGGGAGGCAAAAGGGAAAATTAAGACAAATAGCAAACAAACTAAAGGTAATACTATGATGTTAAATACAGTCACCCTAGAGAACTACAGCTAAGAATGCAAATAATATACTTCTTGAGTACCCAAACTACATCGGTATATCTTTTCTCTAATTACTTTAACAATAGGCAAGCTATCTCCATGCTGCTTGCTAAATTTTTCCTATATCCTTCCAGTTTTTATTTGAAGACTTTCCACTGACTTTTAAGTGTACCTAACACACAATCAGACTGTGCAGGCGTGCTGGGCTGCTGAAATACTGCCCTCATTTCTCACTTTGTAGAAGGTTTTCACAGCAATGCATTTCTATAACATTTTCGCATTCACTGCCAGCCCCCAGCCCCAGCTGCTCTGTGTGTATTTTGAACACGATCTCTCTTCTGTCTCCTGATTCATCATCTATCATTCTTGACTCCTTTATATTTGCGGGCCAAAGCTCAAATTCTTCATTGCTGTAACAACTGCCTGATCATATAAAGTTATTGTGAATGTAAGTATTTCTCTCACTTCTTCCAAAATGTATAAAAAGAGACCTCCCTGAAATACTTCTCCCCCCAAAATGAACAAAGAATGCTTCTAAACACCCTATTTTTATATATAAATCTATGTTGGGGTGATCAGTTTCATTCATTCATCAAATATGCCTCGTGTGGAGCGGGGTGCCTGGGTGGCTCAGTCGGTTGAGTGTCCGACTCGATTTTGGCTCAGGTCATGGTCTCATGGTTCATGATATGGAGCCCCACATGGAGCATAGAGCTCTCTCTCTGTTTCTCCCCTGCTTGTGCTCTCTCTCTCCCCAAATAAATAAATAAACTGTCATCAAGGAGTGTAAGGAGGTCATCTTTTTTTGTTCATTGCTGGTCTTACAAACTCCCAGAAGGAATGATGACACCTCTCTTCTGAGTTTTCCTTCTTGTGATTCACTCAACCACAGGAGATGGAGGTTTCAAGAAACTAAGGGATGGAAAGCAGCCATTTGAGCTTTATCAACTCCAATTGCCTAAAAATGCAGGGCCCAACAATACTCACATAGGACCCAGGCTGCCCCTGCTCTCTGAAAGTGAGGGACCTGATTTTATGAATGGTCCAGGCCATGGAGAGGGCCAGTTCATTGCTCTGTGGGGTGAAATACAAAGGTGTGGGGAGTAGTGAGGGAGGGGCTCTGCCTGTAGCCAGGAATGGCCTGTCTGAGAAGGTAACCATTTCAAGATGGAAAAGGGTCCTAACCTTCTTTCCTCAAAGCTGAGATTATGAGCAACTTTCTTTCCTCATTGGAGACACTGAAGGGCCATTTTCTGTCTATTTTTTTAAATGCTCCAGTCAGGTAGTTTCAGTTTGCAAATAGGCAGGATTTATACCAAGAGATTTGCAAATACTACCTGTTCTGTCTTGTGCCACATACAGCCTATTTTCTGATGAAAGGGCACCTAAGTCTTGGAGTAACTTCCTTAAGGGCTATGATCACAGTGTATTAACTCCAGTATTGTTTCCACAAGTAGCCATCTGTGGAAATGCTGGAAGGTCATAGCATTTTCCTACAGCTGCCTTATAACATCACTAGGCACCTCAGTATTTGGCACTCTGCAAGTATGTGATGAGGGACGACACTGCTCATATGAGGGCTCATATGAGGGTGGGGGCGGAGACTGGGAACACTGGGAACTGGCTGGGTGACCAGGAGGAGGGGCAGTACAGGCATTCAGGAAGGAGACAGCATGAGCAAAGACGGAGTAGAGGCAGCATTTCTGACATGAAGCAGCTTCATCAGGGCATGAAAGGAGGTGAAGGTGAAGAAATCGATGAGGCCTAGACTTCAGGGGACACCATGTCAGATTTAAGTCACCAGAACGGTTATTCCAGGGTCAGACTCCATGTGGCCCACATATATTAGTGGCATCCCAAAGGCCAGGATACAAAACTTGGCAGTTGCAAGAGACGGGGAGAGTTTCTGGATGCTGAAAGGACCATATCAGTGCCCGGGGCAGCAGTTTGTTGGAGACAAATCCCTAGATACTCTTTCTTTCGCAATGTGATGCCAGGATGACATAAACATGAAGCCAAGAAATTCAGCCTGTTCTCTGGAAGAGTTATGGATGGAATATTGTTAATTTGGCATCAATTCCAGATTCAAGGAAAAGGTCTAAAGTGCATCTGCTATGTTCCATCATTTAGTTAATGGGAGCTTGAGAATTTGCCAGATGTCATTTCTGGGCTTTACATGATTTCAGAGCTGCTTTTTGTTGACACTGTGATCATTGCCTCCTCTAGGCCAGGGCCATATAAAAGAGGAATGACAGACACACTCCCAGGTTGAGGCTGGGTGAAGAGCTGAACTGTATGCTCCAAGGTCAGGCCTTTGGAAGAAGCAGTATGAGGCCAAGTTCCTTCCAGGACGCAAGAGCAGCGCCCGAAAGGCCCATAGGCCCCCTTCATATTTATTTCTTCAACCACTGGGCAGATATTTGGCATGTGTCTCTAAGGCATAGCTCTCGGGTCTCCTTGTGAACAAAACACAAGGAGCTGTGGATGGAGGGAAGGGAGACTCACAACACACAAATGAATATAAAACTGTCACATGGAAGTAGGTTCAATTAAGAAAATAATAAAGCAGACTGGGGGGTAAATAAAAACAGCAAAAAATGCTATTTTAGAGTCGTGAGCAATTACTGAACAGCATTTCTCTGTTGTAAATTAGAAGGGAATAGTCTCAATCTCTCTGGGCTCTAACAAGAATTAAATGCAATGTAGTGACAAAAGACTGGAATATAGCAAGTAGCCAATAATCAGTAGCTTACATAATGACCATTATAGAAATTAAGTTCCCTTAAAATTCAGAATGCTGTCAAACTTCCTGTGTTCAATTTTGGTTTCATTCAAAATCCGTAGAGGCTTTGCCACTTACTTTATCTCTCTAGGTCTCTGTTTTCTCATCCACAAAATGGGATAATGAAAGTCTCTTCTTGTTAAGTTGTTGGAAGGGTTAAGGAGACAGTGCATACAAAGTGCTCAGCTCTGAGCCAGTCACATAAAATAGATATTCAGTGTAAGTTATCTATTAATACGGCAACCTTTTCAGGGAAGTTTTCTCAGCATGAAAATCAGCCTTCCAAGGTTATAGTTATTTCTGAATGGTAATACATGATTGTTTCTTCTTGTAGCATTCACTTTTGAGGTGGGGGGGAGTAAAGTGTTGGTTGAGAACACAGGTGGAGATGCTATGTGCATATGTTAGCTATTCACATACAGTTTCTTAAAGACTCTTCTGGTTAGCATTGGAAGGCAATGATATGTTAGAAAAAAATAAAAGATATATTTCCTACTACTCAGAAGTCCAATTAATTGACACTTTCTCGCCTTAGGAAATAGCATCTATCCTACTTCATGTGTCTGTATCTCCTGCTAGAATGTGCTTTCTTCTGTAAGGAAATCTTCCTAATGGATTCTTCCTTATTTACCTGAGTCAGTGCCTAGCAGAGTTAAGTGCTTGGAAAATAAGGTTAATTTGACCTGAGCAGCATGGCAGGAAGGAATACATAAGCAATAGCCGCAGTGATAGAGCAGAGGTAATCATACTAGGCCACACCTGCGTGGAATGGAACCTGGGCTCACCATTGTGGCAATAACCCCTTCCCTTTCCTCTACAGAGCCTTCGTGGTGTGTTTCCTTTGGGGAAAATGAGGCCCAAGACATCTTCACCTTTAGGTCCCCACCTCCCCTGCCTCTTCAGCTACTTCTTCAGTGCAGCATGTCATGGGAGCTGAGCTTCAATTTAGAAAGTCCATCTAGGAACATTGAAGAGGATGGCCATTGCTACATTGAATCATGGCCTTGGGAACCAGAAAGTATTGATCCCTCTGCTTGCTTGACTCATAAAAACATTCATTGTGGTTTAGGGAATGAAATTTCAAAGCCAATGCATACTCAATCCAATTAAATTCAGGACAAAATATGACATGATCTTTGGTAAATGAACCAAATAGGATCGGTGGAAGATTAAAAAAAGGGGATACAGGCATCACAATTGGGCTACGGCTTTTTTTTTTTTTTAATTCTGAACATACACTGGATTTGCAGTTGCACATAAAAAAGTAATCAAGTACAAAATGCATGAAAAGAGCATGGAATTAAATTATGGAGAAAACCAGTATTATTCTGCCAGACAGCAAAGGGAAAGTTGTATAAAGAAATGAGCAAGCAAATGAAAGCAGTGAGAAGCAAATGTAATAAAGCATATACGGTGGGATGGCATCTACCCTGGTGATCGTATATATCTCTAACAAAAGTTTGTTAAAGAGGTTAATTAGTAAGAATCATCCTTCGTTAAACAGGCAACAAATTGATTATAAAATATATCATAAATATTACTTTGCAATAACTAGTAAAGGGACCAGGTTTAGAGTAAGAATTTTAACTGTCCTTTAATGTAATTAGTTCAACACAAAACATCCCTTCTTCTCACACTGGATGTCGATTTGAAATTTGGATGCATGCAACTTTTAAAATGAAAGATCTCGCATTTTGATTCAAATTGCTGCATGGAAATGTGGGAACAATCAATATGGATAAGCCTAGAGGCCAATGCAGAATTAAGGATGAGCCACCAAAACATTCTTTTTTCTCCAGCAGAGGAAGGAGAGCTCTTATTCCCAGGCTTCATTTGCACATGCTGTTATTCACAGATGAATAAAGCATGCCACTTTGTTAGTCACCCCCTGGGTCCACAGCACGTAAGCACAGAGAGGAAATAGGCCAAGAACCATTGGCATCCAACCCATGATACATTATGCTACTAAATATCTGGCATGGCAATTGGCTAAACCTCATCAGCCAGTTGCCAAATGTCATTTAACAAAGCAGTCCCCATCCAGGACCTCTATGTGACTGTACTGATAATATTATCATTGGAGGTGAAGAGACACCTTCCCTAAAGAAACTCATCATTAGAAATAAACATGGCAGCTTATCAAAAGCAAAAGCAACTTGAAGAAATGGAAGAGGAGCTTTTAAATAAACCAGTGTGGGTTTGTGTGTGTGTTAAGTGAATATGTGCAAATGTGAGCCTTTATTTCACCAAGTAATATAGATGATATATTTTTCTCTTAATTGCCTAGATTCATGACTAGACCTCCCCAACTCCATAAGTAAAGCAAATATTTATTCTTGCCAGCAGCCTTCAGATCACAGTGTCCAAGACTGCTTGGGTTTTCATGCTTCCTTCTAACTATTTTGGGAAAACTGAGTGACGATTTCTCCTCCAGTCTGGCTCCTTTACAAAAAGAAATATCCTTTGTAACCATGCCAAGTATGAAGTCAAATGTGATGTTTCAAATTGAGAGTGGAAGAGTTCCTTTAATGAACTTTTATCTTATTTTCCATGGTCTTTTTGGGTAAAAATATCACCCCTAAACACACACAGACACACGCACACACACAGCTTCACCCCTATGATACTCCTCTTCTACTTTGAAACCCTCTCACCTCATCTCTAAATTCACACCTATTATTAGGCACTTCAAAATGAAATGTGTCTTAGATTGAGCTCATTGCCTCTCTACTCTTAGAAATGTTTCCCTTACTCTGATGTCTCTTGATGAGTGGTGCACCCATGAATCCAGCCTCAATCCAGTCAAGATCCTGAGCCACTGAATACTCTTATGTCTCCTTCAATTTCTGAATCAGTTTCACTGAAAAGTAATGCTTGGATTTTACGTGCAGAAAAACTTTTTTCAGTACCCGCTTGACCAACCAGACTGTCACTGCCTTAACCTGGACTCCATGTTTTCTGGATGGTGGCAGCCACCAAAAATGGTCCCCTTCTCCAGTCTAACTGCAGTCTGAACTATCCTTTGTTCTACACTGAACCTTTAAAATATCCATCTGAGGGGCGCCTGCATGACTCAGTCAGTTAAGCATCTGAGTTTGGACTTTGGCTTAGGTCATGTTCTCACAGTTCATGAGTTTGAGCCCCACACTGGGCTCTGTGCTGGTAGTACAAAGCCTGCTTGGGATTCTCTCTCACACCCTCTCTCTCTGCCCCTCTCCCACTCATTTTCTCTCTCTCTCTCTCTCTCAAAAATAAATAAATATTTAAAAAATATATCCATCTGATCATGTCCAGCACTGCTGAAGATCCTTCTGTTTAACAGAAAAGGGACAGAACCTAAATGGGGAAAACAATATTGTCTTTCTGCCAAAATTAACATATAAATTATAATGCAATTCTAATAAGATTTTTGAATTGGATCAAGTGATGTCAATATTTATATGGAATAATAATTGCTGAAGAAAACTTCGGAAAAGAGTGTTAAGGGAAGGATATGCCTTATCAAATCCAATAGTAGAAAGTACTATGTGGCTACTATGAAAACACATGGTATTGGTATAGGGATAGAAAAATAGATTAAGGAAACAATTGAAAATCCAAAAATAGATCCCAGAATATAGAAGAACTTAGTGTATGATAAAGGTGTTATACTTCAAGGCAGTGAGGGAAACTGTAATTTATTTAATACCTTGTGGTGGCCCAATGGGCTATTACTAGAAGGAAATGAAATTGGACCACTAACATATGTTGTATATGAAAATAAATACCACATGGATTAAAGACTTAACCATAATATATAAAATCACAAAATTGTCAAAGAATATCCTAGTGAGTGCATATGTAGCATAGGAGAAAGAAAAACCCTCTTAACCACAACTAGAAATCCAGTGCTATAAATTAAAAGATACTACATAAAAGTTAAATCTTTTGTATGGCAATGTACTACTAACAAAGTCACTAGACAACACATTTTGAATAAATATTATTATTGCAGAGGATAGACAAAGAACTCTCAAAAATTAATAGAAAAAAAATGGAAAGAGAATAGAAAGGAGTTATTTTCCAAAAAGTAAATCTAAAAGGTAAAGGAATCTAAGAGAAAGTGCTCTTAGTTTGATACAATGGATTGCCAAAGCAAAAAAAAAAAGTCTATTGCTCAGTGCTGGGAGAGTTGTGGAGTAAAGTACTCTCATTTGCTGCCGGCAGACATGTGTATTGTTATAGTTTGGGCGGGAATGTAATCTGGCAGTTTATTAAAACTAGGTCTTTACCCTAGAAAAATAAACACCAATTTGTAAGGTTATATATGTATATGTATGGGAGTATTTATACTGGAAGCAGAGAAAAACATACAAATAGGTAAATAGGCAAATTATTATTAAATAACATGGAAATATGGTAACTTGACATTTTATGAAGACCTAAAAATGTAAGCTTACTTGAAGGAATTTTAAAGAGGCATTAAGAAAAGCAAGATGCAGAAAAATGTATACAATATGAGCAAATTTTTATAAAACAGTGGCAGCCCCATCTATGTATGTCTGTGTGTTTTTACAAATTTGTATATGTTTGTATGAACCATGAGAAAAACCATGAAGATCAGATTACACCACTGATGCTGATTGCCCCAAGTGTACAATTTGGTGATGAGAATATAGGAGGAAAGGAAAAATCAAATACAGAAAGACTGTATGTGTTCACTTGCAGCATGGATGAAAATTATGTGTATTTTGAATGTAGGAAAGAGAATTTAAAAGTTCTTGATGGCTCTTTATTGGATTCAGGCAGTTCTTTTTTTTTTTTTTTTTTTAAGTTTATTTACTTATGAGGCACTTGGGTGGTTCAGTCAGTTAGGTGTCTGACTTCGGCTTAGGTCCATGATCTCACACTTTGTGGGTTTGAGCCCCATGTAGGGCTTTGTGAGGACAGCTCAGAGCCTGGAGCCTGCTTCAGATTCTGTGTCTCACTCTCTCTCTGCCCCTCTTCCACTTGTACTCTGTCTCCCTCTCTCTCTGTGTGTCTCTCTCAAACATAAACTTAAAAATTTTTTTAAGTTTATTTATTTATTTTGAGAGAGACAGAGACAGCACAAGTGGGAGAGGGGCACAGAGAGGGAGAGAGAGAGAGAATCCCAATCAGGCTCTGTGGGACTCAAAACCACGAAGCCACGAGAACATGCCCTGAGTGGAAATTAAGAATCAGACGCTCAACCAAATGAGTTACCCAGGCACCCCAAGGCAATTTTTAAAAAAACACTTAAAAATTGTTTGCCATTCAAGGCTCTTCACTATTTCACCATTGCCTATTATTCCAGCCTCACATCTCTACATTTTCACAAATACCTTCATGTTTTCTCCATAGGAAATATTTTTCCATTCCCATACATGCTCCATTCTCTAATCCTATCTTTTCTTTGGATTTGCTATTAAAAGGATTTCTTCTTTAATTCCCCAGTCAATTTCTACTTATCCGTAAATATGAGCTCATTTCACCTCCTCCAAGATGTCCATCCACTCCCTCTATACCTTCTTTGTCTTTACTCTGCAGTGGCTCCTACTCGATAGTATTATGATTACTTTTTGCCTGTCTTACATCACTATCAGCTTGGGGATTCTCAGAAGAAAAATTATCTCTTACTTATCATTATATTCCTAATCATCATTTAATCTTCCCACTAGTTCCCTCAACATAGGCACTCTCTGAAATGATTCTAGCAAAACATTCCTTTACAATCTGATTACTCTATTGGAGATAAGGCTGAACTTGCCTTATCTCCTTTACCTTTCACAATAGGTAAAGTTCAATCATTCAATAATAGCAACATTCTACATGCAGAGGGTGGTACTTGTGGTTATTTAGTGTGCTCTTAGGTGAAAGGTGAGAAACAAAGGTGTGAAAGAACCAAGGTCTCACTTTAGCTGGTCGAGGACTGACTACCTGAAATAAAATGAATGTATACTAAATAAGACAAAAATGTAAGAGAAACAATATTCATGGACTTTGTAGTATTCAGGGTCAGTGTCTAATATAGAAGCAAAGTGATTGCCTAATTGTGTTTGTGGACTCCTGGATACAAACAGTTCCTTCTATATTATTTTTAGTTGTATCTTGTTTTCAAAAAAGACCATTAGTCAGTCACCACCTACTCATGGTTCTTTCGGAAATACAGGGAGCCAAATAACTATTGCAATTCAGTGCCCTTATGGCCATTATCTTTCCAGGGAACCATACTATGAATTCTAACCATTTAGCTGTTAGAACAGCTGGGCAACTCCTGAAAAATCAATACTGCCTGCCGCACATCAGCGTGAGCCACTGAGTAAACCTTGGTTATGTGTGGAGTTATTTACTCTTCCAGGCTGTTTACTCATGTGAAAACCTGCTTGGGGAGTATTAGAGCAAACATTTCAGAGAAGAAAAAAAAAAAAAAAAACTGGAGAAAGTAGTTCAGTGTTTCATGTCCTTTAAGCAAAATGTTAAAAGTACAGGGTAAAAGAAAAGAAAATCTCTGGTTTCCAGTGGGGGAAACCTTGTCCTAGGCTAAAGTTTTCCCCACCTTCTCTGAGTCTAGCATCGAACTTGTATTCATGAATTGGATGTGTGTCAGCTGGGGCCACAGTCCTATATTCTTGTCACTTGGTACAATTAAAGGAAGAGCCAAAAATGAACCACTAACAACCTTCTCAAGAAGCCATTAGAAAAGTCACATTACGATGCATTAGAGATTATTCAGCTCCGTGATTTGCATTCCCTAGGCAGTCATTGCTTCTTCATTTCAGAATGCGTAACTGGAATGACATTTCACAACTAGCAAACTGAGTATTTTATCTCTGGGAAACCAGCACACAAACTACCAGCAAGGGTGTGAAACATCAGCCAGTCACCTGCACGTATCTTACATAGATGTCTAGTATATCATGCACGTTGTAATGCCTTTAGGTATATTTCATGGATTTGTATGCACAGGTAAGACAAAAATGAAATATAAAGAGCATGCATTACACAAACATAGACATTTAGGCCTGGGAGATATTTTACCACTCATTTAATCTAATCAGTTCATTTTATAAATGGGGGAAAATGAGACCTGAACAGATTAAATTACTTGCTCAAATCATAAGGCAGTTGAGGACAAAGCCAGGAATGGAACCCTAGTGTCCCAAATCCTAATCTGGTGCTCTTTGCATATGCCTACATGCTTCTACTCAACCCATTAAATAACCTCTCTAAGCTAAATATATAAAGTCATCACTACCCTTTTACTCATCAGTTAATGACCCCATTTATGATGTTCCATGCTTGCTTTGCTTCATATTTGTTTTTATTATTTGCTGCTTTTGATAATCCATGGAAATTACACCAGGTAGAGGATAAAATGGTGCAATGGAATAAAGCCTTGTATTCGTTCATGCAGCTACTACAAATCTGGAGCTGAACTCCGGTCACTCTTAGATGTACTGAGGCCTAAAATTGGCAATTCCAGAGGTATGATTGTTGAACACTAATGCTAAAATTGAGCCACAACAAAAACATTTGACTTTCAGAGTAAACTAATTTAAAGAACTACAGTTCCCACTAGAAGAACTCAATGTCTACTACTAGTACGTTAAAGGATCTGAGAAGACCTGCTGTAAATAAGTGAGTTTTGCTTTACTTAACCTGTTATTTATCAAACATATTTCAATACGGAAGCTCTTTATATGTGTGTACCTAACACCAGTTTCTGTCAGAACTAATCTTCCACAGAACAAACGTTAGTAAGTTGCCTTATCACAGTGAGCAATGGGGTGTAGGGCAATATTTCATCCTTCAATACTTCATTTTATTGGAAAGTATCCACAAATGTTCCTGCAGGCAGCCCGTCGTATGGTGAAAGTGGGTAAAGGGAGAGGCAGCGAGAAGATACAGAAAGCTAACAATGACTCTAGACCTCTTGAGTCTATAATCTCATTGCGTATACACAAGACAAACTATGAATAAACAAAATCATAAGGCAGTGAATATTTCAGCATCCGGTGTCCCTGTAAAGTACAGATGAAGGCGTTAGGATTTGAGACTTGGAACACAAGAGAGAGAGAGAGAAAATATAGACACGCACATACAGAACGGAAAGTGCCTTCCACAAAAGTGATCAATACATGTTTGCTTAACAAATGAAGGACTCTCTGGGCTGGGGAGCAGCATGAGCAATATCTTGAATTCAAATGGAATGTAAAATGTTAGTCATGGAGAAGTAAAGCATCTAGGTTGCCTCAAGTGGCCCAGGGGTGGGCACTGTGCTGAAGGGAAAGGAAATTGAGACCGGAGAGGCAGAATCCATGCAGAATTGAAAACTCTTTATTCTCATGAGAATTCAAGAGTCTTCCTGAAGTTGCATGCTTTTTCTTATTCATTCTTAGTATCTTGCATACATCCTGGGCATGAAATAGGCATTTAAAAGAGGATGGTTCATTAAAAGAACAGATGAATGTGCATGAAGAAGTACAACAGAGAACAACTGAAGGATCTGTCTTTGTAAAGTAAGATGACATAAGCAGCTGTTTTTGAAAATAAATATGATTGGTGATGTTTGGAGTAAGTGGGGGTAGTGAGATACCACAGATAGTCGATATTGGTTAGAGGACAAAGGTAGGAGTTTTAGGACAAACTTCTACCCTAGAATGGACAAATTTGAAATGTACCTGGAAGGAAGAATCAATACGCCTGAAGAGTAACTAAAGAAAACAAAGACCAGAGACAGTAGAAAATAGCAACCAACTTTAAATCTAAGAGATTGACAGTGTCATTAATAGATAAAGGAAAACTCCAAAGAGGAATAGACCTTGTGGAGGATTTAAGTTGTTGGGCCATGATGGCAAAAGTCCAGCAGGAGATGTCCCATCACCACGACAGGGACATAGGAGAGTAGAACTGCTTGGAACACACTCATTCAACTTAGCCCATTTTCCAGTGAGGTGTGGATATGATTCTTATCACCCCTATTTTGCCGATGAGAAAAATGAGGAGCAGAAACATCAGATTTTGTTCTAAATACACACTCTCAGCAGGGAGCATAGCCAAGACTTTAATCTCTATTGCCTGATTTTATGTTCAATGTTCTTTTACACTATTACATTTCAGGAGATATAGGATTGAAAGAAAATGTCCAGAGAGAGAAAGATTTGAAATTTACTCACGTAGATACGGGAGTTGGAATAGCAAAATAGGATTTACTCTGTGAGAATTGAGTGCAACTGGATGAACTTTGACTGAGTGCCTTGAATGTTCCTGGCTCTGTGACATCGATGAAGGAAAGAAAAGATGACAAGCACAGGATCAAGAATATACATCTAGGAAAGGTGAAGAAGAAGAGAGGGGAATCAATAGACAAGCTGAATTCAGCAGAAATCAAGTTACCTACTGTTTCATGATACCTACTACATGCAAAGGCAGGGCATGGTTACCAATGAAGAAGGTGCAAACAAGAAAGTACCATGTTTCAGATGTTAGGACTGGCGAAGAGGATGGCTTAATTAGAGATGACAATCGCCACAACCAGGGAGTGAGAACTCGGAAAGTGTTCCCTTCTGAATACTTCTTCCCTTTGGGCAAACCAAGAATGGAAAACAGGCTCAGTTAATACCTCTTATTCATCCAATTTTTCAGTTTTTCTAGGACAGACTCTTCCTGGAGTCCTGGATTGAGTGTGGGGCTTTAGTACCTAAAATAGTTGGGGCCAAGGGAGAAGAAACAAATGATGTATAGGGATTTAAGGGCAAAATACTGAATCACAGTATTTTCTTCCTATCCCTCTTGCTCCCTCTCCCAAACATAATTAGAGGAATCAAATAAAAATACCATGATATTCAGGATATTCCAGTCCATCACCTGCCTCCCAGCATCCTCTCCCATGAAATCCAGACACACTTCAGATCTGTGATCATTTGTGACCATCACACAATTATCAGTGTATCTTTACACCATGTATTACAGTATTATTTGTTCCTTGGAGTGCATTCTAGTGCATTCTGATAATCTCCGTCAACCAAAGGCATGCATACCCTCATAGTTTTGTTCAAATACTACCTTCTCCAAGACACCTCCCTGAACACCTTTGCCTCAAATGATCTCTGCCTTTCTGAGCTTTTTAACTCTTTGTGTTTAGAAAAAAACCTGACACTCACAGGTCTGTATTGTGAATTTTCAAAATATATCATCTATAAAAATATGAATTATGAAAACAGTTTATCTGCCCCAAATAATGGCAGATAAATATTTGAACCATGGTACTTTCACTTCAGAACTTTTCCATTACCCTCATTTATTCTTTTTTGTATATATTATTTGCCCTTTTAAGTTTTAAGTTCCCTGACGGCAAGGGCCATGTTTGATGAATCATAGTATTCATCAAAGCACTGAGCATTGAGACTTAATATTTGATGAATGAATGAATTAATTAGAAAAATAAATGTGAAGCAAGATAACCTTTAGTTTAAGCATTTATTCTTCTACGCCTGGACACACTATTACAGGTGCTGGGGACATGGGTGTGAGAGAAACAGTAAAAATCCCCACCCACACAGCCTACAGACTAGAAGAAGGAGCCATAAAATATGCAAATAAAGGGGCGAAATATTTGCCAAAAATTGATAAGCGTTAGGATGAATAATAAAGCAAGGAGGAAGGATAAGCAGTGGGCAGGGAGAATAGAGAGATGTGCAATTTCAATTTTTTTAAAGATTTTCTTTCTGCTCTAGGTCTTTTTTTTATCTAATGTTAATTCCAGTTAACATGCAGTATTATATTAGTTTCAGGTGTACAATATAGTGATTCGACAATTCTATACACTACTTAGTGCTTATCATAAGTGTACCCATTTCCCCTCTGGTAACCATCTATTTGTTCTCCATAGTTAAGAGTTTGCTTTTTGGTTTGTCTCTCCTTTTTTTTCCGTTTTGTTTTGTCTCTTAAATTCCATATGTGAGTGAAATCATATGGTATTTGTCTTTCTCTGGATGACTTATTTCACTTAGCAACATACTCTCTAGCTATATCCATGTTGTTGAAAATGGCAAGATTTCATTCCTTTAATGGTTGAGTAATACTCCATTACACACACACACACACACATCACCTCTTCTTTATCCATTCATCTATGAGTGGACATGTGAGCTGCTTCCATAATTTGGCCTTTAAATAATACTGCAATAAATAATACTGCAATAAACATAGGGGTGGGTATATCTTTTCAAATTAGTGTTTTGTTATTTTTTCCAGTAGTGGAATTACTAGATCATATGGTAATTCTATTTTTAATTTTTTGAGAAACCTTCATACTGTTTCCCAGAGTGGCTGCACTAGTTTGCATTCCCACCAATAGTGCATGAGTGTTCCTTTTTCTCCACATCCCTGACAACATTTGTTGTTTATTGTTTTTTATTTTAGCCATTTTGACAGGTATGAGGTGATATCTTATTGTGGTTTTGACTGATATTTCCTTTTTGATGAATGATGTTAAGTATCTTTTCATGGTCTGTTGGCTCTCTGTATGTCATCTTTGGAGAAATGTCTATTCATGTCTTCTGCCCATTTTTAATTCGATTATGTGGGGTTTTTTTGGTGCTGAGCTGTACCAGTTCTTTATATATTTTGGATACTAATCCTTTATTGGATGGCTATATCATTTGCAAATATCTTCTCCCATTGAGTAGATTGTCTTTTAGTTTTGTTGACTGTTTCCTTTGCTGTTCAGAAGCTTTTTATTTTGATATAGTCTCATAATTTATTTTTGCTTTTGTTTCCCTTGCCTCAGGAAACATACCTTTTAAAAAAAAATTGGTATGGCCAATGTTAGAGAAATTATTGCCTGTGATCTCTTCTAGGATTTTTATGGTTTCTGGTCTCACGTGTAGATCCTTGGGAGATAGGCGATTTTAAATAATATAATCAAGGAAGGTCTCAAGAATAAAGTAATCTTTGACTAAAGTATTTAAGGAAATTACTGGATAAGCCATGCACATATTTAAGGAAATACTATTACCAAGAAAGAGAACAGCAAGTGTAAAGGCTCAAGACAGAACTACCTTTTGATTGTTAAAGGACAAGCAAAGAGACCAATGAGGTTAAAGCAGAGTGAACAATAGTAAAAGGAAATGATAGACTGCAAGGGAGGATATTAGTTTCCGAAGGCAGCCATAACCAATTATCACAAACTGGGTGGCTTAAAGCAACAGATTTATCAGAATTCCAAAATCAAGGTGTCACCATCCCATGGCTCTCTCCTAGCTTCTGACGATCAATGGCAATCCTTGGCACTCCTTAGTTTGTAGACACATGGCTCCAGTATCTACCTCCATCTTCACATTTCCTTCTCTCTGTTTCTGTCTTCTTCTTTGGATTGGATTTAGAACTCATCCTAATCCAGTAGAATCTCATCTCAATCCTTACCTCAATTAATTCTGTGAAGACCTTAAAGGTCACCTTCTGAGGTTCTGGGTGGACATAAATTTGGGAGAGACAATATTTAATCCATCGCAGGGAGCAAGCAAAAAGCATCAAGAGCAGTTGGGAGGCCATTCAGGTGTCAATAATCCATTTGTAGGATCATGTGGCTTGAGTTGGTGTCATGAGGTGGTAAGAAGATATATTTTTGATACAGCCAATGGGATTTATGGACACACAGAATTATGATTTATTAGGTTTTTCTTCTTCACTGATTTGTAAATGAGAGACGCAATGACGTTTGGATTGAAAGAGTTATGTGGCAGCCCAGTAGATGTTATTGCCTGTTTGAGGCTGCTGTAAAGAGTGGATAAACCCAAATTATGGTTTACAAACAATTGTATATAGACAGAGGAAGTTTTCCAGATTTAATATTTGGTGTTTCTTATGTCATGTTTCTTATTAAGTATGTTTATGACAATATATTTTGTTGTAATTCAAATAAATCAAAATTTTAAAGATAAACACAGTTGATTCTTAAACAACATAGGGGTTAGGGGTGCTGATCCCTAGTCTGTTGAAAATCCAGGCATATCTTTTGGCTCCCCCAAAACTTAGTTATTAATAGTCTACTATTGACCAGAAGTCCTTATTAATTACGTGAACAGTTGACTAACATGTATTTTGCATGTTATATGTATTATATACTGTATTCTTACAGTGAAGCAAGCTAGAAGAAAGAAAATATTATTAAGAAAATCATAAGGAAGAGACAGGGCATCTACAGTACTGTATTTATTGAAAAAAGATGGACATGTACAAGTGGACCACACAGTTCAAACCCACATTGTCTGAACTGACAAAGATTAACCTTAAATTGTTCTAAGGACAGGAAATACAGTCACATGGCAGGGATAGATAAATGTATTACATCTCTTATGCAAACCCTAGAATGTAAACAACTCTGTATTCTGATCCACTGCATCTATTTACATGGAAATATTTCTCTTTAGGGAAGAAAACTGATCTCAGCCATCTAGGAAGGAAGCAGGTTTGTAACTAAAAGAGCCTTAGGGGTTGGGCTTAGCTGGAAAAATAATAATGAGAATCAATAAGAACTTCTAAATGCTTTGGTAACAGTTTCAGCTGAAATCTTGATTTACTTCCCAAGCTATAACCTCAGGGAGACAGGACACGCAGGAAGAATGAAGGAAATGATATACTATAAATTATCCCCATTGTGGTATCAGATCCTCAAGCAAATTTCTCAGTATTCAGTACAAAATAAAGATCAAGCAAGTCCCTTATTTAACAATTGCCTCTCTATGGACCTTTCCTATTGATTCAACAATGGTCTCTTATTATTTATTATCTAAGGAATATTCTTCCATTTTCTAAAATTGGCATTCAATGACTTCTTATCTAACATTCAGACTTTGTCCTCCTTTCAAAAGAGAACTCAGGGGGCTGGGGTTAAAGACATTTAATGTCCCTCCAAACATGGCATCCTTTTAATACTTCACTATAGGCTTTACGGCATGGATTATCACTTACTTTCACTTAAAAAAAACACTTCTCTGAAAGCAGCTTGTAAGTAGCTAGTTGCAAACATCTTTATTATAAGCCTTTTTCTTTTTAATTGAAGTATAATTGATATATAACTATATATTAATTTCAGGTGTATAACATAATGGCTCAATATTTGCATACATTGTGAAGAAATCACCGTAATAAGTCTAGTTACCATCCATTATGTTACGTAGTTAGAATATTTTTTTTCTTGTGATGAGAATTTTTTAAGATTTACTCTCTTGGCAGTTTCAAATATCTGCTAAATATTATTAACTGTTGTCACCATGCTGTATATAACCATGTGACTTATTAATTTTATAACTTGAAGCTGTGACTCTTGACCCCATTCACCATTTTTCCTAGCTCCCCTATTCACATCCCCTCTGGCAACCACCATTCTGTTCTTGGCATCTATGGATTTTGTTTTATTTGTTCATTTATTTTGTGTTTTAGATTCCACATGTAAGTGAAATCACATAGTATTTGTCTTCTCTGTATAATTTATTTCACTTAGCACAACACCCTCCAGGTTCATCTATGTTGTTACAAATGGCAAGATTTTCTTACTTTTTATGAATTCCAGAATATGTGGATACTGCATTCTCTTTCTCCACTGAACCAGCAATAGGCACTTGGGTTATTTCCATATTTTGGCTATTGTAAACAATGGCACAATTAACATAGAGGTGTATATATCTTTTTGAATTCATGTTTTCATTTTCCTCCAGATAAATACCCAGAAGAGGAATATCTGGATCATACGGCAGTTCTATTTTTAATTCTGTGAGGAACCTCCATATTGTTTTCCATAAACTGTACCAATTTACATTTCCACCAACAGTACACAGGGTTCCTTTTCTTGATAACTCTGCCAGTACTTATTATTTCTTGTCTTTTTGATAATAGCCATTCTAACAGGTATGAGGTGATGCTTCACTGTGGTTTTTCATTTACACTCTCTGATCGTAGTGATGTTGAACATCTTTTCATGTACTCACTGGCCATTTGTATGTCCTTTTTGGAAAAATATCTATTCAGATCCTCTGGCCATTTTTAAATCAGACTGCCTGTTTTTTTATATTGGATTGTATGAGTTCTTCATATATTTTTGATATTAACCCCTTATCAGATATATAATTTGCAAATATTTTCTGCCATTCGGTATATTGCCTTTTCATTTCATGGATGGTTTTCATTGATGGTAGAAGCTTTGTAGTTTGATGTAGTCCTATTTGTTTATCTTTGTTTCTGTTTTCTTTGCTTTTGGAGTCAGATCCAAAACTTCACTGATACCATGTCAAATAACTTATTTTCTATGTTTTCCTCTAAAATTTTTATGTTTCAGGTTTTACATTCAAGTCTTTAATCCATTCTGAGTTAATTTTTGTGAATGGTGTAAAATAATAGTCTAATTTCATTCTTTTGCATGTGACTCTCAAGGTTTCCCAACATAATTTATTGAGAAATCTGTCTTTTCCCCACTGTATAATCTCATCTCCTTTGTCAAAAATTAATTGGCCGTATATGCACGGCTTTATTTGAGGGCTCTCTGCTGTGTTTTATTGGTCTATATGTCCATTGTTTTAATTTTTTTTTAATGTTTATTCATTTTTGAGAAACAGAGAGAGACAGAGCATGGGTGGGGGAGGGGAAGAGAGGGAGACACAGAATCCAAAGCAGGCTCTAGACTCTGAGCTGTCAACACAGAGCCTGAAGCGGGGCTCAGACTCATGAGCTGTGAGATCATGACCTGAACTGAAGTTGGACACTCACCCCTACTGATCTACATATCAGTTTTTATGCCAACGCCATATTGTTGTGATTATTTAGCTTTGTAATAGGGTTTGAGATCAGAGAGCATGATGCCTTTACGTTGGTTCTTCTTTCTCAAGGTTGCTTTGACTATTTGAGGTCTTTTGTGAACTTCATTTGAATTTTAGAATTATTTGATCTATTCCTGGGAAAAATGCCACTGGAATTTTTATAGAGTTGCAGTGAATCTATAAATTGCTTTGAGTAATAGGGACATTTTAATATTATGAATTCTTCCAATCCATAAACATATCTTTCCATTTTTGTGTCTTCAATTCCTTTCATCGATGTCTTCATACTTTTCAGTGCACAGGTCTTTCACCTCCTTGATTTATTTTATTCCTAGGTATTACTTTTATGCAACCCTACGTGGGATAGTTTTCTTAACTTCTCTTTCTGATAGTTCATTGTTAGTGTACAGAAGCACAATAGATTTTGTATATTGATTTTGTACCCTGCAACTTGGTAAATTTGTTTATTAGTTCTAAAAATTTTGGGGCAGTATCTTAGGGATTTCTATATATATAAAATCATGTCTGCAAATAGTGACAGTTTTACTTCTTCCTTTCCAACTTGGATGACTTTTATTTCTTTTTCGTGCCTAATTCCTCTAGCTAGGATTTATAATACTAGGTTGAATAAAAGTGGCAAGAGTGGGCATTTTTGTCTTCTTCCTGATCTTAAAGGAAAAGCTTTCAGCTTTGATGAGTGTGATGTTGAGTATGATGTTAGCTGTGGGCTTGTCATATCTGGCCTTTACTATGCTGAGTTGCATTCCCTCCGTACTCCTCTGTTGAGAGTTTTTGTCATGAATGGATGTTGAATTTTTTCAAATCCTTCTTCTGCATCTATAAAGATAATTATATGAAACCCATCCTTTGTTTTGTTAATATACTGCATCATGTTGATGAATTTGCAAACAAATTGATGTTGAATCCTTCTATCCCTGGAATAAATCACACTTGATCATGTTGTATGATCCCTTTACTGTATTGTTGAATTCAGTTAGCTAAAATATTGATGGATTTTTACATTTGTATTTATCAGGGATATTGGCCTATAATTTTTTTTTGTGGTATTCTTATCTGGTTTGGTGTCAGGGTAATACTGGCTTTGTGAAGTGACTTTAGAAGTGTAATCTTTGTTGGTGCACCTGGGCAGCTCCGCTCAGGTCACGATCTCACAGTTTTGTGAGTCCGAGCCCCGCATCAGGCTCTGTGCTGACAGCTCAGAGCCTGGAGCCTGCTTCAGATTCTGTGTCTCCCTCTCTCTCTGCCCTCCACCACTTGCACTGTCTTTCTTAAAAGAAGGAGGAGGAGGAGAAGTGGCGTAAGCTTTGAATGATTGGCAGAATTGATCAGTGAAAGCATCTGGTGCTATACTTTTGTTTGTTGGGAAGTTTTTGATTAGTGTTTTCATATCCTTACTAGCAATCGGTCTAATTGGATTTTCTATTTGTTTATAATGCAGTCCTGGAAGATTGTGTATTTCTAGATATTTATCCATTTCTTCTAGGTTGTCCCATTTATTGGTGTATATTGTTCCTAGTAGTCTCTTATGATCCTTTCTATTTCTGTGATATTAGTTGTAACTTCTCTTTTAACTACAATTTACTTATTTGAGCCCTCTATTTATTTCTTGGTAAGTCTAGCTAACGATTTGTCAGCTTTGTCCATCTTTGCAAAGAACCAGCTTGTCCTGGGTGTTGAATGTAAATGAGGAATCACTGAATTGTACTCCTAAAAACCAATATTGCACTGTATGCTAACTAGAATTTAAATAAAAATTTGAAAAGGTGAGCAAAAACAAAAACACACAAGGAACCAATCCTTAGTTTCATTGGTCCTTTTCCTTTTTAATTTTCTTAACATTTATTCATTTCTGAGAGAGAGAGAGATGAGTGTGAACGGGGGAGGGGCAGAGAGAGTGAGAGATACAGACTCTGAAGCAGACTTCAGGCTCTGAGCCATCAGCACAGAGCCTGATACAGGGCTCAAACTCACAGACCACAAGATCATGACCTGAGCTGAAGTCGGATGCTTAAACGACTGAGCCACCCAGCCACCCCTCATTGGTCTTTTTTATTATTTATTTAGTCTCTATTTCATTTATTTCTATTCTGATCTTTGTTATTTCCTTTCTTCTACTAATTATGAACTTCATTTGTTATTCTTTTTCTAGTTCCTTTAGGTTAAAGTTAAACCACTAATTTGAAATTTTTATTTCTTGGTGTAAAGCTACAGCTTCCCTATTAGAACTGCTTGTCCTGTATCCTACACATTTTGATATGCTGTATTTCCATTTTCCTTTGTCTCAAGGTGTTTTTATTTCTCCTTTAATTTTTTTGTTGACCCATTGGCATGTTTGGTATCCACATATCTGTCCCTCAAGGGCATCTCCAAAGGTTTACAGTTCAGCAGGGTCAGCAGGGTTTATAATTAGAGTCCCCCAGGACTACACATATTTGCATACTTTAAAAGCTGCTGTTGGAGGATCAGGCTTCCAATCAGCCTAAAACTAGGTAGTGACTGAGATGCCTCCTTTTGGAGCACTGACAGGTCTTGGCACACCCTCAACAACTGTGATCTATCAGGAATAAATCAGGCTGCTTTGATGATCACAAAAGTTTGAGAGACAACCAGGAACTCAGGCAAGGTTGAACTATAAGATTCATCTCCAACACAAGACCACTCCTTCAAGACAGAGAGAAGTAGTTATTTTGCCTCATACAGGGAAATAAACCCAGAGAGTCAAGCAAAAGGAGAAAACAGAGGAATATGTCTCAAATGAAAGCCAAAGATAAAATCTTAGAGAAAAACCTTAATGATAAGTAATTCATCTGATAAAGAGCATATTGACCAACTACAGTGTGCAAAGATCAGTGTTACTCACTGATGGAATGTTTACTTGCCTCTGGTCAAAATATGATAATAGAAGCTGGTGCTGGATTTGTATTTAATTATACACTTCCAGAACTATACATAGAATTTTGAATTCTTCTGACTCCCTCAGACTCACTTCAAAATGAGGCATCAAGGACTGAGCAGTTTAAATGACACAAAGCTAATTTGTGACTGCTCACTAACTCTTGTTTGCTGCCTTAATATTTGTCCCTACTTTGGCGCACTACAGAGCACCTTATAATCATCAGTCCAATATCTTTGTTTTAGGGACAGGATAAATCAGAATAATTTGTTTGTCCTGAGTGACATAGAGTGAACTTATGGCAAAAGTTAGTATTAGAATTCAACTAGAATCCAACTAGAATCACTTGGCTATACTGTCTTTCTCTGTTTTTTATTTGTTTTTGGTCACTTGCAAGCTCAAGAGAGGTTCTTTGGTCTACAGACACCCCCCCCCCAACCTTAAAGACCCTTCTTAGATGATCCTTTACTTACGAAATCTTTCCTGATTCCTTCCAAACTTGACATATTTTCCCTCTTTAACTCTTAATATTTGTTTGTAACACATTTTAGTTATTTCTCTTATTGAATTTTGTACTGTATTTATTAGGGTGCTTATTTAATTTCCTTCATTGAGTTATCAGTTCCTTGAAGGTAAAACATTTATCTGTTATATTTTCATATCATCCACAGTTATTAACACAATACCATACGCATAATGGCTTTCTTAAGTATTTGGTAAATCGAATGGAATTCATGAGAAATTTTCCACATAAATTATAAATTACAGTGAAGAAAGTTTCTGAATCAAAGGCCAGGAATTGACAATAATCTTAATTGTCATGCTTCCAACTAGAATTGGATTTAAGAATACATGGTTATTATCTAACAGAAGCCAAAGAATTGTCTGGAAAACACAAGAAAAGAATTTAGGTTATAAGATATCCATTAATCTTACACCTAACATTCATCAGATTCTTGCAAAACAATTCTTTTGTTTTAACCCAAATCCTTTCTCATTCCCCAGAGAAAGGAAAGATTCTACACTCACTGAGTCACAACTTGTTTCACAGAAGGACTTCTCCCTGTTCCAAAGGAAGGACGAGATTAGTTACAGAAAAGTGTAATTCTTGATTTGTATTGGTTTTCCTACAGCATGCTGTCGTTTCTGAAGGAGATAGCATTGTTATTTCTTTGTAGGGGGCAGGGGAAGGAGTAAGAGAATTTGGTATATAATCAAATTGACACTCTAGTGAGAACATTCAAGAAAGCCAACTTGATGAGTTAGGAAAATAAATGAATCAAAAGTACAAAATATTTTTAAAGGGTCATACATGTTTCATTAACTAAAATAATCAGAACCTTTAAGGTGGTAAATTTTGTCTTGGGCCAAACCATTCAAACAAATGAGCTACATGGAAAAGTTCAGAGCCTTTGCATTTACTTCAGGAGCAATTTGAGCTAAAGCAAAATCTAAATTTCTTTCTGGCAGGTACAATAATTCAATTTAAATGTCCAACAGCTTTTAATGTACTGAACATTATAAAAAAGAATCATTCCTCAGTTCAGATGTGCTTAAATTTTATTCTTGGCTTTAGATATTAATAACCACCTTTACTGATTTCACATAACTCGAAGCAATGCTGTTCAGTTAGAAGTGTGGAAAAAGAATCAGACCAGAACTTGAGAGTTTAGTGAGAGAGGTCAAGTTTATGGATACAAGATTTGGGCAAAATGGGATTTGAAGAGTCAGATTACTAAACAATGATACACTGGCTTCACTTACAAATAGATAATAGTCCCTGAAAAAAGTATTAATTCAATAAAAATCAGCCAATGTTGACTGAGATTCTGCTCTGTTGGGTATAATCTGGATGGCTATTTGCCAAGGGATAACCATTCATTCATTCTGTCTCATAGTCCAAATTAGAGCGGACCTTCCTAGGTATGATATGGTGAGCATGCATGGCAAGTTTTAGAAAAATGTCAAATCTGGTGTTAAGAGACATCAAATTATGGTTAGCTGGTACTTCTTCATAATATTCCAAAGTGGGTCTCATTATCAGTATTTTAAACCTGTTCCATGTCACTCTGTGTATATGTGTGTGAGGTATACATAGCCTTTATTTCATTGTTCTTCAAGTATCTTACTGTTTCTTTCCTACTTCTTATATCAATGTATTTATAAGACCAATACAGATACAATTGCTTGCAAAAAAAATTTTAGAGGACCACATCTTTCTCAATTAGAAATTAAGATTTTTTGTGTGTATTATCTAGTGCCATCCAGATTATTAAATAATTGGGTCATGCCTCATACTTCTATATGCAGACAAATTGCATACGTGTATGTTAAAGGTCTTCTAAAAGAAGATTTGTCACAAAGCCAATGGAGCATAAATTTCAGGCCTCCTTACTTGCCTCGGGTAATCAAAACATCATATTTTTGCTTAATGTATAAAAATATAGTATTTTAGCTGCCATTGGTTAAAAACACTGTCAATTTCCATGATGACTTTTCCTCTGTCACATTTCCTCTCATATCAAACATACATAAGTGGCCACGAGTATTTTGGGCCCATGATCAGGGAATGTTGAGTTGAAAGTTGGCAATTTTAACCACAATTTACATGGTCTGAGTATTTGCAAAGTCCTGACTTCATATACTTTGATCTCCTTAACAGCATTTGTTAAAGATCTGAGATAATATTCAGATAAAAAATCAACTGAAAATTAAAAGTGATAGTGATTATGATGTAATCAAGCAATAAGAAGATTGTAACATCAAATAAAAAAAATCTGCCAAAAGCAATAATTTATTAAGAGGAATTCTTACTTTTAGAGAGAAGTAATGAATCAACCCTATTCATAGTTTGATGGTTTAATTAATGAAGAGGTACAAATCCATGAACACTGGAAAAAGACTTAAATTTCTTTTTAAGATTTCACACAAAATACAGATTACAATAAGTATAACACAGAATACAATGTATATCATTACAACAAGGACATCAATGAAAAATTGGTAAATGAATATCATTGATTTTTTTTTTAATTTTTTAAAGTTTTTTTTTTTTTTTTGAGAGAGAAACATAGAGCACAAGCAGGGGAGAGGCAGAGAGAGACGGAGACAAAGAATCTGAAGCAGGCGCCAGGCTCTGAGCTGTCAGCACAGAGCCAGACACAGGGCTCAAACTCGTGAACTGTAAGATCATGACCTGAGCTGAAGTCGGACACTGAACCAATTGAGACCCCCAGGCTCCCATGAGTATCATCAATTTAAATTTTTTTAAATTTTTTAATGTTTTTTTAAAATTTATTTCTGAGAAAGAGAGAGAGAGACAGTGTGAGCAGGGAAGGGTCGGAGAGGGAAGGAGACACAGACTCTGAAACAGGCTCCAGGCTCTGAGCTAGCAGTCAGCACAGAGCCCGACGGGGGGCTCAAACCCACGAACCACAAGATCATGACCTAAGCCAAAGTCAGAGCTTAACCAACTGAGCCACCCAGGCGCCTCAGTATCATCACTTTAAACAGCATTTAAGATTAGATACTGGACAAGAAAACCTAAATTATCTTAAAAACTGTAGCTCATAAATAAGACAAATCTGATAGAGGTTTGCCAAATTTGTGTACAATTCTATAAATTATGTCACACTACCAAAAAAAGTATTATGCTGAAAAAAACCTTTTCTGCATAATCAGTAAGTTATATGCATGTGTATATACATGCTAGTGTGTACACACATATAGATTCCGACCTATTATGCTAACAGAGATGAATTACAAATCTTTTTCATAGAAAGAACATGAAGCCCCCCAAAAAAGCTCATAGGAAAACAAGGTATTATAGAAGTATGTAAAACAACTTATTTATAAAAATATTCCCAGGTTTTCTGTTTCTTGTATTTTTCAGATTTTAGAAGAATATATAATTTCTTGTGATTTTTTTGCCATTTCCAATAATTATTTGCTTCTTTATTTAATTTTGTATTCTTAATCAATTAATTTATGAATTATTGATATATTCATTATCAAATGAAAGAGGCTCCCCTTCAGAATTACAAGCTCCGGGATCCATAAAACCTATTACTTTCCTTTATTACAAGGATGATTTCAACTAGAACTATCTTGTTCTTAAATATTTGCAAAGAAAAATAACCCTTTTTGGTCTCTATGCCATCAAAACACTACTCCTCAGAAATAGTTCATTATTCCTGCTACAATTTATACAGCTTGTTCACATTCAGTTTTTAGTGGACATAAATAACAATTTTTTAAATTATTTTTTATGTTTATTTATTTTTGAGAGAGAGAAAGAGCATAATTTCGGGAGAAGCAGAGAGAAGGAGAGACAGAATCAAGCAGGCTCCATACTGTCAGCACAGAGCCCCACTCAGGGCTCAGCCTCACCAACCAGGAGATCATGACCCAAGCCAAGATCGAGTCAGACGCCTAACTGACTGTGCCACCCAGGTGCCCCATCAGAATCTTTTGTATCCACAACAAAAGATACTGGAATTGACAAAATTATGTAATTCAAAGCTTTCTTAGCAAAGAGTGGACTGACTTTCACATGATCTTTTTTATTATTATACTATCCATCACTGTCTTTCAAAAAAAAACTTATGGTCAAAAGGTATGACTAACTGTGAATGCTATAAGGAAACAGTCCTTTAATTAATAACCAACAGACAAGTTGTACTGCTTAGAACTCACTCAGATGTTGCTAGAGCAATAACCCATTTCCTGTCCCCAAAACGTTCTAATTTTATCTCTAATTTTTGGTCCCAAACTTCCCTGATATTAGTTTGGGTATCCATGGGTTTCCAGGATCTCTGTTTTGTTCCGATTCTGGTGTCCTTTTGAATACTTGTGACTGGCCTGCTTTCCTATTCTGTTCTTGCTTCATGTGTTTATATTTGTGGATGTCCCTGAGATTTTGCTTCTTCCTGCTCTGAAACTGGGACTGCTGGGTACTGGCTCCGCCAAAAGCTGGCCACATGAAGACGAATAGTCCTCTGCCCATCTGATTCCTGGCTCTATCCTGACCCCTAGCGACCACTTCAGAAACCACCCTATTAGAAACCCTGACCGTGGGCGGGCCATGTCTGGTAGGTAGATCTGGCTGAACTGTCTCAATGAGGACTGCCCTAGTAATTTTCTACTTATACAAAGTATGAAGCATTAGTTAGAAATAAAGAAATTTCTGAAAATCAAGGTGATGGGGAAAAGAAATTCACCCTCTTTTAAGCAAAATGAAGTTTCTTAAACTGACCTTAGTAATTTATTTCTCTTTCACCTTCATTACTCATTCATTCAAGCTAATGTGAGCATCTAGCAAAATGCTGAGATAAACTGGATAAACTTGCATCACAGATTGGCCTGCAGCTAGCCCTTGTCCAGATTTGTAAATACATTCAGCCCAGTATGGAGCAGAGCACCAGTTCTGGAGTGAAGACCCATCGCATCCCCTTACTTGCTGCACTGACAGGTAGTTCTGAATAACAGAGTGGCTGATACCATCCTTTAAAAAAAAAAGGCAGCATTTTTAGGGTCTGGAAAAATTTAACCAGCATTCAGTGTTCTGAATGAATATATGATGTAGAGTCACTTAAAATAATCTAGGAGACCTAATCAGGTGCAATGTGGAATAGAAAGGAAAAACTTTCAGCTGAAAGAAAAACAGACAGTAACATAAAGAAAAAACAGAAATAGTATCACTGATTGCAAGGAAATACAAAATGGTGCTTTCATGTTGTACTTCTGTTATTTAAAAAAATACATCACTAGAGGTTAGTAACCTCTTAATCTTTCTTGTTGAATTTTGTACAATAGACATCATGTTAAATAGAATTAATTAGCCAACAGATCAATTATCATATCAGACTTTTTCAGTGGTTACTTAACACTGCTCGGTCATCATTCTTACTGCTCTATGATAGATGTTTTCACTTTCTTACAGAGACAAACCCCAGATAGACAGTACTACCAAATCCGCCTTGAAATGGCCAACGAAAACAACGTCCATATTCATGGACTAAGGTCTCCATGAGTTAATTATTTCATGCAGGGATCTGGACAAAGAACAGATTTATAGTGACACTGTTATTTGCTTTCCATGTAATATTTAGTGTCCTCTTGTATAATATTTTTATACGACCACTACCCGTGGATATCTAGATTACTTTTTAACAGACTCATTTGGTTTATGGAACTCTGATGGCTATGTTGGAATAGGGGCATTTGCTATTATTGGCTTTTCCTACCAGGAACTGAAACGGAATGTTAATAAAGATGAGGATGTGGGGTCAGACCAGGCATTTGCACAATAAAACTAGGGTTGAGTGATGGTCCTGCGCAATCCATACTGTTGGCTTGTTTTATTTGGGCTCTCTTAGCTCTGAGAAAGGTAAATGTCCAAGTACTTAGCAAGATGAAGACACCTGTGAAAGCCTATAGACACGTTTTTTGTTTTAGGGAAAAACCTGGGGGGGGGGGCTGTGATAAATAAACAATAAAATGTATTACAAATAACGTATAGAATTGCAGTGTGGCTTTAACCAGTTTTTCAGGAGCTTACAATCTGTCTAGCACCATGCTAAGCACTTCAGATATATTATAACCTCATTCAACTTTCACAACCAACTTGGACACAGGTAAAGAAACACTTGCCAAAGGAATGAAAATACCCAACACCAAGTGATTATTAAGTAGCCAAACCTACAAGTTACAGTAAGAGTCTTGGAATGTGCTGCCTAGAGATACGTACAGAAAGTAAAGAAGCAAGTGGATATCTTGGGGGGGGGGGGGGAACAGGAAAAGAGCACAAAAATCGCTAGATAAGTGATTATAAATATACATCTGGCATAGCTATTCCATCCACGTGGGTGGGGCTGAGTAAAATGTCTGCTACAGCAGACATCTCTGTTCTGCTCTGCAAGAGAGCATTCCCAGACATCTGGCTGCTAGAAGGAACATAGAAATGTCTCAGTCTCTATGCCTGAGCCATTTCCTACCCTAGCACACGTACCTTTTAAGGTTAAAAACAACAAACAAAATAAAAACCTGTTTCGTGCTGCTTTCTTAGGACTCCACTGGTTCATTCCTCAACACCCTCTTATAATGTGATTATACGTCCATATCCATGATTTCTCTTACTAGGTTTCTTCCCCACTACTCTGTTTTGGCAAAGCAGGTGTTTCCCCACTTGACAGCAGTGATTCTCAGTGTTGTCAGCACATTAGAATCACCTGGGGGACTTTGAAAATATACGAATCCTGGGTCCTCCCCCACCACAATGAAATTGTCACCTCTGAGGAAAGGGGTTAATGTGTCTAAGTCATAAAGGTGCCCCAGATGATTCCAGTGGGTAGCCTTGGCCGAGAGGTGCCATGAAGCCTGAATGAAGAGAGGTTCATGGCTTAAGTTTACAGAATTATTATATCAGAAGCGGGCCAACCACCCACTGTGTTCCCCTGCCATTTACACATGAATGGAGCACAGAAGACTATACAAGGGTGAGTTATGAAGTGCTAAATGAATGAATGGTTGTAAGCAATAATAACTTCTTTGACTAGAACCATGTTCTCATCCTAACCTCACAATTTAAGCTTTAGAATGTGAGCCACATGGGGCCACTGAGGACTAAAAACCCCCGCTAGTCTGAACTCTTACTTCGAGGTCCCAGGAAAGTGACAACCAGAGCAATGTGAACTTCAGGAATTATTTTCCCAGCTCAGCATTTTCTCTAATTACTGTACCACTTCCCCAACTGCCTTCTCACAAAACTGATAGATGTGATGCTCAGTTTTTATGGATCTGCTTTATTCTGTACTTTGTTCATTTCCTTTCATCTTTTACATCTTCCCTTTAGCACTTGGGTATATTTAACCACCTCATTAATCATATTTTGTGTAATCGAAGAGAAATACAATCCACACATAAGTTGTTGGTTTCAAAATATGTGTCTCACTCAGTCTCACTTTTGAATTTTTAGACTTATCTTGCCACATTCCAATGGAGCCTTGACTTCATTGTGCCCAAAGCTGAACTCAGCATTTTTCAACTGCCCCTATAGTCTGGTGAGCCCCAAATCTATATTCCTGCCTGGATTCCTTTCAAATATCTAATTACCTGTGCTGGCTCCTCCAAGAGTAATCCAGCCTCCTCAAAATCAAGGTGTCCAAAACTAAATTGATCATCTTTGTCTTCATGCCTATTTCTACCCCCAAGTTCTCACTTAGCATCATAACCATCCATCCAGTTAACTAAGCTAGAACTCTGGCCGTCATTTTTTATTTTCCTGTTATCACCCCTTCTCGTATCAGTTGGTCACCAAGTGTTACTGATCTCATCCCCTCTATATGTCGCCTGCCATCCTCTTCAACACTCTCACCTCAGCCCCAGTTAAGGTTCTTACCTCTTGTGAACTGTACTACGACAATGCCCAAAGCTTCTACTATTATCTTTCTCAGATGCATCGCCATGAAACGGCCAGACTATAAAAAATGTAAACCTGGCCATTCTGCTGCCCTCTTAACTTACAGTGTCTGCCCGCCCCACCCCCGCACTCCCAGGACAGGATAAAGTCCTGTGTCTTCAGCTGGCCTTGGATCCTTCTGTGGACTGGCACCTCTCTCTCCCTCCACTCAGCTTCTGTCCACATCTGTCTAGGACTCAATTCTCCAGAAATGATAAATCCTTCCAATTTGCTTTGTAACCAGTGCCTTTGGCCCTCTGCCTTTTGTTTAGCTAACTCCTGCCTATCATCTAAGATTCACGTACATTACACGCTCTTCCAGGAAACTGCATCTCGTCCCCATTGTCTCCCCGGCTCCTCTTTGCTTTCATAATATTCTGTGAAATTAATCCTCCCCCTGCTCCTTCTGTACAATGTAAGTTCCTTGAATTCAGTGGCTGTACTCTATGGTCAGCAGCTAGGCAGAGTCTAGCACTCAAAGAAACATTGTGAATTATGAATACCTCCATGTTACTCAGTATATATTTCTTTCACAGTCTTTATTGTCATGTATAGTATTTATTGTGTTCTTCCTCTCCCTTTCCAACCAGACCGTTACCTCCAGAAGAGTTGTCAAAGACAGTGTTGTATTCATCTTTGTTTCTTTGGTGTTAATCATATGGCCTGAACATGAATGGGTGCTCAATCAGTGACGACTGAAAGAAAGAAGAAAATGAGGAAGGAAAGGAAGGTCCAATCTCCATCTAATGTTTCAGAACAATTTAAAAAATTTTAACATTAAAAATCTAAGTAAAATGTGTGATATTATCCTTTACTTCTCTACTCAAACAAATGAAACAAATATTCTTGGAGCTTTGAGAGGTAGTTACTATCTTCACCTATCTGAGTATAAATAGAATGTCCTATAATATTTCAGAGTTGAATCATCACAAGATTCTGAAAGGGACTGTCAATTCCACTGATAGGAAATTGAAGGAAATAGTTCCCTTGACATGTATGAATGGACAGAGACATACTTGAAAAAATGGCTAGTAAGGGGAAAAAAATGAAACTTCCATTGTATATGCAGCATGAGTCATTTATCTTCACCAGTTAGGGATTCAAGAATAGGTATTTTTTAAAAGCTTGTTAGTAGGTATTTTAGAACAGTAGAGACTTTTTATATTTTTTAAAATGCTTATTTAATTTGGAGGGAAAGAGTGTGTGGGAGGAAGAGAGAGAGAGACAGAGAGACAGAGACAGAAAGAAAGAGAGAAAGAGAGAATCCAAAGCAGGCTCTGTGCTGACAGTGGAGGGCCAGATGTGGGGCTCGAGCCACAAGCCACAAGATCAAGACCTGAGCTGAAGTTGGACATTTAACTGACTAAGACATCCAGGTGCCCCAAACAGTAGATGCTTATTTTTAAAGCTCAAAGCAAAGAGCATAATTAATAATAAGTATTAGTTGGTAATAAAATAGTAGCTAACATTGTTAGAGCTAACAGGAAAAAAACTCTGATATTATTTGTAGCATTGCTGGTGAATGCTATAAATACTTAGAAAATCTTTTTATTTTCTTCCTTGCCTGTCATCTTTCTCCACATCCAGATAAGTCACTCATAATTTTAGCTTTTTTGGACTCTCTAATCTCACCCATTTAGTGACTTTTCACATACTAACAAATTATTTTAGAAATGGAAAAAAAAATGTTTTCCAGCTTTTATTGCTGTTATTTGTAGTTGGAAGTGAACTATCTTTACAGAAGCCCTTTACAATCTCTGTTAGTGCATTTGAGGAGGAGGGTGACTCATATTAGAAAATGGCAGCTGTCAGCATCTGTCATAGGAAGTTAGAGTCTGTGAGCTGAAACCCTGGTGACTAGAACATACCAGCAAGACTTAGACTGGGAGCTAGGACAAGGCACTCAGGCTGGAAGGAAGTCCTGAGATGTGTCCGAGACCAACTGCCTTTGGGGAAGTCTAGCCGCTGTTTGTGAAATGTCATCTTTTCCCACCAGTATCAGATTCACCTGGGCTGCTTGTGAAAGATGCTAATTTGTGCCTCGACCTGGACCCGTGACACCAGATTCTTTGGAAGGAGGGCCCAGGAGTCTGCATTTCACCCATCTTCCCAAAGGATTCAGAGGCATGCTGGAGTTTGGAAATATCTGTTTCAAACCATATACCAAATGTCTGTACCCATAGCCCCTTCCACTTCCACTCAAAAGAACCACCTTATTTTAGGAAGAGCCTAATAATTCTGCTTATGTTAGGCAATGTGTTTGGGAACTTCTGCATTTTACTAACATGAAATTACTTGTGACATTCCGCATAGTGAATCCTGAAGTGCGTTAAGGCACAGATATGAGAACTTCTGGGAAGTTCCGAGAGAATCCAGCTCATTGAATTCCCATAAGGTTCCTTTGATGTTTCTACAGAGCACTCAAAAGACTTACCTCTCAGAGCCAGGCTCACAGAAAATATGTTAATCTTTATGGGAACAGAGATGATTTTATGGATGTAATACATTATAACCTTAAATAGGATAAGGTCAACCACTGAGAAAGTCCTAATAAAGAGAACATAAAATACTCGAGCTGGAAATTCTAATTTCATAACTAATAAATAACATTGGCTATGAAATCCACGCATATTTTGGAATGTCACAATTATTGAGTAGGCAGGGTGTGGGAAGCAAAAAGAATTTAAGTGAACTCATACACGGGTGTGTGCATACACCACACACACACACACACACACACACACACAGAAACACCAAGAACTATCACTCAGTTTTGTTTAAAAATCCCCCCACATTCTTTAGGCTCAGTCACCCACTGTGGTCATCTATAAAACACCAGGAGCTATCATTCTCAATTCACAGTTCACATTCATGGCAACATGGCATTGGTCTTATCCATTTTGCTAGGGTTTTTTTTTTTTTTTTTTTTACTCTATATTTAAGACTAAAATTGAAATCTATGCATTAAAAGGCTTTTGTTGGGGGCACCTGGGTGGCTCAGTAGGTTAAGCCTACTCTTGATTTCAGCTCAGGTAAAGATCCCATGGTCCTGAAATTGAGCTCTGGTCAGGCGCTGTGCTGAGCATGGGGCCTGCTTATGATTTTCTCTCTCCCTCTCCCTCTGCCCCTCCCTCCCTCACCTGCTTGTGCACGCTCACACACACACACACTCTCTCTCTCTCTTTCTCTCTCAAATAAATAAATAAATAAATAAATAAATAAATAAATAAGAGTGCTAACTATACAAAGAGCATTAAAGATAAGATTACTATACCTACAAGCTCCTCTGACCTACATAAAATAAAGTCAAATTTGTTTTTAAACCTTACAAAGTTTCAGGAAAGTTTTCATAGATGGAGGTATGACCCGTGTGGAAATGCTTCAAAATAGGTCTTTCAAAATTGTTAATGTCACTGAGGGCCCAGGCCTTCCATAAAGCCTCCCAATACTAGCAGCTGTATCAAATAATATTCCTGCCATCTGGAGTCCAAAGTCAGCTTCCTGGTTTTTATCTCCTCCAATTAGCAATGAAGATTCTTACTTAGGGGCTCCTGGGTGGCTCAGTTGGTTGAGCATCTGACTCTTGGGTTCAGCTTTGGTCATGATACCAGGGTCATAGGATTAAGCCCCGCATCAGGCTCCATGATGAACATGGAGCCTACTTAGGGTTCTTTCTCTCTTTCTCTCTCTCTGCCCTTCTCCCCCACTTGTACTCTCTCTCTAATAAATAAACAAATATTTAAAAAATAAAAAATTGTTAATACTCAAGACCTAACTAGTTATTCTTGCAATCTAATAACCAAGGTGTAATCTTTCTTCAAGTGTTCCCCTAGTTGGGGAGTATTTCTTTCTTTCTTTTTTTTTTTTTTTTTTCAGAATGAGCTCTACTAATTTCACTCTTCTCTAAGACAAAAATTAGTCAATGGACTTCCTCACCCACCTAACAATCTCCTTATAGCCTCATTTCATGTATCAATATCTTTTGACACACCTTTCCCACATAGAGTGAGATACCTCCCCTCTCTATGCTCCCATAGCAGTCTGCATATACGCATCCTGTGGCCTGTACATCATCCTTCTACACAGCTGTAGATATATGCCAATGCACCAAGCTGACTGCAATATCTATCTTTATATCTGTCTTCACCAGCATGTGGTCAACTCACTACTGTATCTCAATAAATATTTGCAAACTGACTGAACAGCTCCAATGACTCTTTTTGAAGTATTATGTTTCATCAGAGGACATTGGTCTGACCTACTACACATCCTCCAGTAAAAGGAGACAACTAATAAGTCTAGGTTGTGGGTGATGAGATACAGGGTCACCTATGATCTGCGCCTCACAATTCTAGTATTATCAGTAGAGCCCAAATCGTAAAGGAAAAAGTGGTTTTTATCTTCTCTTAGACGATTTCTTTATCACATTGTGAAATAAAAATAACTTAAAACCTTGCCCTGAAATGAGGTAGGGAAAGAAATATTAAAGATCCATATCTACTGATCTTCCTGTCTCCAATATGAGCATGCCATGTAGCCGTGGTTCACAAACCTTCAAATGAATGAAATCAATCTGTTTAATTAACATAACACTTATTCACTATTTAAAGAGAGGCAGTACAATGGTTAAAAGCACAGACTTAGGCACACTTACTGGCACAAATTCTCTCAAGAGATATTTACCATATCAATTATGTTGAAATCACTCCTCCAGCTACTGGTTTTAACTACTACTGTCTCTTGTCTGGACTATTTTGACAGCCTTGGAGTTGGTCTCCCTCTTTTTACACTTACTCCCTTGCCCTCACCCACCTCCCCTAATGACTTCCCATCTTCCTGGGCATAGAGGCCAGAGTTCCATACGATTATTCATGCTATCCACTATGGCTGTCTTGTGTATCTGATCTCATCTCCTATTAGCCTCCTCTCTCTTTTTTCTAGCTAAATTTACCTCCTTCCTCTGCTTGAACATGGCAAACACAGTCCCATGCAAGAGTCTGGGCACTTACAATTTACCAGTTACCATCTTCTACTTTATATGCTTTTTTCTGCATTTGTTAGCTGTGTGGCTCATTGAACCATTGAACTCAAGTCTATGCCTAAGGCCCACATGGTCAGAGTTTCCTTCCCTCACCATTCAGTCTAAATCGGCCCAGGTTCTCTCTTATGATCTCTCTCTCTGATCTTCCTTAATTATCCCCATTTAACATACTATAGATGCATTTGTATATTTTTGGTGTTCTATCCAGAACTCCAGGAGAACAGAGATTTTTATCACCAGTCCCTAACAGAAGATCTGGTCCATAGTAGGCCCTGAATAAATATCTACTGAATAAATAATGGGATACTTCTAAAAAAAAAAAAAAAAAAAAAAACACGCTTACAATTCAGTTCTGTTAAGAGGATATAAAATGCTGAAAACTATAGCATATGAAAGCTAAATGGCACAATGCTTGAATGATATACCATGTGGTAGTAATGAAGAATTAAGGGTCAGATGTGCCATAATTGGCATTGAAAACAAGTTTGAAGTCTTTGCATGCTTAAAATTACGTTATATAGGACCAGGAAGGAAAATTATTCGCTGTTTCTCTGTTTCTGTCTAGATTGCTGAGAATCCCTTCCCATATTGGAAGACACCCTTTCGAGGACAGCCTGTTCTCATAGGCTTCCACAAGTAGTGCAGGGTTTGAACATCTTGTCAAAATTTGTTTCCACAATTTGATTTGGCATCGATGCAACATTTATAGGGTAGTCTTGCACATTTTTGAGATAAGACCTACCACTGAAGTCCTGGGATATGGCCACCATCTGCAGAGGAAACCAGAATGTTATACAACTGGAACCTTTGGCCTTGATATTCAAGTAGTCAGTCTCCTCCTTTGGCTTGACTCCAGGATTAGCTGTGTTCTCCCTCACAGTCTAGAAATACAGAAAATGGGCAAGCCAGATTGGCTTCCACCCACCACTCAGCTGTCTTCAGGACACCTGTTCTCCTAATTACTTGCTTTGTACTCAGAAAATGCAAATGAACATTTTTATTAGCAGAAGCAAAGCACAGAATAGAAGGTAAATCTTCTGCAGAAATAGCAAATGAATTCTTGGTAAATAAATTGTGCATGATGTAAGTGACCTTATACTTTTTAATATTTGTGGATTTGATTGACCCTGACATCTTCCTGTCTTCCAGTCTTAAAAATTCAGATAATTCTACACATGTTCTTGTAGGTTTAAAAAAAAAAAAAAAAAGCTAGGATGCTTATAAACTCAGAAGTATGGAACTACATCCAGAAATTTTAGCTACAAAATAAAGTGCATTCATGACACTGACTCCAACACTGTGCTCCACCCACCATTATGACTCAGAGAAGGGCCTCTCCCGGACTTTCTTGGAAGATAATGTCCAAGTTTATAGTTTCCTCCAGGGTGGCAATTAAGTCATCTTTATAAGCAATTGCCTTCGGAAGGTTTCTTCCTGGGTCATTTGCCCTACTCAGAAAATAAGACTGCTTTAGATTCCTTTGTCCTTTTAAGCTTTACATGTGAAAACATTCATTCTTCAGTGAAAAGCTGCATTAACTTTTATGCCAAAACATACCTTTATTTGCATCACAAACCTTTGGGCTGAAATCAGTCCCTCAAGACTGATTTTGCCAGAAGGAAGAATGTCAGAGTTCCCAGAGCTTATTTTCAAGAGTAGTTAAAACTCTAGAATCTGTCTTCAAAATTTATAGAGGCTCTGAGACCTTACCAACAGCTACCTTCTGCCTCTAGGCAAGAGGAGAATTAAGCCATTAAGGCTGAGAGGTGGACAGCCTTTGGACAATAGGTATGTAGCACACAAATTTTTGTATAACAAAAATGACTTCATATTTATATTTGTGTGAACTGGCACAGAGAAATACTGAGGAAGTAATAGAACCAATCAGCTTTAGGGAGCAGAAGTATGGGGAATTTGATGGGTGAGGAGGGTAATGTAGGTGAGTCCTCTTGGTGTACTTATTGCTAGGGTTTTGAACCATGAAAATTTATGACTTATTCAAAACAAGATCCCATATGGGGCGCCTGGGTGGCTTAGTCGGTTAAGCGTCCGACTTTCGCTTAGGTCATGATCTCGCGGTTCGTGGGTTCGAGCCCNTTCAGTCTGTGACTCCCTCTCTCTGACCCTCCCCTGTTCACGCTGTCTCTCTCTCTCTCCTAGAAATAAATAAAACATAAAAAAAAAAAAAAATTAAAAAAAAAAAAAACAAAACAAGATCCCATAGGGAGATAGAGCCTCCCTTAATAATATTTAATTTGTTTTATCTTTGAAAATAATTATGATACCACTTGGCTCTTTGGTTTTGTATGCCAAGGATATTATTCAATATCCATTACTTCCAAGGAGATGCTTTTTAAGAAAGTAGACCACAATTAGATAATTATCATGACCAAAACCCTACATAGGATTTATGGAGAATAAAGTCCAAGTTTTTAGTCTTATCATTTTTTTCCTGCTGAATTTCTCAGTCCTCTCTTCTATTAATAAAAATGCACTAGAAATAATATTTCTCTCTCTGCATTTCATCATATCTTTTACTAATCAATTTTTTTAAATTACCATTTACTGAAAGGCGTTATGTTCTGGTGTATATGTCCTAACCTTTACACTTTACAAATGAGGTAAGCTGTGGCCCAGGACATTTAAGTGATTTGTCCACATTGCTAAGTTAGCATATGTGCCTAGCTCTGCCTGATTAGAAAGCTCTTGCTCTGTCCGTAAGACTATTCTAGCCACTCCCAAGGCATGGAATCTACTTGGAAGTAAGCAATTTGCGCCGCCTGGGTGGCTCAGTTGGTTAAGCATCCAACTTAAGCTCAGGTTATGATCTCATGGTTCATGAGTTTGAGCCCTATGTTGGGCTCTGTGCTGACATCTCAGAGCCTGGAGCCTGCTTCAGATTCTGTGTCTCCCTCTCTCTCTGCCCCTCCCCTGCTGTGCTCTCTCTCTCTTTCCCTCTCTCAAAAATAAACATTTAAAAATTTAAAAAAAAAAAGAAAGAAAGTGATACATTGACGAGAAATATTTCACTGCTAAGCTGAGAAAATTCAGGCAGGCATCTTATAAATGAAAAATTAGACAGAAGTTTCTTTTTCCTTTCCTGTTCTAACATTCAGATGAGTTATGCTGCATTGCTGCCTATAACGAGACTAGGTTCTGGAAATGCGCATCAGAAAAATGATCTGCTAAAATGTTTATCCAATGGATGGAAAGAATATCTTATCATTTCCTTCCAAACCTCGAGGCTCTATAATTCTTTCTATTTAGACATCCAAGGAGTCAGGAGGAAAATGTCTATGAATCATTTCATTATTCAGGGGACTAGTTAATAAAACGCATAAGATAAAATCACTCTTATAAAGATCCTCAGTATTACTGCCTTCTGTAGAATCAGTCAAGTAATGGAACTTTAATAATATGAGCCATGGGATAAATTCTTCCTTCAGTCACATGAACTTGTCACCAGGCCATATACAAACCATAAAAGACCGAGAAAAAAAAAGAAGTGTTAGAGAAGTTGGAGAAGGTCATCAAGAGGCTGTGACCACTCATTGACCCAAGAGCTGAACCCAGACAACTGGAGGCTCCTCACCACCTCCCCCATCCTGGAAACAGATGTTCCGCCCACTGTCCTCACACTAGAAGCCAGTTTCAAGGATGCCACCTTGAGACAGCAACGTGTTGTTGAGACTATCTGGACATGACCGGACGCAGTTAAGACCCTGATGGAAATTTCTAATATTCTGGCAGGTGGGTGCCTAGATCTACTTGTTTTGAGACAAGCCTCATGTGTAAGTTCCCTTGCCTGTAGAAACCTGGAGAGGCCCGCTGTGGTCTCACCCTGCCCCGTGTGTGCAGGAGCCGGCTTTGGATTCACACCCCTCCCCCACAGAACTCTCAAGGTTACAAACTAATGAAAGGTAAATGGGACTAGATCAAAACCAAAGCCTACATCTCCCAGTAACTTATAAAAATGAAAAAGACAAAGAAACTATACATACTCTCTCTGTACAGTTGAGCAATCAGACTCCTTGGTATTTATGCCTATGAACTGAAATTTTATGTTCACACAAAACCTGCACAAGGATGTTTGTAGGAACCTTCTTCATAATGGCTAAAACCTGGAAGCAACCAAGATGTCCTTCAAGTAGATGAATGGATAAATAAACTGTGGCTAATCCAGAAAATGGAATATTATTCAGCACTTTAAAAAAAGAGAGAGAGCTATCAGGGCACCTGGGTAGCTCAGTTGGTTAAGTGTCCAACTTCACCTCAGGTCATGATCTCATGGTTCATGAGTTCAAGCCCCACGTCGGGCTCACTGCTGTCAACCTGTCAGCACAGAGTCTGCTTCGGATCCTGTCCCCCTTCTTCTGCCCCTCCCCCACTTACTCTCTCCCAAAAATAAATACGTAATTTTAAAAAAGAGCCATCAAGCCATGGAAAGACATGGAGGAAATTTAAATGCATATTACTAAGTGAAGGAAGCCAATCTGAAAAGTCTGCAGACTATTTTATTCCAACTATCTGACATTCTGGAAAAGACAATACTGTCCAGGAAGTAAAAGATCAGTGGTTGCAAGAGGTTGGGGTGAGGAGAGAGGGATGAATAGGTAAAGGACAGAGGATTTTAATGCAAATACTTTGTATGAAATCATAGTGGTGGATACATGTCATCCTACATTTGTCCAAACCCTATATGGCTATAAAAAACAAAGATACTTGTAATACAAGTATCTTACCAAGGATTTGTATCCAGAATACATAGAGAGCTCTCACAATTCTATGACAAGTAACTCAATACAAAAATGGGCAAAAGATTTGAAACTCTCAAAAGATAAACACATGTGCAATAATCCCACATAAAGATGCTCAAACCATAAGTCTATTGGAGAAATGAATATTAAAATCACAATGAGATCTTATTGCACACCCACTGAAAGAACTAAACTTAAAAACATTAACAATGTCAGGTGCAGGTGAGCATCTGGAGAAATTAGAACTCTCATATATTTCTTGTGGGGAAAGTATAAAGCAGAAAATACTTTGGAAAACTATTTGGCAGCTTCTTACAAAGCTAAATGTACACTTACATAGCTGAACGATTCCACTCTTAGGTACTCAACCAAAAGAGATAAAAATATACCTCTACACAAAGACGTGAAAAATCAAGGTTCATAGCAACTTTATTCCTAGTCACCAAAGAAATGGAAAACTACCTAACTGTTCATCAATAGGAGAATGGATAAACAAAGTATAGTATATCCATAAAATAGACTACTACTCAAATTTTTAAAATAAAATCTTGAACTACTGATACATACAAGGTCATGAATCAAAATCAAAAACATTACACTGAGTAGAAGTCATACACAAAATAGTACATACTGTATGATTCCATTTACATGTAATGCTAGAGAAGGCAAATAAATTTACAGTGACAGCATACTGGAGGCAGCCTACAGCTAGGGTTTATTGCAAAGGGACATCAAGGGACTTTTTTGGGGTGCTTATAGTGTCTATCTTGATTGTTCCCATGATTATATAGGAGTATACAGTTTATTGTGTGCAGAGTACAGCACATCAAAGTTGTTTAATGAAAAAATATTCTGATTCAGATCAAGATTTGTGCCTCAAACAGCAAAAGATGCAGATTAAACTTTTGAAAATCTTGTGAATGTGTTCATGCTCTAAAAAAGTATTTAAGGTATATATACATTATGTAAAATCTGCTTACAATATCTTAGATGATCAACAACATTAATTTCATTCTTTTCTTTCCCGTTGTTCCTATGTGGAAAATAAAAGTAATGTCCTCAAAGGCAGTCGGCCTTAAAAAAAAAAAAAGAGAAACATCCACAGAAGGACAAAAATTAGAAGTCAATGTTTAGTCATCTAAGAACAATGAAAGTGATCTGGTATTACGTGGAAATCTTCCCTCATTTGTGGCTTATGATATGACCAGGGTTTTAGTAACCTTGTGGTTTACTTTCCAAATTCTGATATTTGTCACTTTTTATTGTACCCATTTGGCATCTAGCACACATTTCCTGTATTAGCCATTGCATTTTTAACCATAGGTTCTTGTTTTTCAACTTTATCTCAAATTCCTAGAAGGCAACAATTATATCTACTATCTCTGTTTTTAATGGCTGATTTTCTTAGCGGAAACATTCAATTAAAGTTCATCATATTGTTGATAATATTGATGTTCTCATCTTTGAAAATTTCTTGCCTCAATACTATTTAGTCAAATAACTTCAATATTATCAAGTTACTTCCATATAAAATGAAAAAAAAATTATTTAAGAGATTCAGCCAGGTAATGTAAGGTTCTTTTCTTTCTCTTGATACATTCATAAAACTAGAATCATTCACGTATTCACTTGCTTAGTCTCTCAATGAACACGAATGGAACATTTCCCCTTGCCAAGTTTATGTTAAGTGCCGGAGACACAGAGGTTATTATAGGTTCAAATTCCAGAAAGGATGTCAAATATAGCAAAACACATTTATAATGGTAGGATAAATACATCATGAAAGATGTGTGGAAAGGGAAAAAGATGATGCCAAGTTAATGTACCAGATAACATTCAAAAATAACATTTTGATCCATCTCTTCATTAACTAATCTAAATTTTTACAGTCAGATTTAATGTCATTGATGTCAGAATGTAGATAATCTGCAATTGATACTATAAATAAAGGTTGGGTCATTTGAACATTAAAACTGTGGTTATTTTCCCAGCCTAGGAGAGTAACCCTCTCTTTCTGATTCCTTAGGTACCTGCAGCTATGCCTGAAGTCAGTCAACTCATCCCAGTCTCTTTCTTACTTATAAGAAAGAAACTTTGTTTGCAGAAGACAGGCCAGATAGGGAATGGTGAACCAGAAACTTAAATGGTAAACTAGTAAATTATATTGGAAACTGATCTCTTCCACTTCAGACCATGTTGGGAAGTCAAGGTAACTATATGGGCAACTTTCTTCCACAGGGAGAAACATGTTTGGCAATTTTGAATGAGAACTTGGGCACTAGGATTATGTCTACTTATATAATTTGTTTGATGTAAGAAAGTACTCTTGTGACAATCTGCTCCCTTTCTTTTTGCCAAAAAAGGGAAATGACATGAAAACACAATTCTTTCACATATAAGCTTTATGCAGTAAAAAAACTCAAACGTTCTTGCTACCTTTGTCAAGACCTCCTTCCCAGATGATGCATGATGTTTCCTTTCTGAAATTTCCCACCTCACTCCCTCCACGACCCTCCCCTACCTAGAAGATTTCTACCTACCCTCTAGATCCTTATTTAAATGCCAGTTTCTCAGAGATGCCATTCTTGACTCTATCCCGCCCTAAACACACCCAGCTTAGATCCCAGCAGACTAGGAAAGGATTCCTGTCACAAGTACTTTTTCATAAAACTTGTAATGAATTAGTTATATGTTTATTTTCTGCCTTCCTTTCCAGTCTACACCCTCCATATTGGCAGACACTGCTTCTAACTTGTTTGTATTCTAGGTACTCAGAGCTATTTGTTTAATAAATGCTGAAATTTACAAACATTAATGAAATCCAGGGAAAGAATCCTTTCATTTTGTTAATGAGCAATCCCAGATAAAGTAGCTCTCTATTATAAAATTCTCACAATTTTTAAATAGTATCATATTTGATACATGTCCTATTTCCTTACTGCACTATTAAGTGTTATTACAAAGCACAGGTTCTATTTAATGTGGAAGTTAACTTTTACAGCAATATGTGCAATTCCATTTTATTATAATTGAGCTCAGAACAATGAAATTCTCTGTGAAGCAAAAAGCTATAGAAATTTTCTTAGCTATCCTGGTTGCCCTCATTTAACATCTTTTCTGTTTTGAGCCTACTGTTTTACCAAAACCATTCACTATGTTCCAACTTCTATGATTTTTTTAAGGGAGTTGATTGAATTACCTTGAGCAAACTAAATGATACATAAAATATTTTGGTAGTTATTATACTCTTAAAAGGTGTATTTTCTCTAAAGCCTTTTAAAAATAATAATACCAAAATATATCATGCATCATTTGCTTTACTCACATAATTTTCCAGTTGGAAATAATCACTATATATGTAAAGTCCACTCAAACAGTGGGTATTTAGTAATTTTAACTTTTAGATGGTTATAAATTCTATCACAATGAAAACTATCAGAAAAAATTCTCTGCCAGTTGGAAGTAAGGCAAAAATGTGAGCAATACGCCTTTAATATCGTACAGGGTCAATGATCACCTGAGGATTGTGTAGGTGGGTACAATGCTGTTCAGAAGAACTTTCTGTGAAGATGGAAATGTTGCCCAATATGATAGTCACTGGGCAAGTATAGCCACTGAGCACATATAAAGTACACAGTGTAACGGTGAGACGAAAGTTTTTGTTATAATTTTAATTCATTTAAGTTAATTGTAAAGACCCACATTTAAATAACTAGTGGCTACCCTACCAGACAGCACAGGTCCAGATAAATATACTACTTATTTTGTCTCATTTTTTTGTTATTAATTAAAAATCCCAGACTGAGTAAAATTACTTGTTAATTTGTAGAATTTTTCCATTAAATATGCAAACATTTTTTGCCCAGTGGGACAGATTAACTCCAAATATTTATTGTCTGCTGGATATTAGCAAGTTTTAAAATCCATAATTTTATCCAAACACATCTTTGTTAAACTGCATATATATATATATATATATATTTCTCATATTTTCTCTGCAGCAATCGTAACAACTAGTTCCTTTATTCATTAATAAGTTATGGGAAATTGTTTACATATGTGCATTTTATATTCACCAGAGAGTCATGATTTGAAAATGAGACTTTAGTCGTTTTAGAGGTGACCCCCAAAAGCCCTCAAAATTAACTCACAAAATTATTTTTGAGATCAGACAGCACCTGAGAAATCACAAAGATTTGCTATTTTACTTTATGAAAGTAAAAGGAGAAAGAGAAGACAGAAAAGATGCAAGAAACAATTAGGTTTGGTGGCTCCATAATTACTCATTAGTTCAATACTATTGTAGCAGCTACATGGGAAGAATTATAAAATTAGGAGAGAGGCTCAGACCTCCTTAGGCTAATTTGCATAGTAAAAGATAATTAATATAAATATTTCAGAAGTTAGATGCTTTTGGGGGAAGGCCCTGGAGATTCTTCAGTGCCTTCCATAATATGTTCTTACCCTCAGGGAAAACATTGGTTAAACCATTATGAGAACCTATTAGAAAACTTCATTCCCCTCAATTCTGACATCATTGTTTATTGTTATAAATTAACCACAGTCAGTTTTATCATCAAAAGGCTCTCTGTTGATGCTGCCTGAGAGCTCTGCTGTAAACTATGGGCTAGAATTGGTGTTTCTAACAAAGTACAGTCCCAGACCCTTGTCAAACAGACACACCAAGTACTCTTCAAGGAGTAGACTCCTGGGGATAGCTTCTAGACTAACAAGGCTTGGGCAACTTCAAGCTGTACCAGAGGAATGAGACAGGATTTGCTGAACTCTCTGTAGTCCAGAAGCAGACATATTAAATGAAAGCAGAATGCTGGTCCCTATGTCCAGGGCAACAAGTATTTATCATCAGGACTAAGAGACTTCACGAGGAATATTTAATTGTTATTTGTCTGGAATATGATTGGTATTATTTTAACTATTTTTTAAATAAATGTGTAAGGATACCCTTTCTCTTTCTTCTTAAACTATCTCTAATCCTAACCTTAGAGGATTATGAAGTTAATGTTATGATAGGTGAGTCTCACTGACCCACTAGGAATTCAGAAGCAAATATTTTACTGCATCTCTTTACTTTCCATGGCAATAGGTTATTTGCATCAGATCAATACCAACGTGTCCCCATTTTTTTACCAGCATGTGACTGCACAAAGTCTATGCGTGGAGCATCATATCTAAGAAAAATTCTAGTTTAATAAAGTATGGCAATCATCAGTAAGGAACATGTATGGAGTGGATGCCCACAAAACCCTTTTAGGATATTGGTCTAATACCTAAGCCTCTACCTTTAAGGTAGTACAAAGGTTACTTCCAAAAGGCTAAGAATGATAGGAGTCTCTAGAAGGGAAGATTTTACCTAAATTCATAGGTAAAGCAGGTGAAATCTAGTGGAGGGAATGTTTGGGGGTTGCTTTCCCAGACTTAGGATAGGTGAGGTACTAAAAGAGAATTTAAACATTCAACTCAAGACCATAAAAATTTCACACAGAAGTAAATTTTGATTTTGTAGCAGTTAATCAGTACCTAAGACCCTAGATTCACAGAGCAAAACTCCAGAGAGTCTATTTGGGTAATTGATGCACCGATGGAAAAAAAACCAGGTCAAACCTGTGCTCTGGTGAGACTTCACTTACAGAACAGGTGCTCAAGGGGTGGATTGGAGACACAGGCTTAGTTGGTCAAGCCCTGATCTAGACTGCAAAAATAAGGCAAAAACAGGGCAGAAAGCGCTTCCAATAATATATGGGGATAAGGACCATCCAAGGATTGTCTAAGAGAAGATACTTAGTTCATCTCATTGTGTACTATGGGGTAAAATTCCCAGATTTAGTGAAGTTATTTGTTCACTTGTAGGCTTTCATCCTATAGAAATGTAAACAATTTTTGCCTGGTGGAACAGATAACCCCAAAGATAACCCTTTATCCACAATCTTATCCAAGCCCTTCTTTTGAAAATTTCCAATATATACATATACAGTTTCTTCAAGTGCTTTTCAAATTGTTCATTACATCCTACTGCTATTCTTCATTAATTAATGAATTAAAGTTTTTTACACATGCTCCTTTGATATTTGCCTGAGAGTTATGATTTTACGTTTTAAAATTACGCTCTAACAAACTCTATGCAGATACAATAAAGCCAGGGTGAAGATCATGAGACAAGATTCCCCTCCCACATCTGGCACAACATGACCTGAATACTGGGAACTTCGGGATCACAGTCTCTAAGAGGGAGGCGGCAGACCAAGGATTTCAAAATCCAAACTTCATTTTAGATATTCTAAAACGGAGGGTTGAAACACATCAATAAAGACAGAATATTATTGAGAGAAAGAAATTTTAACATTCTGAGAAGAACTCAAAGAGACTTGGAATGCACTCAGGCTTTTTATTCCAGTAACAACTAAAGGGATCTGTTCACAATGAAAAAGCACCATTCAAGCGCTCTCTTTGCCAGGAGCAATTGCTCTTTAATTGAGCTATTTGTTCTTGAGATAGATAACTTTTGACAGACATATAGAATGATACAAGATTTATATCTTTCCTGGAGTTTTTTCTTGTCAAGGCATAAAATAGGGTCATTCTTTTTCAGAGCATATGCAACACTCAGATAGTAAGTCTCCACGCCCTTTTCTCACTGAGTGCAAAGTCACTATAGATCTCACATGGAATTATGATCTAGTCTGAATTTAGACAAATGGAAAATTGTGAATAACTAAAACTTTTCCAAATGGGCATTGGAATGGTTTGCTAAGGGTCATAAAAAGTGCTATATTTTAAGGCTTAAAAAAAAAACGGTTTATCAAAGAAGTGAAAGGCAAGATAATAATTAAAACAACATAGATAAAAGTATAACACCTACAATATTCACAGTGAAGATGAATCATTTTTGGATGCCATCAATAATTGTCTTGATTGGAATATTTTCTGTATTAAGAAAATACAGGATATTGCAATATAGACCATCAAAAATCCAGTTATGAATTAATTCTAACCTTGAAAATGAGGATTGACCTATAGGGCCTATAGTTATCAGAGTAGGCCCAGTAGAAATTTGGCCTTAGAATCAACATTATGGATTTACTTTAAACCAATCATTTATTTGGTCATCATGCAGATGTGGTTGAACAGGAAAATGTCAAGAGTGTTCAGTTCAGAAATATGGTTATTTTTTAAATATTTATTTATTTACTTATTTATCTTGAGAGAGAGAGAGAGAGAGAAAGAGAGAGAGAGGCAGAGAAAGAATCCTAAGCAGGTTCTGTGCTATTAGCAGAGCTTGATCTCACAAACCGTGAGATCGTGACCTGAGCTGAAATTAAAAGTCAGATGCTTAACCTGGTTAAGCCACCCAGGTGCCCCCAGAAATCTGATTATTTTATTTAAACCTTTACTCAGTACCCTGGAGTAAAAGTTTAAATATGTGCCTAGTTAGAAATAATCTCAATAAGATGCATAAATAAAAGTGAATTTTTTAATGGGGTCAAATGAGATTTAATAGTTATTTTTAAATCTGGACATTATTTTCTACAGTTTCAAGACTAGTTTATATTACGTTTTGTATTATATATGGCTAAATTAAACTGTACAAGTTTCTGATACAAAAACATTTTTTAAATTGTGATTAAATGATGTTAACTGCATGACATTGATCTTTGTCTTTTGTTGAGACTTGCTTTGTTTTTTGTGTTAGTAAATTTTTATGCATAAAAAGAATGTTTATGTATGGTTAAAAAGAATAACTTTTTTAATTGCAGTTTTCACGGATGTCTATTAGATTGAATTATAGATTGTATTGCTCAAATTTTCTATTCATATTATTTTTGCCCAGTGATTGAGAGAATTTGGTACAATCTTACTATGACTGTGGATTCATCAATTTCTCCTTACTTTATATATTTTGTTTATATTATTCTAGGTTCCGTCCTTAGGTGCTTACAGGTTCAAGATAGATATACCTTACTGGTGAATTGTACATTTAATCATTATTTCACAACGCTTATTTTTTTTAAAGTTTATTTATTTATTTGGAGAGAGGGAGAGGGAGAGAATCCCAAGCAGGCTCCGTACAGTCAGCACTGAGCCCGATGCTGTGCTTGAACCCACAAACCGTGAGATCATGACCTGAGCCAAAACCAAGAGTCAGATGCTTAACTGACTGAGTCACCCAGGTGCCCCATTTTAAATTTTAATTATGCTTTCTGCTTTAAAATGTAATTTAGTAATTGTCAGCCTCTTAGATGTTTATGTAGTATCTGCCTTTTAGGTATTTATGTATTACCTTCTTCCCCCATTTAGTGGTATTGATTTATTACTAAAATTCAATAGATTTGCAATAAAGAAACTGAGACCTAAACAGTTAAAGTTATATTTTCGAGGACACACAACTGGAGCATGACAGCGCTACAGAGAAATTTAAATATTAGCAGTGCAAGGTCTCATGAACTTGAATTCTACCTCCTGTCCTGAGCCTCTCAGCTTGTTTTCTCACTCTCAGCACCAGCCTTTGCTTTTTTGTTCTGGTCCTGTACAAGGACAGATTTTAGTCTGAGCTTGCAAATTTGTCTTTGGCCGCCAATCTGGAGGTTTCTATTTCCTTCTAGAAGACCAGGAACGTAACCAAACTAAATCTTGACATGTCAGGATTTCTTCCCCCAATGATGCTTCTTTTCAATGCGAGCCTCTTGCATGCTTTTAGTTTGGTTTAGTTTTCTATTTTGTATTCTGTCTGATGATAAAGTCATTTCAACTACATCCAGCTGATAACACCCAGGATTAAAGTTTTCCTTTGAAAGGACAAGGTGAAAATACTGTTGACCAATTTTGCTACTATCCCTAGTTGTATTGTCAACAGCAATGGCGGGGTGGAGGGAATAACTTAAAAATCACCGCAAGCAAATTTTCCACTAAATATATATTCCAGGATGTGTGTGTTGTTTGAGGGCGAGTATACATTTTATGGCTGTGCACTGATGAAGTGGTAAAGCTCCAAGGTGTTTAGACATGAGTCGCTCCAAGTATTACTAAACTACCTTCTTTATCAATGAACCCACTTCTTAAACTTGAGCATACACCCTGTGCTATGTACCTTAAAGTGCCATGTTCATGTCACTGAACTTCTCAAGAAGTTGTGTTTAAAGGCCAAGGCTAGTACGTACAGTACTGTCAGGGGATGTGTGTCAACCTCCGTGGAGCTGGTCGTCTCTCTCCAGCATTCCCCGGAAGAACAGCACCTCCGTTAATCAACCACCGTGTTGGTGGTTTCTGAGGAGACGATCAGAAATGTACCACAACTGCACCTAACAAAGCTCCTAACTGAAACTCAGTCTTTAGAGGATTCTGGAACAATGCTCTCTCTTTCTGCTGTCTATGGGAGTGGTTCTCTTTCCTCCCAAAACTGTGTGATATAGAATCACCACAAGACGTTATGGAAAGGGACTCAGGAGTGATCAATGGTCTAATACTTGTTTATTTGACTAGATATTCAAGGAGGTGAATTCATAGAGTTGCAACAACACTTGTAAGTCATAACAGAAATTAAATTTGCCCCAGATATTGTCATAGACACTCAACATATGTTACCTCATTTTTCTCAAAACTCTGTAAAGTTTTATCAGTGGGATAAAATGCTCAAGATTTTAAGACTTAAGAATGACGTAGAATGGATTTAAATTGCTGCTTGAAGTCTGCACTCTTTTTCTAACAGCACACTGCTGCTCATTATTCGGCTGCCTCTCTCTCTCAGATCTCTGATGATCTGTCACTTTTTTGGGGAGTCTTCTAGACAACTACAACTAAAAAAGCCACTAAGTCATTCTTTATCACTACTCTCTTCTAATTTTCAAGTTAGTACCCATTAGATATATTCTGGTTTAATTTGTAGTAAGTTATACTAATTTAAAAAGAATTTTAATAAAATGTATTTGGTTTATAATGTTTGTTTGTTATTTACTTCCCTCCACAAAATGCCAAAGCCCATGAATGGTGGGATGTATCTTATTTACTGGTCTAACGTTCATGCCTGGCATATAGTGAGGAATTGACAAATATCTATTAAATAAAGATAATCTAAAAAGATTAAGTGCTGTGTCCATAAAATCTTATATTATTTCCAAAGTGTGAATGTCAAAGTTCATTTGCAACTTAAACAACTATGGAATCGTGATTAATATATTTTTTTAAGTTTATTTATTTTGACACAGACAGAGAGAAAGATAGCAGGGGAGGGGCAGAGAGAGAGAGGGGGAGAGAGAATCCTAAGCAGGCTCCACACTGACAGCGCAGAGCCCAACACAGGGCTCCAGCTCACGAACCATGAGATCATGACCTGAGCTGAAACCGAGAGTCAGACACTTAACCAAACTGAGCCACCCAGGCTCTCCATGATTAAAATTTATCAACAGTTTCCTTAAGAAGAAGGTTTTAACTTCTTCCCTATTGAATAAAGACATAAGTGAGAGGAAGCAAGAGAGTCTGAGTGCCCTCTGTTCACATCAGCTACAGCTGTGTCAACCAGGAGGGATCATTGAAACAATGTTTTGGATAAAACTGCTTGTCAGTAACCCATGGCACACATTTCATTTTGCTAATTGGTCTTTTACACCCAAAGGCTGAATCTCATTTATTTAAAAGCTTTCCGCTGTACCCACTGACTTATTTCTTTATGAGTAAGATCCGTTTTGGAAACAAAACCTTTGTTTTTGAGAAGAGCTTATTCCTATCTGGATAGTAACTTTGCCCTTTTGCCAAACTCCAACAAAATGTGTGCATCCCTCCTGGTCCACACAGGCACATATGATGTGGACACAGCGTGCTGCTAACATCCTCTCCTTCCATTTACTTTAACCCTTTCATTTAACAAGAAAAAGATCACAATTGGATTTCAAGGAAATTCTCAAGTTCCACACAAGTCCTATTCACTGTGGCTTGTTTATGTGGCCAAGAGGTTAGCAAACATTCCTGTTAGCACTGTAATCACCTTTCAGGGCCCATCAAGGACTGTCTGTCATTTCTTTCTACGTTTTTCTTTATCCCTTCAACAAACACTCAGTGCTTCCCACAGCATTGACCATTCTTCACATTTTCTGTGGCTTCTACTAGGAGATATCTTTTCTTACTCAAAGCAGAGAACCAAAAGAAAAGTGAATTAAAATGACACAAGTTTTGCTGATGCTCCCCTTCTCCCATTACGTTAGCTCCATCTCGGTGGCTTAATAATATAAAAGCTATCTTTTTTCATCTCTTTCTTAAAAGTTTTACTAAGTACCCCCTATTCACATGAGAATCCCTATTTTGGAATATATTATGTCCTTTGGGAAAGAAAAGCACGGCTGAGGGTGAAATCAGTGTAACCTGATTTGCTATTTGCTGAACCTCTTTTAAATAAACATTTGTATGTTAAAATTAATCTTTTAGAAACATCTACCTTACCATTATCCACTAAATGTAGATAATGTTGATATTCACCTGGATCTCCTGGGAAGCGAGACCTGTCAAAGCCTGAAGAGATTATCCTCAGGGATAAAAATCACCAGATGATCACTACTTTCACACTTTAACAAATTAGTTTTAGCTCTGCATTGGATTCTGTGGCTTAAACCACATGTGTTTGCCAGCAATTCTGGACTTTGGCTAAACATCGTGTCCAGTTAGGTTAGATCTTAGGCTCAGTCAGCTCTAGTCCGTACACTTAATTTCAGGACTTAAACTCAGAAACGAAGTGCATGTTCTGAAAAGAGTATCACATTCTTAATATGACCTATCTTCTCAGGGTTTCCCCCCTATCATCATTGAATTCAATGCATCTTTAGGCCCCACATATAATTATCTTTATTTATGGTAAGGCCTGTCTGATGAATATGACATACAACTAAAGTTTAGGGCTGCAAATCACATGTTGGGCAAGAATTTTCAAAACTAAGTTTTAATTGGAAAGAATTGAGCCACCTTCCCAGACTGAGAATATAGAAATTTTTTTGAAAAGAGAAAGGGAAAAAATTTATTAACATAAAGTTCATGTAGTTACGTAGTATGTTGTTATACCAACTAAAAAAAATGTTAAAAATTTCTTTTGCTTCATAAAATATTGGAATTCTATTACTACCCCCAATCTGCTTTACCCAACTTTCTCCAGAAGCGAGGCATTGCTTTAAAAAATTATTTTCCCTGTGTAAGAACTATTATAAAGCAATATTAACATGTTATTTTTACATAATCATATTCATTGGCATTTAAGGATATTGCATATTAATTATTACAACTAGTAATTTCTATTACATTAAAATTATAGGTAGTATTTATATAATAAACATTAATCAGAATGTTCAAATATAAAAAATTTAGAACAATAAGAGTCAATCCCTCCATTCCTCATATCTTCTGTTTCTCTTTTTTTATACCAAATAGAGAGTTTTAAGAGAAATATAGGTACACTAGCAAAATCTTAATAGCTAAACAATTTTAAATCTCATTTATGGTATTTCAATATATCAAATATAAGTACTTTAAAAACATAATTTTTGAAGAATACTTTTCATTCAAGTCACATTTTCAATGTTGATGCCTTGCTTTGAGTCTCAGTTTAATATTTTCTTTTCCTGCAATAAATTTAATGCCACTGTGTACCTTAAAATTTCCCATGAATTAACCATTAATATGACTCAACATTGTATTCATTTATAAATACGTTTATCTATTTCATTTTGGTATGAGGTACCTAAATTTGATCTAATTTCTAAGGTAATAATCTAACCTAACAATCTGACAAGGCTTTAAAGTTTGCAAAGAGGTTGTAATGCATGAAATTGGCATCAAGGCCCTACAAAAGCATTTGTGGTTGATTTGTAGTACTTCAAGAGAATGTCCAGTTTTCTCTGTGGGGTTATCTTCACTTGGGTTTCCTAGTAGCAAACTACTCCCTTATCACACATAAGCAGATTTATTGTTGAACAGGAAAGGGAACCTTAGATAATTAATTTTTGGAATGTTTCTGCGTGTAATCTACTAATTGTAGTATTGAGTGGATTATGGTGAAAAGAAAGCAAACTCGATTTCTCCTCAATGGCTTTGCACTAAGAGGTAGAGAACAGTGTAACAGCTTTCTGGCAGCCCACATCCAGGAGGACTATTTGGAATGCAGAAATAAAGAAAGCATTAAAAAGACTCCTACCCTGCACCACGGCAATGATTAGAAAGGACAATCTTTGAGCTTTGAAAACAGAAAGCAGAAAGCCTGCAAGCAGTCTGCAGCCCAGAGCAAAATCTCTTCCTCATCAAAACTCTGTTGCAAATCCAGCTTCTCCTCTTGCAAACCCACAGGCTGGGCGAGGGAGCCACAGCCACTCCAAACTGGAGCTACAGGGCCATCATTAGTGGTTTCTGTCACTGTCTTGGTGCTTTTCTTTCATGAATGAAATATGCAAATGGCATTTTACATTAGCTCTTTCCGTGAAGAAGAAGAAGGTCAAGAGATACAACTAGCATGGCCAGCACGACAGAGATCTGCGACCAATGTACTTACACCTTCAAATGTCTCCAGATTTCAGCCTCTGGAAATATCTAGCCCATTTCTTTATGGCACTGTTGCTTCCATCAGCTGTGGAAATTAACATAAAATAATATAGTAACCCAATGAGTGCTGGACAGCCTTCCAGAGCATCCGATTAAGTGAACACTAACGGCGCGCGTATGGTGTACAAAATCTGAATGATAAATAGCAAGTAAATACCTTCCAAAGGGCCAGAAGGGGGAAGGATGCTGAGCTACTGCTGCTGTCGGCTCTCTTGTGTAACAGCAAAGGCGGCTCAGTCCCTCTGACGGGCTGTGAAGCGCGGCTGCCTTTCGGCGTCGGGGCGGTCCTAGTGCCTGCGCTAGGTTGTACACAGGGTAACTCTGAACCGCTTCCCTACTGTCAGTGATTCGTCTACAGGGTCTCACCAAGGGCTTTCATCGGCATCAGCTTGCTAAGCACCAGGGCAGCGGGGTTGGGGTTTGAGAAAAATGATTAGCAGCAAATGGAGTCTGCCAGTATTTCCAGACACTGCTGTTGAAACCAAAAGGCTTACAGATCATCTTGTCTGTTAAATAAACAGCGCTCTTGAAAATCTTACAGCCAGAGAGGACTTTTTCAGGGAAACCTATGTGCACATATACTACTGCATTGATCACATCTATTTCTTCTGCTCTTCTGCGCCCATTTAAAATGTAAAGGAAACCAGAATAAAGAAGCAGGGGACTTTTCAAAGTTTGATATATTTTCTTAGCATTTGCAAAAAGCGCCTAAGGCCTAAAAGCTCCATGTTCAATGGCATATTCTGTTCAAAAACCTAAACTAAAATACATGCAAGAATTAAAAAAATAAAGGCTTTTGGAAGCTTATTCTCTAAGAGGAAAAGTGTGATTATGCCATTCCACATAAACACTACCCTCCACTTCTATGCATTTACCCCTTTTCTTTTTCTTTGTGGCACCTTTTCCCAACAAATTCATGCTTTTAAATTTACTTTTTGTCTAACTCCCTCCCACTGTAACATAATGTCTATGAAGGAATCTATTCTATTTACTTTGAAAAGGTAGCCAGGGAGATTACTCAGCACATATTTGTGGAAATAATAAACTAGACAGTAAACTGAGAAATTACATCACAGAAAACAAGTACAGAAGTCAATCTCTTAACTGATTAAATTCACCTAGCATTATCTCTCTGAGCAGCTATTTTATTTAAGGGCCGTGTTAAGTATACATTAACTTTTAGGAAGCTTATAATTTAAAGGTAGAGAAAAGATATTAACATACATGTGTAATCAAACAATTATGTATACATATACTATTTGCCATAAGAGAATGAACAATATTAAGTCAACATGTACTATATTTGCTAAGGGTTTCTGAGCTCTGACATTATGAGTATGGTGTTGAGCCAGGGGATTGGATCTGAGAAATCAACACTGATTTCTCCCTGCCACCTCCCCAAATACTTAATTATAATTTGGTTGGTTTTGTACAGGTTAGCTCACAATGTGCCAGAATCTGGAAAATTAATCTAGTACAATTTGTTAGCAGAGTAACTACTGATACTAACACTGGTAAAGAGCAGAAGGGCAGGCACGTAGGTTCCCAGGCTTGGGATCAAAGCCTCACATTGGCAAGAAGTCAGCAGGAGGTCTGGGCATCTACCTAAAGATGGCCTCCTTCTGGAGGAGCAAGGGGCTGCTCATAGTTAGTGAGTGACCCGGGTCATTAGACCATGGTGGTGAGTTATGGCAGCCAGGGGAAAGGTACCATGGCTGGTAAGAAGATACGCTGTCAAGGCAGAGGCTCAGAGGTTAAGATTCCAAGAGGGGAGAAAGAGAAAGATCGAAGATCAAGGTAAGACTGTCCCCATGGAGCACTCAAGGTGGGCTTTTCTCAAAGGAAAAGTAGAGTCCAAGAGGTGCAGGGTCAGACTGAGATCATCAATGAGGGGCACTGATGCTTTTTAAGGTTCAGGGGTCCAGAGAGTCAAGTTAAGCCAGAGTAATTTTGTCTCAATGGAAGAAAGATTGCTTTGTTCAGTCCACAAATTGTGATTCACTTATACATTTCATTTCTTTCCACTTCTCAATACAGCATGTTTTCTGAAATGAGATTCTGTTTTACAAAGAGAAGGTTGACTAGCCACAAAGATGCTAAGGCACCCTCTAGAGATGTTGATAAGTATGCTAAGTGCATGGATGAGACATAGCAGAGGAGGGGCTCTGGCTGGTATAAGAGGGAGGAATGCCCCTCCTCCACAGATGTCTTTGTAGCCACTGATGTTTATGGGTGTTAGAGAACCTTCTGGAAATTGATGCACTGTGTCCATGTCTGGGCCTCAGATATACACTGACATGTCATCTACACCATGATACAGGTGGAGGGGGAAGCTTAGAGCTGCTGAGAAACATATCACCATATATATCAAAAAGACTGAAACAACACAAAAAACAATCTTGATCTAGTGGACACAAAGGAAAATAGAGAATATATCTTCTTATACAAATATAGAATATTTATCAAAATTGATCATGTACTAGGTCATAAAGCAGGTTGGAAAATCTTTTTTTTTTTAATATTTTTATTTATTTCTAGGAGAGAGAGAGAGAGAGCGTGAGCAGGGGAGGGTCAGAGAGAGAGGGAGACACAGACTCCGAAATAGGCTCCAGGCTCCGAGCTGGCAGTCAGCACAGAGCCCGACGCGGGGCTCGAACCCACGAACCACAAGATCATGACCTAAGCGAAAGTCGGACGCTTAACCGACTAAGCCACCCAGGCGCCCTGGTTGGAAAATCTTCTAATGAATCAGTATCACACAGACCATGTTCTTTGACCACAGTACAATTGCTTATGTCAGTAACAGAATGATAAGTAAATCATTCCTATACAGTTGACAAATAAAACCACACTTTTTGGGGTGCCTGGGTGGCTCAGTCAGTTAAGCATCTGACTTTAGCTCCAGTCATGATCTCACCATTCATGAGTTCAAGCCCCACATCAGATTCTATGCTAATAGCTCAGAACCTGGAGCCTGCTTTGGATTCTCTGTCTCCATCTGTGCTTCTTCCCGCCCCCTTGCACTCTTTGTCTCTTAAAAATGAATGAACACTAAAATAAACTATTTACATTTGAATAATTCATTGGTCATAGACAAAATAAATGCAGAAATTTAAAAATAATTACAAACACACAATCATTAAAATTCTCCCTACGGGAGGCTATGAAAACATACCTAAATCTATAGTCTCAAGTTCTTATATTGGCAACTGAAAAGAGAAAATTAAGTTAAGAGATATTAAAACTACAGAATAAATCAAAGAAATAGAAAACAAATCTATACTAGAGAGATCTATAAAACATTAAGAATCAACAAAGCCAAAAGGATACTTTTCAAAAAGTTAATGAAATAGATAAATATTTGGCTAGAGTGGTTAAAGATAAAAAAGAGAAGGCACAAAACTCATTGAGGAACACTTCAAAAAAACGTGGCGCCTGGGTGGCTCAGTCGGTTAAGCGTCAGACTCTTGATTTCAACTTAAGTCATGATCTCATGGTCCTGGGATCAAGCCCTGCATAGGACTGGAAGTAGAGCCTGCTTAAGATTCTCTCTCTCTCTGTCTCTCTCTCTCTCTCTCTCTCTCTCAAAAAAGAAAAAGTGGGGCGCCTGGGTGGCTTAGTCGGTTAAGCGTCCGACTTTCACTTAGGTCATGATCTCGCGGTTCGTGGGTTCGAGCCCCGCATCGGGCTCTGTGCTGACTGCCAGCTCAGAACCTGGAGCCTGTTTCAGAGTCTGCGTCTCCCTCTCTCTCTGACCCTCCCCTGCTCACGCTGTCTCTCTCTCTCTCTCCTAGAAATAAATAAAAAATATTGAAAAAAAAAAAAAAGAAACAGTGTAAAAAAACCAATGTTTTAGTTTCTGAAATAGTTAAACATACACTTATCATATAATCCAGCCATTTCACTCTTAGATATTTGTCCAAAATAGGTAACAGTACAAAGGCTTGTATGAATTTCCACAGAGCTTTAGTTGTACCAATGGAAAACAGAAAACAACTCAGATATCTGTCAAGAGATGAATGGTTGAATAAACTGTAGTGTATCTGTACAGTGAGATACTAATCCATAATAAGGAATTAACTGTTGCTACATGCAACGACATATATGAATCTCAAAACAATTATGCTGAACTTTGTAAAAAGCAGACAAGAAAGGGAACATATTATGATTTCATTTATATAAACTACTGGAGGATACAAATTAGTCTATGGTTTCAGAAATCAGATCAGTGGCTGTGGGGAGGCAAGGAGGAGAAAGGACAGGTTCCAAAGGGGGGCAAGAAGAGATTGTCAGGAATGATGGCTGGTGGGTATGTGTGCTCATTATCTGCCTGCAGCGATAGTTTCATGGTGTTTACATAGGTCAACATCACTATGTTAGGCCCCGTCCTCATGGGTCTAACCAGATACCGTGACAGAATCAGACTGCAGGGGGTCTACTGGGGAGAAAACCAGAGAGCAAAATGGGAAAAGGGAGACGGAGGAGGCTGGGAGAGCCAGCAGACCCTGGTGCAGGACACGCGGGTAAGGAAAGATGGAAAACATGAAGGTCTTGGGCTAGAGTGTAATTTTAAGAAATTTAGCAAGGCCAGCACAGTTCTCTGGTCCCATGAGTCCTGCATCTCAAAGGAATGAGCTTCTCTTAGGTCCCTGCCATATTTGGTCATTGGATAGGAGTGGCCCATGGGAAGTGTGACCTGGAGGCAAAATACAGTGTTGGATTTCAGAGCACGATCTTCAGGACTGTTTAGTCAATTATTCTCCCAGCCCTAGGAGATCTGAGAAGCACATTGCCATGGCTGCCCTCTCACCAAATTAGACACTTTAAATGTGTGCAATCATATGTCACTTACGCCTCAGTAAAATTAGAAAAACAAGAAAGACACAATGGCAGATAAAGCAGACATGAACATAACAAGAGAACACTGTGGACAACTTTACGCCAATAGATTTGGAAGCTTGGAAGTAGACAAATTCCTAGAAAAATTTAATTTACCGAAACTGATTCAAAGGAAACCAACCGTCTGATTAATCCTAGCATTATGAAAGAAATTAAAAGAACAAGCACCCTACAATCTAGTAATCCTGTTCATGGAATGATACCCAAGAGACAGCTACAAGAATGCTCATAGCAGCAGCGTCGGAGTAATAAAACCTTGAAACATTTAAATAGTCATGAAAAGGGGGCTAGATAAACCAGCTGTGCTCTATTTACACAACAAACAATATGGCAGAAAAACAGTATAATCTTTACACACACCAAAGTTTAGAACATAATAACAAAAAAAGTAAATCTCAGAAAACTAAACATGATATGTAGTTTTTATAGAGATAAAAAAATAGCAGAATTAAACTATATTGTTTGCTCATATATGCAAATGTGATAAAACTATATATTTTAAGGAATGGCTAGTGGCCCTTTCTAAGGTAGGCTGGTGAAGCATGACATGCATTCTATTGGTAATGACCTAATTCTTGCGTTTATGGACCTTCATTATATTATTCTGCTTTTGCCTTAACGTATATCCTCTATTAATCCTTTGTATGTAGCAAATAATAGATATATTTTTTTATCTTTAAATTTTCTTTAGATCCAAGTTAGTTAACATATAGGGTAATAATGATTTCAGGAATAGAATTTAGTGATTCATCCCTTACATGCTCATCCCAACAAGTACTCTCCTTAATGCCCATCACCCATTTTAGCCCATCCCCTCCCCCACCTCCCCTCCAGCAACCCTCAGTTTGTTCTCTGTATTTAAGAGTCTCTTATGGTTTGCTTCCCTCTCTGTTTTATCTTATTTTTCCTTCCCTTCCCCTCTGTTCATCTGTTTTGGTTCTTAAATCCCACACGTGAGTGAAATCTTAGGATGTTGATCTTTCTCTGACTTACCAATTTCACTTCGCATAATTTCCTTTAGTTTCATCCATGTTTTGCAAATGGCAAGATTTCATTCTTTTTGATTGTCAAGTAATATTCCATTGTATGTTGTGATGTATGTATACACCACATCTTCTTTATCCATTCATCTGTCTATAGACATTTAGGGTCTTTCCATAAATTGACTATTGTTGATAGTGCTGCTATACACATTGGGGTGCATGTGCCCCTTCAAAACAGCACACCTGTATCCTGTGGATAAATACCTAGTAGTGCAATTGCTGGGTCCTAGGGCAGTCCTATTTTTAATTTTTTGAGGAACCTCTAGACTGTTTTCCAGAAACAGGACAGCCACTGAGGCCTGGTGCATTTGGTAGCAGGGGAGAAGCATGGTTCACAAGCATCGGTGTAGTACCAGGACCAGGCCTATCACAGCCAACATCTTCTCATAAGAAGATGATCTTTGCAAACCTGACCTTCCTTCCTTTAGCAAGTGCTGATTAGTTGTTTTATTACTGCAGATTTTCAAACAGGCATAACTTACAAGGCCTTTTCGGTTATGCACAATTAATTCAGAATTCATGAATCAGTGGAATTTTCCAATCCCTCATGAAGATCTGTTACATTTTTAGTATGGAAACATGATTTAGTAGACCACGTCAACTTCTTATTGCATCTCACTTCTGTCACTACAACATTTCATCTAAAAACACCATTTTCCCCTAGTTACAAAAGGAAGTAACATATAATTATTGTAGAAAATGTGAAACTACAGAGAAGCACTAAGTAGATAATAAAACTCACTGTGATACCAGGACTCAGGATTATTCATTCGCTGTTTAAAGATTGGTGTATAGGGGCACCTGGGTGACTCAGTCAGTTAAGTCTCTGACTTCGGCTCAGGCTATGATCTTGCTGTTTGTGAGTTCAAGCCCTGCATGGGGACCTCTGCTGACAGCTCAGAGCCTAGAGCCTGGAGCTGGCTTTGGATTCTGTGTCTCCCTCTCTCTCTGACCCTTCCCTGCTCGTGCTCTGTCTCTCTTTCTCTCTCAGAGATAAACATTAAAAATAAATAAATAAATAAATAAATAAATAAATAAATAAATAAATATTGGTGTACATACACTAACACCTTATATTTCACAAAACTGAAAATAGTATAGATATCATTTTAAAGTCTGTCATTTCTCGTACTTTTGTTAATAATGTCATATTGTCTCTAATTTATTACATAAGATTCAAACAGCAAGATAGGCAAACCCTGACCTATACACCAAATCCAGCCTGCTACAGGTTTTTATAAATAAAATTTTATCGGAACACAGTCATGTTCATTGCTTTACATATTGCCCGTGGCTACAACAGAGTTGAGTAGCTGTGACAGAGACTGCACCATAAAACTATTTGGCCCTTTGCAGAAAAGGTGTCAATTCTTTCTGAAAGACACACTTACTTTCAACAGCCATATAATATTCCATTTTATGGATGTATCATAAATTGACTAATTTCTCATTAGTACACATTTTGACTATTTTTCATTTTTTCCTATACTGATTACCTTGACGTACAAATCTTCACAGGCATCCCAAAAATTAAATCATTGATAAAAGTGGATGTCCTATATAAGGCTTTTTGAAGATAAAGCCAACTTTTCTTTCATAGGATTGTATCAAGTGACAGCACTGCCACTCACAAAGGAAATTTCTGGAAACAATATTTATCCCCATTGTATATGCATTCTGATTACCTAATTTTGATCCTTTACTCTTGATGGCTATTAATGATCTCCTGGTCACAATATTAGTTTTCAGTCTATCTTCCTTGACCTTCCATAGGCTGTATTTTCTCCAGCATTTACATTCAACCTCTGTTCTCACCCTGGCCCTGTCATATCCTGGCAGCAGTCAACACCTTCGTCTTGGCTGACAAGACAAGCATTCTAGAACGGAATGCTGAAGTCGTCTCTTTACTAGGCCACTAGCCTATTCCTTATAGTTACATCTTCCTCTGTTTTTAAAAAACATATGCTCCTGCCAGATTAAGTTTCCCTTTCAAAGTTTTAACTATATTAATTTTGTGCTCAAAAATCTGTAATGAATTTACATTGCTAAGGAATAAAATTAAAATTCCTTTCATTGATAATTAATACTCTTCAAATTGAGCCCAACTTGCCTTTTACCTTAATTTTCTTAATTAGTTTGTGTGGCAAACTGTGAGCTTTAAAACAATTGAATAAAGCTCTGTTCTCCAATCATGGGTTTATAAACCCTCACACATTTTTGGTGAGTTTGACGTATGTATGTCTGTTTATCATTTACCCGAATGCCTTCTGCCCAACCCATCAAATTATACCCATTCTTCAAAGCCTAGATTTAATGTAGTCTCTCTTACAAAGCTTTTGCTTCATTCCATCCGCCAAAAAAATATATTCTCCTCCTATGAATTCTCCATAGTAGTTAGATTTTTATCTGTACCTGTCCTATAATATTTACTTTATACACAATGACCTCTGAAAGTATTTTAGTTTGTTATTGGTTTTACACTAAATTGCTGCATGTTTTGTTCCTTTTTTTTTTTTTCTTTGAATCCTCATTGTACTGGGTCTTCCACTAGATAGGGAAGTCATCATTGAATGAATGAATGTACTAATCCCTAACTTAATAGAAGAAAGACATGAAGTTGTCCAATACTTTATGACACACCCAGCATTGGAATAAAAATCAGAGAACCATGGATCCAGGCCTTCTCATAGTATTGCACAATCTATTACACCAATGCTACCACAATTTATTCACCTAAAAAGTGGGACTTGTTAGACACAATACATACACCTCATAATGATGTGGTACTTACCAACTTGAGAAACAGGGACAGCAGTACTTAAGCTTGAGGACATTTCCCAGAGAGAGAAACAGTGAGGGCTTAGTCTATTCTGGTTCATTACATTAGACACAGATTAGGTGGTGGGTTTTGTTTTGTCCTCTCTCTTTGCTGTTAAAGATATGTTTATTCATAAAATTCCAGATGACAGAGGGACAAGATAAACATAGTATTCATAATTAATATTTTCAATAAAATGTAAGTCCATCAGATGACAAAGAAGCATTTGTCAGGAGGTTAAAAAAAATCATCCAGCACGTGTATTAGTGCATTGGTGCATTTTTTTTGCTGCACATTAGCTTTATCTAGATTCTTTTGCAAGATGTGGAGAAAAAGAAAAGATTTGTACTGCGAGTCAACTCTTTACATTTTTTTTTTTTTTTGCGAGTTCAAGTGGGGGAGTGGCAGAGAGAGGGAGAGGATCTGAAGCAGGCTCTGCATTGACAGCAGAGAGCCCGATGCAGGGCTTGAACTCATAAACCGTGAGATCATGACCCAAGATGAAGTCAGACGCTCAACCGACTGAGTCACTGAAGTGCCCCTGCAAGTCAATTTTGTCTAGATCCCTTCCATTCCCAGTTGTATTACCTTGGGAAAATTATTTCACTTCTCTGGGCTTCTTTTTCCTACCAGTAAAGGAGCTCAGCTAGGTGATATGAAAGCCCCTTTCCCCCTCTAAGCATCTGATTCTACATCATATGAGAGCAGAGAGTGAGAGCAGCACCTCAGAGAGACAAACTGGACCCACCATGGAGAAGCCCATGTTGTGTTGTGTGACTGTCACTAGAATGTCTATGCTATGAGACCTCTCTGGATATCTCCCTACGTATCCTAGACTGAATTCACACTGCATAAAAAATATGCATTTTCTGTTTAGAATTGACTAGGAATTCTGGTCTTCCACAGGGAAGTAGATAGAATGTCCTGGTCAGGGGCACAAATTGATGGATGTATGAAGCTCTTTGTTTCAATGACTCCGTCAGCAAATGTCATATGTTTTGCATGAGTTTCTGCTTAATGTTTCTTTTTTACATTTGTGTTTACAATAGTGCAGTTTCAGCAACGTGTATGAGAACATGATTGAGTCATCCCCTTGCATAGATATCGGACAAGGACAGCACTTTTTACAAATATCTGTTCTGTCTCTAGTTTGCTTTCGCTTGTTTTCCTTATACTTCGAGAAATCCCAACTGTGCTATCAAGGTCAGTTTTCTACCATACTGCCTTGCTCAAAAATGTGAGTAATTAGATTAGAATAATAATGGCATACCAGAGCTTTAAAGGATCATAGAAATAATTTAGTCCAGTCCCTTCATCTTACTGTTATTAAAATTGAAGACCCTGGAGATGTGATAGTTTAAGGTCACTGTATTTGCCTGGGTTTCCTAGAAAACAGAGTCCAAAGCAAGGGTTACATAGTAATGCTTTCTTGGGAGGAAAACCCAGGTTGCTAAGAGTAAGGGAAAGGGAAAGTAAGCAAAGGTGGAAAGAAAATGTACAAGGATGTATTGCTATACTGATTCCCAGCCTCAAAGAGACAAAGCTGGTAACTCTGCAGATGCCAGTCTAGCAAGCCAGCTCCAGAAATGTGTACCATGCCTCAAAACAGCTGTCAGAGAAAGAAGGAAGAGAGAATTTACCTTCCAGACCCTGCCAGTGTTTCTCTATCACTCTTCAAGTTTACCTGATGGGAAGGAAGTTAACTCCCCCACACTTCTAGCTTGTGCTACCTGGCCACTTTATCTTGAGGAAAGTCAAATCCCACAGCCTGTAGCATGTTGCCTGAAGCACAGTAGAACTCAGAGACTCTGGGTGAGGTGCCAGTAAGCCTCAGGGGGCAGAAACAAACCCAAATGGAGTTGATTGCTGCTGCAATTGTCAAAGCAGACTAAGAGACTGAGTACTTTGGAGACAGGTAAACCCAAGAGAAAACTGAAGGTGTGTCCAAAATCATCACGTAGCTTCAAAGAGGCAAAATCATAACTACAAGCCAATATCCTTATACTAAATTTAATATTCACACAGCAGCCAAATTTCCCAGTTTTCCTCCACGATTCCCATAATCTAAATTTACCTTTATTTATTCAGCTTATTGCCAACTAAGCTAATTTATGAGAACTAGCATCATCTGCATCTAAACAACTAGATTATTGGAATTGAGAACTGGAAACACTTGTATCAACACAACTTGACTGTGTTTTCCAGGGAATTCTTGCCCAGATAGACAAGAATGTAGACCAATTTAAAAAAGAAAGAAAGAAAGAACAGTAATGTTTGCTTTAGAAAATTATTGCAAAGCCATTTATCCAAGAAAATAGTTTGCTCATCTGGGCATAGAGCTTGCTTATCAAACAATAGTTTGCTTATCAACATTATTTTCAAGATCTTCCAAGATTCTGCCCATCAATCTTAAACAATTATTTCACAGGCTTTGCCCAATTCTGATCATTTACTTTGAAGGACCTGCCTTAAATTCATAGGTCTCTACTTTTCAGATAAGTATTTGACTGACTTGGTCAGCTCCCAAAAAATCCACCAGGAGATAGGCAATTTATTCATTTCATTGTGTTAGGTAGAAATGGCCAATTAACACATACAAATAAGGCAATCATTGTCTGACTCCCTAAAATAAAGTCAGAAGAGACCCCACACAGAAAGAATAAGATCAGTTATCTATTTAATTCAAGCTATTCAAAATTCTACAGTTAAAAAAAAAGTTAAAACATATCTATTTAAAATTATATGACTATCACCCTATTTCATTGTGTATCATCCCTGTTTTATCATAGAGATTCATATATTTTACACTGCATTCTCGTTTGTAAAATAGTGTGAATTTTTTCCTCAGAAGCAGAAATTTGAATTTGAATGCCAGCTAACTTGATGGGGGTGTTAGAATTGGAATTATCATATTATACCTGGTTAATTTAGCACAGATCCTGCCAAGGGTGATTTAATAATTGCTGAAGTAGTGGAAGCATCTTCTCTGACAGACTTCAGCCACATCTCCTAAAGAACCAGAAAACACCTTTTCTTCAGCAATACTTCTCTGGCCACTGAGAGGCACACGTCCATGTTTGGTGACACCAAAACAGCCTTGAAGAACATGGTTTTCAAGCAGCTAACTAAGGTAGTTACTAATAATGATGGGTGAGCTAGGGATATGGTATGCTAAGTGCACCAGGAGGCAGTATGGTTTCTTAGTTAGGTCTTAGTAGAGGTGTCTAACTAAGACACCTCTTTTTCAGGTCCCATTCACTGTTATTCTGAGAAAAGTTTAGAATAATTTTGTAACAATAGTAACAAAAGATTCATTACCACTGTTTCTGCCTTATTTATATAACCAGCTCAGTCGGTTGGGTGTCCGACTTCAGCTCAGGTCATGATCTTATGGTTCGTGGGACTGAGCCCTGTGTCAGGCTCTGTGCCGAAAGTTCAGAGCCTGGAGCCTGCTTTCGATTCTGTGTCTGCTTCTCTCACTGCCCCTCCCCCACTTGTGCTCTGTCTCTCTCTCTCTCAAATGTAAATAGACATTAAAAAATTTTTAATAAGTAAATAAAATCATGCAACTTAGTACCAGGCTAAATATAAAACAAAAGGGATCAGATGTAAATGCAACATGGATTCCAGGGGAGGTAGAAGAGAACCGCAGGCTCCTATAAGAGGGCTGTAGGGGAGAAGTGGAGCTCAGGTGGAAGTCTACAGGTAAGTGGTAAGTGAAGAAAGCCCTGAAGTCAAGGCCACATGGAACAGGAAAGGGAGGAATTTGGGCATTCTGTGCATTCAGAAGCTACACAAGTAAACCTATAAACCTCCCATATCCAATGAAATAAAAATATTATTTAAGATGGGGGAAGGTGGTCAAAAGGCACAAACTTCCAGTCATAAGGTAAAATGAGTGCCAGGGCTGTGATGTATGACATTAAGACTATAGCCAACACGGCTGCAAGACACGTAGGAAGGGTGTTAAGAGAGCAAATACTAAGAGGTCTTATCACAGGGAGAGATTTTTTCCTTTTCTTCTCTTTTTTCTTTTTATTGTACCTCTATAAGAAGATGGATGTTAGTTGAATCTATTATGGTAATCATTTCACAATATATGTAAATCAAACCACCATACTGTGTGCCTTAGATTTACACAGTGATGTATGTCAGTTATTTCTCAATAAAACTGGAAAAAAAATCTCAGCCGTATGGATGAATCCCTGAAAAGGATTACAATGTAAAAAAAAATCTGTTTTGTTAAGGCCATGAAATTGTGAATTACAAAATGTTTTTATAATAGAATTATTATTTGATAATTAGGAGATAATTTGACAAAACAAAAAAGTCTATTCATAATAACAGTACTATATAAAATGCCTACATATAAACTCAACTAGAAATAAACCAAAATTACAGAACTACATGAAGAAAATGATAGATCTTTACTAAAGAACATAAAAGAAGACTTGATTAAGACAGAGCACCTAAGTTCCTGTATTAAAAGAATTTAATATTGAAAGGAAGAAGTCTCACTAAATTCATCTATAAATATAATGCTAGTGAATTATCACCAATTTTTATAGGAATTAACAATCTGATTTGCAAAATAATAATTAGCTTTCTCTGCCCCATTAGCTATCAAAGCACACGATAAAATAGGTTAACTTTGAAAATGGTAGAATGGGTGCAGAAATCTACACATTTCACAGTGGAACAATTAAGCATGAAACAGAGACATGTATATATGAAAATGTAGTTTATGACAAAGGTAAAGTTTAAAATCAGAAGGGAAATGACAGACTATTCCACAAATAGTATTGTCACAGTTGACCATCCTTTTGGTGGATCAGATACTTTCATCATTCCAAACACACAAAAAATTCAAATGGATTGAGTAACTAAAATTCTTATTAAAAAAGAAACTACAATGAATATTTTTATGATCTAAAGAGTTTTGCTAAGCAATACATTAAACCTAAAAGTCATTAAGTGATACATAAAATTGTTAAATATATAAGGTTTTAATATAAACTAAATTCAGAATAAAAATTAACATATATTATTAATGGAGAACAATATTAAATTAAAGAAGGTAAAAATGAGCCACTTCATAGAAAATTGGCCAAGTCATATGAGCAGTGAATGTGCAAAGGAGATGTACAAATAAGATAAACGCAAAGATTTTCAACCTCATTACAAATCCAGGACTTCTAAGTGAAATGAGTTTCATTTATCACATTGTCAAAATTTAAAAAGATTGATTCCATATAAAAATGACAAGAGGAAGGGAAATTCACTTACTGTTAGTTTATTTGTGGCATCATATACTGCTATTATTAAATAGCATTAAAGAGCAAGTTGATGTGACTGACTAAAGAACAATGCGTAAAATATAATTTCATTACATTGTCACACTATAACTTGTATGTGTATATTTGTGTAAGTTCCATGGTTAGAGATGGAAGGCTGACTAACCATTTAGGTCATTACTTCTGGAGAGAGAATAACATTGGGGGAGGGGAGAGGAGAGGGGAAATGACCTGTCTTATTTTATTTCTCTATTTTTTGAAACTTTTAATGGAGTCTGTTAGTCACATCCTAGTTGTCTAAGGCACTTTTAGCATTTTGCTGAACATAATGCATGGTTTGCACATGCACGTCTGTGCACACACACACAGGTGCAGAGAGAAGTACACCTAAGTGTATGCAGTTTGATGAATTTCCACAAGCTGAGATAGCAGTCATATCATGAAACAGAATGCTCCCCGCACCTCAGCAGCTTTCTATGTTTCCCTCCAAATAAGACGCATCTCCCCTCAGAAGGTAATCATTGTTCTAACATCTGACAGCAAGCATCATTTTTACCTATTTTGTTCTATATAAAAGAAATTGTATGCTCGGTAAATTTTTTGCATGTGGCTCCTTTGCTCAACATTATGATTTCAGATTTTTTACTCTCAATACTGTCCACTCAGGTAATATTCCAGAATGTATTCATCCAATCTAGCATGGATCTTTGGGTAATGACTCAGTTTAGGAGCAATACAAACAGTACTGTACCAAACATTTTTCGACATGGCTTTTGGTGAATGAACATATGTACCCATTTCTGCTAGGCATACACCCAGAAATAGAACTGCTGGCCGTAGGCTTTTGCATATGCTATTCTTGAGAAGATGTTGCCAAGCAGTTTTCAAAAGTGGTTTTATCACTTCCATTTCCACCTATGCTGTATACAAGTTCCATTTACTCTACATCCCCGTCAATACGTGGTAGTGTCAGTCTTTTTCACTTGATCATTCTGGTGATTAGTGGTATCTAGTTATGGTTTAATTTGTACTTTGTCAAAAATAACTAATAAAGTTGAACACCTTTTCATAGATTTAATTGCTACTCAAATACCCTTTTATGAAGTGTCTATTCATCTACCCATTTTTCTAGTGGGTTATTTATTTCTTATTTATATTTCTGCAAATATATATTGCAAATATCTGTTCTCATTCTCTAGGTTGCTTTATAACTTTTTAAAGATAGCTTTCAAAGAATACTTTTTTTTATTTCAGTATAACCCAATTTATCATTTTTAACTTTTATGGTTAATTTTTTTCAGTGTCTTAATTAAGAATCTACCTACTGCAGGGTGACGAAGATGTTCTGTGATGTCTTATCTTACTTGGTTGATGTTTGAAAAGCAATAAAAATATAAAAGATTAGGAAATTCCTTTTTTTACTAATAACACCTAAAATTAGAACATTAACTATCACTAGAATTTCACAGTGAAAGTCAGTATTTTCACTGCAATGAGCTTGCTGGAAGGGAATATATCAGTCTCATTTGGCCTTTGAAAGTTTAACTCCACTTGGATAGTTGTTAGCGAAACGCATTGCCACTTGACCATAATACTGTTGACTGCAGTGAATAGGTACAAGTAGAATGCATAGGTGAATTCACTGGAAAAAAAATACCTTAGGGTATTTTCAGATGGATATTCATTATCCTGACAACTAGGAAGACAGACTCTATCTACAGCACATAGAATATGAAAAAGGAATAAAAAATAAATGTGACTTCAGTGATAAATTAGAAATGGTTATTGGATTTAGCCAGCATAAACTCATTCTCTATCTTATTTTAAGCACTCCTTCTTTATAAATTTCTTCATATAAATTTCCTCTTCTCCATTTTCTTGGATTAACAAAAGGAATTTGACTAAAGATGAATTTACTAAAAGAAAGCAAGGTTTTCTCTCATTCTTCAGTTTCTTTTCTTTAAAATGCTGATGTTTTTGTTTAGAGTTTCACAGATTTATGGAGCCCAGAGAGATTTTAGAGTCTTATTCTAGCCACCCTTCCAAACACATCCAAGACATATGAGAACGTGTCCTGATCATGTGACAGTGTACCGTATGTACTTCAGCTATAAGGAACATAATCATCTGGTTTTGTTTTTTACTTTGAATAAATTAAATACAAAGACTATTATAAATAATACTTAAAATTCATTGAGGGGCACCTGGGTGGCTCAGTTGGTTAAGCGTCTGACTTCTCAGGTCATGATCTCACAGTTCATGCATTTGAGCCCCACATTGGGCTCTGTGCTGACAGCTTAGAGCATGGAGCCTACTTCAGATGCTGTGTCTCCCTCTCTCTCTCTGTCCCTACCCCGCTCATGCTCTGTCTCTCTCAAAAGTGAATAAACATTAAAAAAATTTTTTAAACTCACTGAGATAAACGAGAAAAATTGTTTTATTCAATGTCAGTTTTTTTTATAATTCCTTTTACTACTTTAAGTTATTAAATAATGATTATAAAGTGTTACAAGATAAAATATGTTTAGCATCTTGATGAAGAAGATGGGTTCCATTATTCTCTAAGAGGCTTAAAAAGAAATGAGATTGATTGCTTGATTTCTCATATGTGTTATTACTTGTATGTATCCTCTCTTTTTTTGAAAAAAAAAATCCACTTTTAACCACTTAAATCTGAAACTTCTCACTTGTGTATTTATCACTGAAATAGCTCCCAACTATTCTTCATCTCTTTAGTCAACTATATCTTCAATCTACTCCATTTATTTTCAATTTCATCTTCTCAATTTACCCGTTTTTTATTTTGCTTCCCTTTGCTCATTACCCTTCGGTGGCTCCTCATGATTGAGGGGATAAAACTCAAAATGTCTCAATTGAACATCGAAGGTCTTTTAAAAAACAGGCCTGAACCTACCTTCCCAACCAATATTTATATTATTCCCTTACACAAACCCTAATGGCTACTTGCCTGGTCTTCAAACATCACATGCATGTGTACATATCCCCACTTTGCATCTATAATCATAGATTTCTTTTTAATATTTTCCTATCTCCTTTTCCTGATTGTCTACCTCTTTCAACGTTAACATCAAGTCCCCTATCTTCTAAGACATTTTACTAATCACTCCTCTCCATGAATAAGATCTTCTACGGACTACATTGGTTTAGTCATGCATTGAGGACTACCAAATACTGTCTGCCCATCTATCCATCTTTCCACACATTCATGCATCCATTTATTTAGTGAACATGTCTTAAGAAACTTTTATTACCAAACACTAGCCTAGGTAATAAATAAGTAAATTCCCTGCTCTCATGAAGTTTATTTCTATTCTGGAGAGGAAGAAAGTCAACAAATGTCTGTGTGTGAGTGAGAGTGTGTGTGTGTGTGTGTGTGTGTGTATTTCAGATGATAATAAGCACTATGAAAAATAAAGCAGAGTAAGGGCATACGTAAAGATGATAGTGCAGGTATGTGAGCTATTTTATAAATGATGATTAGGGAAGACTTCTCCACTGAGGCAATATTTGAGAAATGAATGTATTCCTGGCAAGGTAGCTTCGACCTACAGTAAAAAGCATCTGCGTATTTCCATTGAAAGAGAATATCATATGCAAATCCCAAGCAAGATATTCTGTTGACCAAGAATCCTACAGAATTATTTCTTGAAAATATGTATCTATCAGATTTCTGTAAGAGAGAATTGTCCCCTTTTCTCCTAATAAAGTAATAGATCTGGTAGAATATCACCTGGATGGACATCATGGACCTGGGATGTTACAACACTGGATCAGAGGGTCTCCTGGGATTGATATAAAGTTAGTCTTAACCTGGAAAGATTTAGTTTTTGGCAAATGGGCAAATTTTTGTTCTTCCTCTGAATACCAGTATGAGAAATCTATGTCAGTTCTAGAGCCCAAGATGATCCAAATGCATGAAGCTTCTTACTGTCAGGTACAGACCATATAATAATATTCAAATATGCTTTGGCCATTACTTTTAAATAAGGGGAGGGTGACACATTTTGAATATTATTTGTCTCCGGTTGTTTTGAGATTTCCTTCTTATTGTGATAAAAAGACCCAAGGTGCTCTCTATGCAGCAGGTAGAAGAATCCTAATGTTGGCAGATAGTAAAATCCCATTAATATATAACTGTTAAGTGAATAAATGATGAGTCCATCATCCTCACAGTAATTTAATATTAGAAAGGAATTAGTATATGCGAAAATGTACAGTCCCATTTGTGATTAAGAAAATAAGCACAGAAACTAAGGCATGGAGCTAATCAATGCCACAGTTAAAAGCTAGTTTCATAGTTAATATTGGTTCTAAATTTAGTACTTTTTATTTAGTTGTAGTTCAAAGGTGTTAAAATGAGAATTACTTTTATATTTAAAATCAGTCTTTTATTTTTTTAGCATAAAATGTTTTGCAGGTCTTCAATTTCAAGTAAATGTAAAATAATTTAACTTTCAAAAGTAATTCTTTGTATAATACTTTATGAAACTTGAGACCACTTCCTATTGGATCAAGATGTTTAAAAACTAACCATTTCTTTTTTTTTAAATTTTAATCCAAGTTAAATAACAGATAGTGTAATAATGATTTCAGGAATAGAATTTAGTGATTCATCACTTACATAAAGCACCCAATGCTCATCCCCACAAGTGCCCTCCTTAATGTCCATCACCCATTTAGCCCATCCCCCTCCCAACACCCCACCAGCAACTCCACAGTTTGTTCTCTGTATTTGAAAGCCTTTTTTTTTTTTTTAATTTTCTTTTCTTTCTATTCTTGTATTTTTAAAATAGTTTATGGTCAAGTTGGTTTCCATATAACACCCAGTGCTCATCCCCACAAGTGCCCTCCTCCATGCCCATCACCTCCCTTTCCCTCTTCCCGACCTCCATCAGCCCTCAGTTTGTTCTCGGCATTCAAGAGTCTCTCATGGTTTGCCTCCCTCCCTCTCCCCAACTATTTTCCCCTTCTCCCCCATGGTCCTCCATTAAGTTCCTCCTAATCCTTCTATACATGCAAATATATGGTATCTGTCCTTCTCTGCCTGACTTATGTCGTTCAGCATAACACCCTAGAGTTCCATCCATGTTGCTACACATGGCCAGATTTCATTGTTTCTCATTGCCATGGAGTATTCCATGGTATAGATAAGCCACATCTTCTTGATCCATTCGTCCGTTGATGGACACTTAGGCTCTTTCCATGTTTTGGCTATTGTTGAGAGTGCTGCTATGAACATTGGGGTACATGTGCCCCTATGCATCAGCATTTCTGTATCCCTTGGGTAAATTCCTAGCAGTGCTATTGCTGGGTCAGAGGGGAGTTCTATTGTTAGTTTCCTGAGGAACCTCCACACTGTTTTCCAGAGGGGCTGCACCAGTTTGCATTCCCACCAACAGTGTAGGAGGGTGCACATTTCTCCACATCCTAGCCAGCATCTAGAGTACTATGATTTGCTCATTTTAGCCACTCTGAATGGCATGAGGTGGTATCTCAGTGTGGTTTAGATTTGTATTTCCCTGATGAGGAGGGATGCTGAGCATCGTTTCATGTGTCTGTTGGCCATCTGGATGTCCTCTTTGGAGAAATGTCTGTTCATATCTTCTGCCCATTTCTTCCCTGGATTGTTTTTCAGGTGTGGAGTTTGGTGAGGTCCTTATAGATTTTGGATACTAGCCTTTGATCTGATATGTCATTTGCAACTATCTTTTCCCATTCCATCGGTTGCTTATTAGTTTTAGGGATTGTTTCCTTTGCTGTGCAGAAGCATTTAATCTTGATAAGGTCCCAATACTTTATTTTTGCTCTTGATTCCCTTGCCTTTGGGGATGTGTCAAGTAAGAAATTGCTTCAGTTGAGGTCAAGGAAGTTGTTTCCTGCTTTCTCCTCTAGGGTTTTGATGGTTTCCTGTCTCATTTTCAGGTCCTTTATCCATTTTGAGTTTATTTTTGTGTGTGGTGTGAGAAAATGATCTAGTTTCATTCTTCTGCATGTTGCTGTCCAATTCTCCCAGCACCATCTGTTAAAGAGGCTGTCTTTTTTCCATTGGATACTCTTTTCTGCTTTGTCAAAGATTAGTTGGCTGTACCTTTTTGGGTTCAATTTTGAGTTCTCAATTCTATTCCACTGGTCTATGTGTCTGTTTTTGTGCCAATACCCTACTGTCTTGATGATGACAGCTTTGTAGTAGAGGCTAAAGTCTGGGATGGTGATGCTTCCCGTTTTGGTTTTCTTCTTCAATATTACTTTGGCTATTCGGGGTCTTTTGTGGTTCCATACACATTTTAGGATAGAAAAACTAACCATTTCTGAAATTACATCATTAGAAGTCATTGCAATGAGAGTCTGAAGCAATTTGGGAGAATTTTGTTTTAAATCAGAGGCATTTTTTAATTTTTTTTGTATTTCCTATATTTCATCTGGTTTCTTTCATTTTAATATTGAGTCACCAGGCTTGCTCACATCCTGAGCTAATTTCCTTTCATCTCTCTTCTATGTTGAAGCTATCTGTATAATTGTTAGTACGTCATTACCCCATCTTCATCTCTCAGATGACTAAACTGAGGGTGAATGGTCCGGTTTGAGACCAAGTTGCTAGCCTGGGCATACTTTGAGCTCTCAGCTGGAAAAGCACTACCAGTGTAAGATATTGTAATTACACAATTTATAGCCCCTGATTCTGCTGCAGGTTGCTTAGCTACTAACTCACCTTTCTTGTACTCAGATCTATACTTCCTCTTTTAAGCTATTTCTTTTCTTACAGAAGCTATGAATACACCTGTTACTCTAGTCTTTTATATATATGAAAATGAATAATTTTGGTCACAACGTTGATTCTGAAGAAGGTGAAGATTCCATGGAGGAAAGTGTCAAGTCATTTTCAGAACTCTTTACTTTCAAAACTACATGTCTGCTAAATCTTTAATATTTGTGCAGTGCTATAAAATGTTCCCCATAAAATGATGCATGGACAGGCTTGGGCTCATTCTTGTGAGTAAAGCTTTAAATTGAATGGTTATAAATGCTTTTAGCCCATAATTCATTGGCCATCTGTCTTCAAGATTGCATTTTTTTAGTAACTGACTCATAAAAAGAAATTCTTCTCAAATTCAGCAATATGTGTAAATAACATTTGATAATATTTTTATTTCTGAAACATGTTAACTATAAAATATGGTCTTTTCTATTTTCCCTTACAGTCTGAATGATTAATATCAAAAATAAGAGAATTTTATGTAATCTACTTTGTATTGAAAAGGAAACAGACTAGCCCAGTCATTTGAAAAAAGACTACAATCTGAATGGGGAAATAAGATTCAAAGATATTCTATAAGAATGTATGCCACTATATTATTAAGTGAATAATGCAATGATTCCGATCCTCAGTGGTGTGGAGCAATCAAGATTAGGAATAGATTCTGTGAGGTCAGGCTAATCTGATAAGTCTTCAAAAACAGGGAAATGTGAATGAAAACATAAGATAAGGAATGGCAGAAAGTAGTGACAATAGTAGAAAGATTTTTACACAGCAGAACAATACAGAAATAAATCAAGAATGGTAAAGAGATAAACCATGTGAACTGAAGTTTGCACACCAGGATGATAAATGAGATGAGGTTAGCTAATGGAGAAGATTAGCTATCAGGCAGATGAATAATTTGTATTTAATTAATGAAAAAGGTAGAGGTCAAAGTAAACTAACAGGAAAATGTAGGCATTTTGACATTGCAAAAGTGGATGTTATTTTCGAATGGGCATTTTGAGTGGTATCTAGTACTGAGTAATGGAAAATATTTTCTATTCATTTTAGTGAGCTGTAGATATGAAGATTTTCTATGATACAATCGGCATATAATACAGGCTTTGGCATTTTACAAGGAAGTGATACAAACAAACACAGCAGTACTACCAAATAATTTAAGAAAAGAGAATGACTTGAATTCTTATACCTTAATTAAATTCATCATACTTTTCCTATATTTCTTGGGGGAAAGTTTTATGAAGTTACGTGCCTCTGACTGTACAATGAAGAATAAGAAAATAGAAATAAAAAATTTGAAATATATGATTGATAGTCATAAATATAAACTACTGGCCACTATTTGGCTTAATACTATGGCATGGATTGTTGCTACCTACCGTAGACCACATCTACTGCCCTATATTCCCCAACTTGCCATGTAATCAGGTTAGGGTTATGTGACTAGTTCTGGCCAATGGGTTGTAAAAAAGTGGCGTATCACATGTGTGCCTTCTAGGTAAAGACAGTTAAGACTATGTATGCTCCTTACATTTTTCCTTTCCCCTTGCTATGGCAACCTTAAAAGTCACATTCCTAGATGGGACATAACAAGATGAATAAAGAGTGGATCTCCAAATGACTAAGAAGGAAGAGGGTCCCCCCAAAAACTTCATAGGAGGTAAGTTCTTCTACCAAGAGTTCACACACTATGACCCATTGATCAAATCTAGACTGCAGCCTGTTTTCATATATCTTGCAAGCTAAGAACTTTTTTTTCACATTTTGAAATGGTTGAGCAAAAAGAGACTCAACGTCTTCAACCAAAAGAAGAAGAATATATTGTGATACATGAAATTATATAAAATTCAACATCAGTGTCCATAGTGTTTTATTGGCACACAGATGCTCTCATTTGTTTACGTGTTGAGTCTGACTGCTTTGATTCCACGCCGGGAGTTGAGTGTTTGTGACAGAGACCATCTGGCCCACGAACTCCAAAATGTGTATTATCTGGCCGTTTATCGACACCTTTTGGTGTCAATGCTCCCCACATGCTAGGCACCCATGAGATGAATGCCTACCATCATTTACTAGCTGATTCCTGCTTTTCCCCCCACCAATAGCTGATTACATGAAAGTTAAAAACTGACCCAAACTGATATCTGCCAGGATATTGGAGTAAAATTTGGAATTAAAGAGATTAGGGAAGATTTTTGCCAGGTATTTCTAATTGCTGGAAGTGAAAACAAAGTAACATAGGTGCTAAATTCCCACATTGTCTAACATGTGCTCAGAGAAGCAGTGAGGAGTGACAGGGGAGCCCAAAAAAGAGAGGGAGAGAGAAGCACTCTTGGTCCCTTGCTACCTCTCCTGTTCCAGATGTTTTCATTCTTCCTTTTCTCGTGGTCCATGAACTATCTCCTTACCTTTATTTTTTTAACTCTTTAATTTATTAAAATATTTATCTGCTTGCGCCAGTATGAGTGATTTTATTTTTTTTTACTTGAGAATGGAAAAAAACTCAGGCACTGACCTCAAGAAACCTTTAATTAAATTTCCAGAAAGACTTCATCAATATTTAATACGGAAAGCTCTAGTGAAAGAGGCAATCTGTCATAGAGACAGCAATAACATCCTAGAGATTCCTAGAGCCCTCCTGCAAAGTTTCTAATACATTTCTGTAAGGTTTAATATAATTTTTATAAGCAAGTTTGGTACTCAATATTTCCTTTTATAGTTTGGTAAACTAGAGGTCTTTCTTATATGAAATGAATGAGGTGTTTGTTCCCCAAATGCATTATTGTTGTATGATGTTAGAATAAACCTATAAACTTTTATGGGTCAGTTTCATTCTTAATTAAATGACGAGTAATACTCCATAAGTCTAATAGCAGAATTTCTTACTTGAAGTCTGTGGATGAAACGCAGGAAGTCCTAAACTCACCTAAACAAGCAAAATGTTACATCTATATTTTTTATTTTTTTCGATAGCTGTCGTCAGAGTCCATGATACATGTTTGTTCACTTCTCTTGTTCTTTCTCATTATTCCAACTTCCCACCTATTTGGGGCTTATTCCTCCAATTATGTTACCATTGTCTTGAGGACAGAGACTTTGTATAGCTTCCACCACAATTAAATACAGTAGGAAACTGCTCCAGATTGAATATTTGTGTCTCCTCCAAATTCACATGCTGAAACTTAATCCTCAGTAAGATGGTATTTGGTGGGGGAGGACTTGAGAGGTGATTAGGTCATGAGGATGGAGACCTCCTGAATGAAATTCATACCCTTTTCAAAGAGGCCCCAGGATGCTCCCTCTCTCTTACATGGGAAGATATATGGAAAAGACAGCAATGTAGGAGGAAGAAAGTGGCCCTGACCAGATACCGATCTGCCAGCATCTCTATCTTGGGAACCTTTTGTTTGTTTGCTTTTCATGTTTTTTTTAATCTATTTGAAAATAAGTAGTACATTCACATGGAACAAAATTCAATAGGTGTACTGTTTTCTATCATTGAAATTTGCTAAAAGAATAGAACTTAAATGTTCTCACCAAAAAAAGGGGGGGGGGGACAAAAGATAAATGTGCGAAGTAATGCATGTGTTAATTAACTAGATCTTGGACTTCCCAACCTCCACAACTGTTAAGAAATTTCTGTTGTATATAAGCTACCCAGTTTGTGGCATCTGTTATAGTAGCCTGAGTGGGCTAAGGCAGAAACTATTATTTATTGAGTAGATTGCCAAAAATGTGAATCTGGATGTGTGTGAAAAAGAGAGAGAGAGAGGAAGAGAGAGGGAAAGGGAGAGAGGGAGAGAGAATGATTATTTTCAGTATCAAATGGTTCTCTTCCTTCCTATCATTTGTTCTCTTGCAGCTTTTAAAATATGGAGTAAAATGTTTATTTAAGATTGAAACCAAAATCCCCTCACTGGGCCCTTCTGGTCTTCATTTGCCCTCTTGTAGTATTTCAAAAAATACTTGTATTCCAGGAGTAATAAGAATCTCTTTACCCAAATAATCCCATAACCTATTTTTCGTCTAAACTGTAAAATTTCCCTGGAAATGTAGAGATAAAAGTTTCAGCAGCTAGGTCTCTTCTGATTTGAAATCTGTGATTGTGTTCTGCTTTACACCTCCAGGGATCTTCCTGTGGAGTGATTTCCCTCAGAAATGCCTCTGCTTCGCTGTGGCTGTGCAGTGCCCTTGACCCTCCACTGCCGCTGACCTGCTTCCTTCCCAACTTAACTTTTCCAGCTACAACATCCCTATCGGTTGCTATGCAACCAGTCCTGCGAGGCAGATTTTCTGTGCATGTGGCTTTCTCTCACATTAAGGACGGCTTCACCATTCGAATGATGTTCCCGACATTTCTAACTATACCTTTAATCTTGGGTTTTGACTATCACAGTCCACACAAGACTTAAGATCTTTTACTTTTCATTTGGGTCTGATTTCTTCTCTAAAAAGCCTTCCTTTTTGTTCTTCATGATTTTCCTTCTTTCTCATTAAATGTTGACATAGTTTCACTGTCAAGACTTCTCAAATTTATACTCTATAACTGTGGAATGTCCTTTTTTTTTTTTAACTTGGTTAACTATAGATTGCATTATAAACACTAAAACAGTCACCTTTAAGAATCACACACAACTTATTGCCTTTTAGATTTTACATAATATTCTCAAATTTTTCTAGATTTAGAATCAAAATGTCAATGACAACATTGCATTTGTGAGTTAATTCTTATATTCTACAGATTTCTAAAACAACCTCCAAATATGTACGGTCACTTGAGAGACGGTTAAACAATCAAATATGCTGAAAGGTAAGGATTTTTAAATCTCCCTCCAAGTGAATTAACATTCAAACCTGATTAAATATAATAATATGATTTATTTTAAAATCTAGGTACTTTTCTGAATATATAAAAATAAATATCATATTATTAAAAAGAAATCTAAAAAGTTTGAAGGAAAAATTTTTGATTATCTTAAATTATATTTTGGCTCATCATATGCTAGCCATAAATCAAATAACAAAGAAATACCACTTCTAATCTACCAAATTTTCAAACTTTCTTGAAAGGGAAGTACCTAATGTTGATGGAAGACAGTGAGGTGATTGTTTTGTGTATTTTGAAGATTGTAAATTGGTAGAGCCTTTCAGGGAACAATTGTTATAATGACATGAGTTTGAAATCATACCTTCATTTTGCTTTCCACCTTGTTGACCCAATAAATTCACTTCTAGGTATTCAACCTAAGGAAATACCTGACATGTAGATAAGGAATTAAGTTCAAGGGTGTTTATCACAAAGTTATGATAACAAAGGCTATAATTATGAAATTTGTCTTCCCGGTGGATTTCCCTCTTTCCATTCCTCTGCTCTCGCCATTCCTCAGGGGTACACATGATCCAAGCCTTCTGGAAGTTTCTCTTGAAGATTTTGAAAAAACGGTAGAGCACACAATGATGAATGATAATTGAAGAGAGTCTTGTGATGGCTAGTCTAGGCTCTAAAGAGAAGTTCCACTGAGTTCTTTGTACTCTGATGCCTTCATCTGCCTGGTTCCTGTCTGTCTTTCCCTAGACTCAAACACTTAGTTTTTTGTTCTTTCTACAGTTTCCCTGGTGAGCTACTTATCAGTCTTCCTCTTATTTACTTATTGTGGTATGAACTTAGTAGACTCAATTTCTCTGGTTTGACAAAGAACCATAATTGATTTGGAAATCGGGACCTTAATATGCACTATAAATACATTTGCATGAGGGATTAGGGCATATTTGGGATAGGCTAGAGAATCAAAATGGAGCTAAAGACAGGCAAAGCTTGGTTATACTCTGGGAAAGCAAAATGGCACCCTTAAGTAAGCAGTGGAGAAATAGCAAATCACATGATTTATAGTCATTTAAGACCATTTATCAGCCACCAGGGAGCTCTGAGAAGGTCAACCAATATCAAGGTGGTTAGAAATGTCAGGACTCAGGGGCGCCTGGGTGGCTCAGTAGGCTAATCGTCTGACTTCAGCTCAGGCTCTCACAGTTTGTGGGTTCGAGCCCCATGTCGGGCTCTGTGCTGACAGCTAGCTCAGAGCCTGGAGCCTGTTTCAGATTCTGTGTCTCCCTCTCTCTCTGATCCTCCCCTGCTCACACTGCTTCTGCCTCTCTCTCAGAAATAAATAAAACATTAAAAATTTTTTAAAAAGAAGTATCAGGACTGGGGTGGGGAAGGAGGAATAAGACAAAACAAGATAGTCTAATTTAAAAATTCAAAATTCTTCAGTGCAGCACATAATAAAACTCAGGAATACCATGTGCCCCAGGACAAGGAGAATTCCTTTCTGTTTTCCATAGCTTGGCCATGACATTGAAAGGTGGGTTTTTATCTGATTTTAGAGAATGATCTCTAATTCAGATGCTACCTAAAGGACCAGCTTGCAGTTCTTTCATCTGAAGATTAGAGAATGATGCAGAAAGGCTGGGATCCCAGCAAATGAAATGAAGATAGCTGGGAGTCTCCAAAGACTTGGAAATGCTGTCTCCAGATTCAGAAATGCTTCCCAGTGCTCTTTTTAAAATTGAGATACAATTCACATATAAAGTTCACCACTTATGATTCAGTGGTTTTCAGTATATTCACAAGGTTGTTCAACCATCACCACGATTAAATTCCAGAATATTTTCATCACCCCCAAAGAAACTCCAAATCCACTAGCAGTCACTCGCCATTACCTTCTCCTCCAGGCCCTCGCAACCACCAATCTACTTTCTGCCTTTATGGGTCTTCCCATTCCAGAGATTTCATATAAATTGAATCATACAATATGTGTTCTTTTCCTTCTGGATTCTTCCTCCTCACATAACATTTTCAAAGCTCACCCATGTTGTAGTATGTATTACCATTTTATTCCTTTTCATGGTTGAATGGCATTCCATTATATGGATATACCACTTATGTTTATCCATTATCAGTTGCTGGACATTTAGGTTGTCTCCACTCTGGCTATTATGAATAATGCTATGGAAATTCTTGTGCAAGTTTTTGCATATGTGTGTTTTTAACTCTTTTGTGTGTATGTCTAAGAGTAGAATTACTGGGTCCTTTGGTAATTCTATGTTTAACTTTTTGAGAAAATCATTAAAATCATCCTAGGGAGTATAGAGTAGTATCTCACTATGGCTTTGATTCGCATTTCCCTAATGGCATTTGAACCACATCCAGGGTTTATACTGAATATGCTCTTAGTGGGCAAATGCAAATTGGAATAGAAAGAGAGAGAGAGAGAGAGAGAAACCTCAAGAAGACATTACAGAAATTTGCTGAAGTCATTGTCAAATATATGGGGAAATGATCTGATAATTGTTAAACCTGTATGGTAGGTATATAAGGGTTCATAATCTCTTAGCCTTTTAATATATTTTAATTTCTCATTAAAAAATATTAAAGAAGTTCATTTGTTATTAATTTTTTACCCTGAAGTAAATCCATGGTCACAAAATTGAGAGTGTATAAGAAAAATTCTTTTCTTTTTTTCTTTAAACTTTAATTATTTATTTTGAGAGGCCGAGAGTGTGTGAGCGGGGCAGGAACAGAGAGAGGAAAGAGAGAATCCCAGGCAGGCTCCACACCGTGCAGGCTGACACAGGGCTTGATCTTGCCAATCATGAAATCATGGCCTGAACTGAAACAAGGAGTCAATTCTTCACCAACCCACTGAGCCACCCAGGAGCCCTGAAGAAAAATTCTTTCTTAAGAGAATGGAGACTTGCATCAAAGGACTCAGCTCCTAAAATTAGGTGAAAGGCTGAGAATTTCTAGTATAGCAGTTCTAGTCAAGCCAGGATTCAGCAATCCTCGATTTTTTTGGCTATAAAATTCAGATTGTACCCTCTGTCATTTTTTTAAGTCAAGGCACTACTGACATTGTGGGCAAGCCTCCACTCCTGTCATCACTGCCATTCTCTCAAAAAATAAACAAACAAACAAACAAACAAATAAAGAAAGAAATAAAATAAAATATAAAGAATTCTAAAAACTCAATTAAAAAATCCAGTTAGAAAATGGACAAAACAGATATGTAATCAAAGAGGCTATATGGATGGTAAATGAGCATATAAAAAGGTGTTCAACCATCATTAGCTATTAGGGAAATGGAATTAAAACTACAATGAGATATTAGTATATATCTATCAGAATAACTAAAGTGAAAAAAAAGTGACGATACTAAATGCTGGCAAAGCTGCAGAGAAACTAGATCTCTCATATATTGTAGGTAGGAATGAAAATGGCACACTCTTGAAAACAGTTTAGAAAGTTGCATACAAGTTGGGGCACCTAGGTGGCTCAGTCAGCTAAGCGTCCAACTTGGGCTCAGGTCATGATCTCACGGTCTGTGGGTTCGAGCCCCGCATGGGGCTCTGTGCTGACAGCTAGCTCGGTGCCTGGAGCCTGCTTCAGATTCTGTGTCTCCCTCTCTCTGACCCTCCCCTGCTCATGCTGTCTCTCTCTCTCTCCCTCTCTCCCTCCCTCTCCCTCTCTCTCCCTCAGAAATAAATAAAACATTTAAAAATTAAAAAAAAAAAAGAAAGTTGCATACAAGTCAAACATACCATATGACCAAGCAATTGCACTCCTGAGCATTAATCCCAGAGAAATGAACTTAAGTTCATACAAAAACCTGTATGTGAATTTTGTGCCAGCTTTATTTGGAAAGTGTAATACCAGAATCTGATAGAATGTTCTTCAACAAGTGAGTAAACTACAGTACATACATATCTCAGAAAGCTACTCAGCAACAACAACAAACCCAAAATATTGATACAGTGAACAACTTGCATGAACATCAGGGGATTTATGTAGCATAAAAATGTCAATCCCAAAAAGTTACATACCAGATGATTCCATGCAGATAACATCTGAGAAACTAAAAACTGTAGAAATACAGTATAAATAAATGACCGCCAGAATTTGGCAAATCTGGGGGTGGGTAAGGAGAAGGAGGCTGGAGGGAAGTGGGTACAATTATAAAGGGAAATACCAGGTATCCTGTGGCTTTGACTCTGTTCAGTATCTCAAGGGTGGTGGTAGACACACAATTTTATGTGTGTGGTAAAACTGCAGAACTGAACACACACACAAATAGACACAAAACTGGGGAAATATGAATAAGATTGGTGGATTGTATCAATGGCAGTATCTTGCTTGTGAAATTATAGTTTTGCAAAACTGTCCATTGGAGTAAACTGTGCAAAGTATATATCGGGTCTCTCTTAGCTCTTATACTTGCATGTGAATCTATAATCATCCCATTAACTTTTTTTGTTTTTTTAAAATGCTTATTTATTTATTTTGGGAGAGAGAGAGAATGCCCAGGGATGTGGGCGGGGGGGGGGGGGGGGGGGCGGGGAGGAGGGCGGTTGCAGAGAGAGAGGGAGAGAGAGAATCTCTGAGCACAGCACCTGACGCCAAGCTCCATCTCACAACCCTGAGATCCCAATCTGAGCTGAAACCAAGAGTCAGACGTTCAACTGACTGAGCCACCTGTGTGCCCCCCAATAAAAATTTTAATTTAAAAACTTGATTAAAAAGTTCATACCTACAGAAAAGACATATTATGAAAATTTTTACTTCCTTGACCAAATAAAGCAAAAAGAGTTTAACCTCCCAAGAAGATTGTCACAGGAATTCCTTAACTGAACTTACGCGGAGAAAAAGAATGTTTTCTACATCCCATAGTGAGCAGAAGAATGCTTAAAAGGTAAAACAGATGAGATGCATGAGTTCACAGTGGCCCCTGGAATCTCTCCAAGTTGTTTACTGTCAGTGAATCCTTTGCATGATGTCCTGTTTCCTTCCAGAGTGCCACTTCTTGTGTTACTCAAGGTCTGGAATTGCTAAATAGGGAATGATATATTTTTTTCTCCAAACATCTTTTCCCTGGATACATACTTCTGAAATTACTAATGTGATCATTTTGCAAAAATTTGTTCAACATCTCATAACTGCTCATCGTTGTAAGTAAAACACGTTTTTAAGAACGGTTTGTTTTCAAGATGCGATCAGAAGTGCAGATGTTAATGGCAAGGTTTATTTTTTAGATCGTATAGGAAACTTATTGTTGGAGCCTTTCCGTGTATTTCTAGGGCACTTTGGGCCCTCCCCCACCTGCCCAAAATAAAAGGTGCAAATCTTCCTATCAGTGCATTTTTTGAACTGACAGACTAAGCACCCAAGACCATGACTGAACTGAAGCACCACAGAGACATCTACTGGTTGATTTCTTTCCTTCTGGTCTGGCTTTTAAGGGATTATGTTGTGTCGCAAGGAATTGCCACTAATCAGGACCATTCAGCCTTGCATATGAGCACTATAATGTATGGCTATACTGAAAATTATATTGCCCCATAACCTGGGACAATTAATTGGAAGTCTGGAGGGAACGATGGGCTCACAGTCCAATCTTCTACTCACATGCACAACACTGGCTTTTACAGGGCTTCTGACAGCCAACATGGCAAAAAGCCAACCGTTAAATCTGGCAAGAAAGGCAGTGGGTGGGCACCACCAAGGCAATTCACAAATATGACCCAGCTGGAAAAACATGTACATGCCACTCTACCCTTTTCACAGATTATTTCCTGTAGCTCAGCCCACGGGCAGTAATTAGGAAAATAGATAAGGATTAGAAATACTTGTTTGGGACATTTTCTTAGAATCACATCCGAAGCTGAGCTGTGCCCTGGGAGGCACTGACCACCGGGACAGGAAGGGAGAGAGGTTTTGATGTGGCTGCCCCAGGATATGTGTACGTTTTGTAAACCTACTTTTACTTTTCTAGAATTTTTTTTAAATTTTGTTAATGTTTATTCAGTTTTAAGAGACAGAGCATGAGTGGGGGAGGGGCAGAGATAGAGAGGAAGACACAGAATCTGAAGCAGTTTCCAGGCTCTGAGCTGTCAGCACAGAGCCCGACTCAGGACTCTCACCCACAAACCGTAAGATCATGACCTGAGCCATAACTGACAGAGCCACCCAGGAGCCCTTACGTTTCTAGAATTTTTAGCTCTTGTTCTGTGCTTTTATATTTTACGGTCATCTTTGGATGCCTGGTTGGTAGGGGTCTCACTATAGAGAACATTTTACCTTAAATACTAATTGTGGGGAACAATGGCACGAGCTGAGCTGTTTAATAGTTGATTGCATTTTGATTTAATTATAGAATGAATTTGGAAAGTATGAGGGGATCCAGGGGCCTTAAGTCACAAGAGATCTAGATGTTTGAACCAGAATTATGATTTATCCCTGTGGCTGCTCTCCCTTCTTTCCTACATGAGGAAAAGGCATACGTTTACGTGAGAAACAGATGCCCTGTCTCACAGATTTCATACAAAATGTTCCTCCATTAGTATATAACAGAACTATACTGATCATCGATTTGCAGAAGAGGAATAAAGAAACACATTTCCTTTGGTTTATTAAAATCGATTTTTGGAATCGATCATTTTGTCAGAAGCATTAGCTATGAGAGAGGATTCCTATTACTTTCACTGATTAGGAAAGTGATGCATGCTCGTTGTAAACACTCAGATCTCTTATTAACCCATCATGATCCACAGAAAACTACCACCAAAAGCCTGCTGTATATTCTTTGGGTGTTTATATGCATATACAAACATGCACCTATATACACAGGGGTAAATATGAAAACATACCATAGTACTGTCACCTCTTTGCTGCTGCTTTTCTAAATTAATTGTGTTTCAGATATATTTCCCTTATATAGTACAGGTATGTCTACTGCATCCCTCTAAAATTCATTTCTATATTTATCCAGATATTAGGTCTCCCCTAAGATCCCCTTTGAAAGGACAGTGTTCTTTGACCCACAGTGGTAATCAGAGGGCTTGATTTTCCTGTTGAAGGTCTTTCCCCATTACTCTAGCTCAGCCATGGGCCCTTTTCTCTTGTTATCTGTGGTCTCTTATAAATTTTCCTCTAATCCAGTTAGTAGATGAGTAATCCCCTTCCCTTCTCATAACGTCATGATCCATTTCCCTCCTTGTCTTACAGAGGCGGTCAGCTAGTAGCAAATAAAGTACCTCCTATATTTCAAGCATTGCATAGACATGAGTCAGCAAAATAGACATGAGCCCTGCCCTCTGGAAGCTTTTAATGGTGTATATATTTCTTGATTAAAAGAATGTATGAAGCAATCGGGAAACAATGAAGCCTAGAAGAAATAAGGCCCAGGGTGTCAGCTAGTAAGTAGCAGAACTGCCATTGGAACCACTCTCATAATCCCCTGATTTGCATATTCATCTTCACTGATTTAAACTCTCGTCTCCTTGGGGAAAAAAATGCAAAAGGAGAGTTGCTTCTTTCTGATTTGATATCTCAAATCTGAATTTTCCTTCCAGAACCCCATGGGCTTTGGTCATATATTCAGTAAGGCTGGTGGCCGCTCAAGTCTCCAGAGAAACTGGAAAGAAGGGAAATATGGTGGGTAAGGTGAAGGACTATGAGAGTAGTAGAGCCCCCTGAAGTTTTATTTTTTAATAGGTATATTTTAAATGTGTTCCTTTAAGAATGCAGGATTCTTTCACTGTGGGCTACTTATATCAAGCACGTGTAACTCTTTTATAAAAAATATACATTAACTTCAGAAATAATTGCCTAAACCTAATTTTAAAATCTCACTTTTTGTGTTTCTATGTATTTAACTATTAGCAAGGTCAAGGGTATTCCCCTCTGCTTATATGCATTACTTATAGTTTACTTCTGTGATAAGGACATTCTTATCCTTCACCCACCTCTCTTTCTGTGAATCTAGAAGTATATTATTAATTTATAAGTACTCAGTATATGTAAAGAATAGTTTTTAAAGTTTCCTATATGTTGAAAAGAATTTTCCCAGTTTGTTGTTGACTTTGATTTATTTTGCCCTTTCTGTGTAGAAATTTAAGAACTTACGCTGTGCTATTTGCCAATATTTATCTTGATAGCTTCTGAGTTTTCATATGGGATACACAGTATCTGTATATAAATATACATTTCATTTTGTCTCTAATTTTTAGTGAAGAAAGATGACATAACACAGTCAGCATATTTTTACACCATAGCAATTAGAGTCCTTAGAAACTGCTCAGCAAATTTCACTTTAATTTCTTCCTTAAATTCATTTAGAGTTAACTGGGAGCAGAGCCTTAGACCTAAAGATTATAGAAAGAGCTTCCTGCAGGTCTAATGCACAGCACGGTGACTACAATAAATAACGCTGAAATGTATACTTGAAATCTGATGAGAGTGGATCTTAAGTGTTTTTGCGCGTGCGCGCGCGCGCACACACACACACACACACACACACACAATCGTAACTATGGGAAATAATGGATATATTAATTGCCTTGATAATCATTCCACAGTGTAGGCATACACCAAATCATCACATTGTACACCTTAAATATTTACAATTTTTATTCGTCAATCATACCTCAATAAAGCTGGGCAGGGGGAGAACTTACTATGCCCAAAGAGAAAATCAGCAAAAGCTAAAAGAAAACAAGGGGAGTGTGGAAATAGAGAATGTAAAAGATATTATTCTCTCCTACGTTCTCAGATAGACTTGTTTGTGTGATACACAAACGCAGCCTCTGTGTGTGACCAGTGACTCTCCCAGAGCATTCTGGGGTCTGTGTTGTCAGCCATTTTAATGGCTGATTAGCCCACAATTGATTGTATTAAGCGTGCAGTCATCCAAATTAGACTTTCAGTAATCTGACTGACCATGTTAGACATTGTGTAACAGAGATCCCTCAGGCTGATACTAAGGACGTAGAAAGGAGAAAAGAGGCTGTTCAGCAGCAACACAATCTTTCCTGGGATGAAACAGGTCAACAAATATGAATGGCAAAGGCCATTCAGGATGGAGACAGTCATGGAACAAGGATTTTGCTCAAAGCCCAGTTCCACCTGTTTCTACCTGTAAGACTTCAGACAAGTTATTTAAATCCTTAAGCCTTAGTGTCCTCCTAAGAGGAAATGGGCAAATTAATATCTCTATTTCAGAGTTGTTTTGATCAAATTAAGTAATAAGGTCAATACCACACCTAGATTACAACCAAATGTGAGGCAAATTCTTGCAAGCCTCCTTCACGAGCTTCTCCTTCTTTTCATGCTTCATAATCTCAAGGTCTCATAATTCTCCTATCAGTTCAAAAATTATTTCTGAGTGCTTATTTTTGCATAAGACACTATGTTATGGGCTATTAGACTAGTATATTCTTGAATAAAACATGAGTTTTACTTTAAAAAGCTTATAGATTAATTAGAGATAATGATAATCAAAGCAATATTCATCAAGAAATTATCTGTGCTAAATGCTTAATCACATAATTCTCACAGCTAACCTAAAAGCTGTATGCTTTCTTTATCCCCATTTTACAGGCTAATAAACAGAGTTAGGAAACATCGAAAGTCACACAAACTATACATGTCTGAACAAAAATTCAAACCCAGATGTCTATGAATTTAGAGCCCAGGTTTTTAATCAGGCTTAAGCACTATGTTGTATAAAAAGTAATAATATAACTACAATATGATAAATGGCCTGAGAAATACAGATAGATTTGCAGGGAAATTTATAGGAAGGGGTGGATACATTTGGCTGAAGAATCAGGGAAGACTGTATACAAAAGATATGGGAGATGTATCTTCAAAAGCCAAAATATATTAGTCTGTGCTCTGCCAAGGTAATATTTTTCCTTTCTGCAGAAATGATTTCAAATGATAGTGGGGACCTGGCCAATGACAAACAAACGTGAGTATAGTACAGCCTTCAAAGTTAAGTGCCCACTGCTGTGAAATAAATGTTCTTGTCTTAGGGCTCCAAATGGCAAGCCTGGGAAGTGGAAATTTTCCACAGAAGAGCAAACACTATTACATCCTTGACTAACCATTGGTGGGGGCCAATCTGTGATCTCTCTCAACATTTCATGGACTGTGTGTGTGCTGGTGGTGATGTGACAGACCAGCGACTGTGAGCAAATGCAAGTGCTGTTCCTAGAACCATACAAATAATCTCTTTAAAACCAGGATACCCTATCGCACACAGAATTATATTATCTATTCCAGGGGAAGGAGAAGGAAAAAGATTTCTCTAACCAGTTACAGGCAAATGCTTTTTGTGAAAACTATGTATCAACAAGATTTTTTTTTTGTCAATACCGTTAGAAACAAAACATCATGCATTACAAGTTTTTGGTTTTTTTAATGTAATACATCGCAAAGAGTAGGTCGTATCAAGCAACTGATAGAATATCAGTCCTATTTCTGCCTGAATAACTCCTATTCTATTCCTATTCCCCTCTGTGAGCTATAGATTTTTTTTAGGATCAGCCAGGCACCATGGCCTCTGATTTTCCTGTCCCCTGCTCGCCACCCCCCCATCACATCCTATGGATGTCTTAGTTAGACTTGCTAAAAATGGACCCTTAAAAGGGGTCAAGGTGAAAAATAGGTAAAATTCTTCTCTAATTGCCTGCCCTCCGATTCCTGAGGCCCTTAATCCTGCTGATTCGAAGCAGACAGTTGCTGCTGTTGACCACCTCCCACTGGCCTTAATGTCTGATCTCCCAGAAGGCCTTGCTTAGCCCTGCACCCTTCTCTTCTTCCATTTGTTAAATCTTTTATGTAGCTTTGCGTTCTCATGCTACTACTGTGCTTTTTTCCTGCAGCACAGATTTCCCACCCTACTTTAATGGTCCCCTCAGCCTGCCCTTGTAGGACAGCTGTGAATGGAGGGGCCAGCTGCTTCTCTGTCTGATGTTGAAATCACAGTTGACCTCAGTGCAAATAATAGCATTCCAGCTTACATGTTTATTAACTTCTATGTTGTGACATACGGTATGCATGGCATGGGCATCATCTTGCAAATACAGACTCCTAAGAAATGTCTTATTTTATTTAATTTGCATAAAATAAAACAAAAAAATAACATTTTATCCTAAGACGTTTTAGCACTTGGCTGCTGGGGAATTTAATCACATCCCTCCTGGCCTTCCTGCCTTTGTTTCTACAGTCAAAATCCGAAGGAAATTAGTGAGAAAGCTCTTACTTGTGGTTTAAACAAAATAATTTCACTGAGCATGAGAAGGTACACTATAAGATACAGGAAAAAAAAAAAAAAAAAAAAAACTCCAGGAACAGCTTCTTAGCCAGATTGATAACCATAGACACTAAGGCCCATTTCAGCAGAACACAGAGCAGAAAGTCAGCCGGTCCTAGATGTCAAGTGTAGATATTCAAACTGTATCATGAAGTCTTGCAAATTAGACCTAGGCCATTTTTGGAGAAGCAGATTACTGAGACCAATGTCCAGAGATTATGATTCTGTACGTCTACTGTTTCAACCAAGAATTAACATTATTAACTCGCCTTGTAGGTGATTTGTCCATGGGTCACAGATTGAGAAATGCAATTTTAGAGTAGGAGATTGAAACTAAGAAAGCTCTATCCTTGAAGATCAATCAAAAAGTGTTACAAGAAGGATCAGAGCTAGAGATAGAAGACAGTAAAAGTGCAAAAAAAAGAAGTTAGTCTACATGTGATGGGGATCTGAATGAGGCTGGCAGCTGAAGTGTGCCTAAAATTTCGTCTTCGACTAACAAGATCTAGATCTCTCCCCCCGTCACTGTTCTGCTGTTGCTATATTGGCAAATACACAGTCAGCCCTTCAGGGCTCAAGGGCATCCAGCTTCAGAGCTTCTCTACTACAATTTTACATGTAAAAATCTCCTTTTACATAATTTTATTCCAAGTCATCACTTTTATTCAGCAAGTTTCTTTTTTTTTTAATGGTTTTTTTTATTATTTATTTCGAGAGAGAGAGAGAGAGAGACAGCGTGAGCAGGGGAGGGTCAGAGAGAGAGGGAGTCACAGACTCTGAAACAGGCTCCAGGCTCTGAGCTGGCAGTCAGCACAGAGCCCGCCACAGGGCCCGAACCCACAAATCGCGAGATCATGACCTAAGCGAAAGTTGGACGCTCAACCGACTAAGCCACCCAGGCGCCCCTCAGCAAGTTTCTTTAAAAGGAAGAATAAAGCATTAGACCTACTCTCCTAAACTTGTAGCCTTTTGTTTCTTTTTTCTGTGCTTAAAAATGACACTTGCATCAGAACTAATTTTAGACTTCTAGAAAAGTTTTTGCAAAAATAGCACAGAGAGTTTCCAAACATCCCTTGCCCAGCTTGAAGCAGAAAAAAGACATCTGTGGAAAAACTGGTGAAGTTCCAACAAGGTCTTCCATTAAGAATATTGTATTCATGTTAGGGGCGCCTGGGTGGCTTAGTTGGTTGAGTGTCCGACTTTCGCTTGGGTCATGATCTCGCGGTTCGTGGGTTCGGGCCCCACGTCGGGCTCTGTGCTGACTGCCAGCTCAGAGCCTGGAGCCTGTTTCCGAGTCTGTGTCTCCCTCTCTCTCTGGCCCTCCCCTGCTCACGCTGTCTCTCTCTCTTTCTCCTAGAAATAAATAAAAATATATTTAAAAAAAAAGAATATTGTATTCATGTTAAATTCTGGTTTGCCACTCTTACACTTGTGGTTTCTTTTATGTTAATTAATGTAAACAAAAGCTATGGACAGGATGTAGGGTAACTTTGTGAACACTGCTTCTTCCTTTTGTTTTTTATTTTGAAAGAGAAGGCGCAAGTGAGCAAGGGGCAGAGAGAGAGAGAGATTGAATCTCACAAGGGGCAGAAAAAGAGAGGGAAAAAGAAGCAGAGATTGTGCTCGTCCAAAGTGGGGCTTGTGCTCACCTGAAGTGGGGCTCAATCTCACAAACCTTGAGATCATTGACCTGAGCCAAAGTCAGATGCTTAACCAACTGAGCTACCCAGGTTCCCTGCCTCTTTCTTGACAGAAACAAATGTTATTTCTGTGTATTAACTTTATGCTGTTATGTATATGTGTTCATTTTATCTTTATGCCAGGTATCGATGGAAATTGTGACTCCTTAAATAACTTACTTGTAAGATTATTAAAATAACCCCTATGATTAATGAGGTTTAAAATAGGAGGAAAAGAGGCACAGAGAACTTAAGGAACTTGTGTAAGATCACACGTGGTAATTAGAGTAGAGAGTCACTGAAATCCACTGTCTGGTTCTAGGGCCCTCAATCTGTACTATAGGACTGTCACATTATACTGTCTGTCACATCTATGTTAAAATCCATAAGATGCAATAATGCCCAACTGTAGAATTCTTCTAAGACCACGGTCTAATAGCACAGGGAGAAAAATGACATCTTTGTCTTTCACTTGTATAGTCATTGAGTCTCAATACTCCACAATAGATTGAAAATCCCAATAAACATTCTCTAAGTGAAGGGAAATTACAGTATTTCTTCTGAGATGTATTGAAAAATTATAATATAGTTATGATAAAATCCCTAGTCTGATATGTCAGGTCAGCAAATTTCTCAGGAAAGTTCTATTACACTGGAAAATCATAATCAATTATATGCTTCAACACGATTTAGTGGAGACAACACCAAAGTAATCCCTTTAATGTTGACAAATACCAGTATCTGTCGGGATCACTGTATTGGTGTTAGAAGCGGGGTGTCAGTCAAGGTCCTCAGCTTCAAGCAATGAAACTGACTCTAATGATCTTCTGCAGAAATAGGATGCATTAGCAGCATATTAGTGGCTCGCAGAATTCATGAGAGAATGGTAAAATATAAGAGGCCAAGGAGCAGAAAGGATGTCAACTTTTGGTAGGAGTAGCTTACACAGGGCCCCTTCTCCGGCAAATGTCTCCACGTACAACCTTCATTGTGAATGGTGGTTGTCCCTTCTTCCTTCTACCATTTGTCCATGATTTAGAGTCCCAGGGACAGTATGTGATTGACCAAGCATTGGTCGTTGATCATTGGCTGGTCTGCTTGGGTGATGGGGCCTGGACCTCCACAAAGAAGGTTACCAGGATGCAGAAAGGAGTTTAGTTTGACTGATGATGACAATGTCAATGTTAATTGTCAACGCCAGTTGCTAATGACAATGCCGATTGTTAATGACAATGCCAATTGTTAGTCACAAGGGGAATTTTACATTCATTTCTTAGAGAAGAAAAGAATCTAATGTCATGATATCTCTTCTGTCTGCAAGAAAAAATTGTTTTGTGGAAACACAGAAATGTTAGAATTTCAAAGGTATTCTGGAACCTTCTAACTGAAACACACACATCACACCAGAAATTCACTTATAATGATATGAGAGGAGTAAAGGACATTAAAACTCATTCATAATTGCTGCAATTAGCAACAGAGCAAAACCCAACAGACTTGGGTTCTAATCCACCCAACATCCCTGACCAGCTGTGTGACCTTCGACAGTTTGCTTCACCTCATGTGCCGTTTTACTCTGTTCTTTAAAATGGGAAAACTGATAGTACAAAACCACATGTTTGTGGAGAAGATGAATTAATATAGTTTATGCAAATCAATGAGAACTCTTCTTGGTCCATAACGAGCATTCAGTGACAGTTTTGTTATGTCATGATATAGTCACTGCCTTCATCGACATCATGGCCATCCAGGTGCAGTTCACGAACATCTGATGCAGGACCCATATCTCACAAGACCATGTGCTTCATTGCTATGCAGTTCTCATCAACAAGTTTTGTCCGTGAAGGGAGGAAAAAAGATCACACTGGCAATACTCATGAGGTTTCATGGTCTGCATCCTTCCATGCTGTCACCTGCACTCGTACACGGACATCCTTGACCAAAAGGTGTCCTTTCCATCTGCATTTAATCCATTCCATCCATACATTCATTCTATTCAATAGATGATGGTGGAGTGATATTCAGTGAAAAATGTTGACCAGCAATGCACACACATATTCTATGTTATACTATAAACAGGGAGGACTTAAAAAGTATTTTTTAATAATGGTAGAATATAGGGGCGCCTGAGTGGCTCAGTCGGTTAAAGCATCTGACTTCAGCTCCGGTTATGATCTCACGGTTCATGGGTTCGAGCCCCGTATCGGGCTATGTGTTGACAGCCAGCTCAGAGCCTGGAGCCGGCTTCAGATTCTGTATCTCCCTCTCTCTCTGATCCTTCCCTGCTCATGCTGTCTCCCTCTCTCTCTTAGAAATAAATAAAACATTAAAAATTAAAAAAAAAATAATGGTAGAATATAAACTGATATTTTGTTCCTGAGACTAATGAAGCAACATTTTATAGAATTAATGCTATCGATTTTATGCTAAAATGTTCTAGGGTACTTCCCTAAAATAGCTTATTTATAGTAAGTCATATGCTTTCCAGACTAAGCTATTTTGTAAGAAATCATGTTCTTGTTATTAACACTTCTACACTTCACAACAATAGCAAACCACTTCTTCTGAATAGCAAAATTTAAATTTTTTGATTAATGAGAAATACATGTTATGGAATTTTAAATTAGTTTTGAGAACATTATGTTTTTCAACAAAGGAGAGCAATTATAAAGTGTTTGGGCAATTTCTAATGTATTTCTTTCCTAATCAAAAAAATGAGTTATTTAATGCAACAGTAAACAATTTTAGAATTTGTTGGCTCTGTCATGTTCTGATTTATAAAACTTGACATTGAAATTATATACATTCAATAGCATTATAAAAAAACAATAAAAAGCAACAAGCCTTTTTTGTTAAACAAGATTTTTAGAAGTTTTGTTCACAACAAACCACCCACTAGATGGCACTAAACAATTGCCAATTTTTTTTTTTTAAATAATGCCATTTTAGGTATACTAAACCAAGGTATAGAAAACCAAGAGTCCTATTAATTGATGGGACAGTTGTTTCACACAGACCTAGTCTCAAAGTCCCTAAATTACATGTAAGGTGATATTTAAAGTACAACTGGGAGATATTTACTCAAGAAATATTACTGCCGACAGTCATTCGATATAAATGAGAAAAGTAGCTTGATATTAAGAATTCCACACAAATACTAAAATATAAGTGATTCTTATGATTAAACTGTACTCATTTGAATTCCACCAAAGATTTCACTAGTGAGGGCCTGGAGCTTCTCAGTTTTTATTTAAAAAACACAGTTAACTAAATAACAGTAACAAAAGACTAATAGAAAGGAACTCCAGGAGCAAGAGTTTATACATAACGTGAACTGATCATTATAATTACTCTTGACTGAGGGCTGATAGGTAGAAGGTGAATATCAAGATACTTTCACTTATGGATGTCCTGTCATTTAATCTGATCTTTGTCCAAGGTACTAAAGTTATAACTCAGTTCATAAAATTAGAAAGATTAAATTATATCTACATAAAGCCAAGACTTCAGATGAAAGCTCATCTGAATGACCTGGATACTCGCCAGCGTGGAGATATGTGTCATCCTACTGAAATATTCCATTCTCATTTGGCAGTTGGTCTACACTAAGTCACAAAATGCAGAGTCAAACACTAGATGGCTTTGAATGCAGTGCACTTTGCTGCCTTGCCCCCATTTTGTTGCATGCAGATGGGATAAAGTTAACGGTATTAGCTTTAATGTCGCTTCATTTTGCCCCCAGCATTTCTTGTAAGGTTTTAGCTCCCTGAAACGTGTACCCTCCTCAGGGATTTATGAAGATCTCGGGAGTCTGTTGTCTCTTTGGTAACTATAGTGCTTCTCTACATTTTTATTTCTCCTCTATGTTAGCTCCATCTCTGCTGGGCACCTAGGGGGTCCCCCAGACATCCCTGCTACTTCTACCATGTGCCAGCCTGTGTACTAGGCACCGTAGTTCACGGTTACAACTGAGCCACCGAGGCCGTAGAAACACAAAGGCGGGGTTAACTCCTGGGGACACAATGGTGACCGGGACAAACATTCTATTCTTCTCATAGAATATACTGTCAGTTCTCATTTGTTTCTCTGTCTCTCTTGCTATCTTCTCTACAAATTGTAAACAAAATTTCTAAGAGCGCAGTACTTCCATTAAATTCTTTCATTTATATCGCAAACAGAAAAAACAATTAAGGGGTAAATGGTGTGTTCCGGATCTAGATTTATGATGTGACTATTTATATAATTTTTCCTGTGCTTTTCTAATTAATATATAAAAGTGCATTTATTCATAGTAGAAATTTAAGGAAGTCCCTTAAAAATACAAAGAAGAACATTAATGGTACTCACAATTCCACCTCACAGTGATAATTGCTGTTCATATTTGATAAACAGCCTTAAGTTCTATGCATATATTTTCATATTGTAAACATAGGTATTGTTTATTCATATTTGTATATTTCCACCCCAGATCAGTCTGAATTTGTGGGGGGTACAATCATTAAATGTTTTTTTTTTCCCGTTTTTGACCATTTCAACAATGCTCACAAATCTTTCTTCACTCAACACACACAAAGGTCCTATCCTGTACTGAGTTCCATCCGGTCCCCCAGAGCCCACCTGCCTGCCACGTGAAACTGTGTAACCTCAGGAAAGAAGATGAAATCTGTTTCTCAGTTCCCTTACTACAAAATCATGATAGAAAGAGTTACTTTATAGGCTGTCGTGACTTGAATGAATTAACACGGATAAAGCAATTCGAATAAAGGCCCGCTACTAAACAAGCAAATCTCACTTGTCATTGTGGGAATTTTCTCCCACTTAAGCTCAGATCTCAAGTTTCCCCTTCTGGAAATTGCTGGATGTCGCAGTTTCTCTGGGTGACACCTCCTGGTGGCAGGTGCCACTCTAAAAAGACGCTCTGTACTCATTAACAGTCACTGCCCTTTCTCCCTCCCCATGCTCCCAGCCCCAAGGAACAATTCATCTACTTTCTGTCTTTATAGAATTGTCTATTCTGAGGATGTAGAGCCTTGGAGCCATGCAAAACAGCTCTTTTGCATTATTCTTTAAAAAAATAAACAAGAGGGCGTGCCTGGATGGCTCAGTCGGTTAAGTGACCGATTCTTAATTTCAGATCAGGTCATGATCTCCCAGTTTGTGAGTTCTAGCACCACGTCAGACTCTGTGCTGACAGCACAGATCCTGCTTGGGATTCTCTCTCTCTCTCTCTCTCTCTTTCTCTCTGCTCCTCCCCACTTGCACTCTCTCTGTCTCTCAAAATAAATAAAAACTTAAAAAAAAGAGAGAGAGAGAGACACTTGGACGTGTTATCCAGGAACTATCACTGCAGCTCCAGTTGATGAGAAAAAGAGCTGATCAAAGGCAGTCACAGCCAGTGGCACAGCAGTGCACTCTGCCTTACACATCACTGGGTATTTTGTATTTTTATAGCGTTGACAACTTTAGATCTTGTATCTTTCACACTCTAATATAGGTATTACTCACAGCCCTTCCTGAAGATGTAACACTTTGTTGAACACACTCGGGCAAAAATCACAAAATGCTACCAGCATAGTTGGATTTTAACTAGGATTATTGAGTGTTTCAGGCTTGTGAAGGATACTAATTATGGAATAAGGAAATGGGATCATTCGGTCCCACCAAAGACTGTTCTTACCTTCTGCCATGAAAATCTGTTGGATGCAGTATTTGATGTTCCTTCTTTGGTCTTCCAGTGCCTTGGCTGTGAAGTAGAGGAAATAATCTCACTAAAGGAAGGGAAGAACAGGGAAGCTTTTACAAGCCAGGTTCTAAGCGAAGCAGAACTTAGTCTATTCAGTTCTCGTCTAATCCCTTTCCCATTGCCCCTCTGCTCCAATTTTAGGATTTGACTCCGTGGCAGGTTTAGATAAAATATAATGCCAGGGATTCTCTTCCCATAAGATTTCAAGTTTAAAAAGTACATTTAGAAGAGTACACAAAACATAAATGTGCAGGTCAGTGAATTATCACAAAACAGACTGTAACCTCCCAGACCAAGAAGTAGAATATTACCAGCCTCTCTGAAGTTCTGTCTTGTGGTTTTTCCAAATTGCTATTCCCTTTTCTCTCCCAAGGATAACTACTTGGCTGAGCTCAATTCCCTAGAAAATAGAATGAGAAGCAAAGATGAAGTGTTGAAGCCTTATCTGGCAGTACAAACCTCAAGGCAATAGGAGTGAGGGAAAAGGGAAGGAAGGATGGAAAAAAGGAGGGTAAACATAAGGTGGTGTATCACTAAGCTTGCCACAGCTTGCCTCCATAATGGCCTACGTGGTCGCTCAGACACATGGAATATTTCCATACCTTCTGTGTGACTAGAATGCCTGAGCTTCTTGATGGATACCACAGAGGATAGCCAAGCATGAACCCATTACCTGTGTACCATCCAAGATGTCCTGCTTCTGGACAAAGGGACTGCAGTAGCAAGAGACTGGTAATGGTGAGATGCTGGTGGTGAAACACAGTTGGAACCCACAACTCCCATGCCAAACATTTGCCAAATATTTCCAGACATGACAAGATTATACTTCTCCTCCTCATCCTGGGAGGGTGAGTTATAAGCCTTGTTCAGGCCCATGAGTTGTGAGCAGAAGTTACAGATCTCACTTCCATTCCGGAACATTCATTGCAGGGGTCATACCCACCAGGACTTTCTGCAATGGAGATCATGTTTGATACCATTAGCGAGAGTCAGTGAGCAGATATGGAGTAGAAGCCCTATCTTCTGTGCAAGATATGTGTGATAGACATATACCAGGAGCAGAAAAAAGAAACAAAAAGCAAAAAAACTTTCTCATTTTAAGCCACTAATTTTCTAGGGTTGTTGGTACTGCAGCACCACCTGGCCTGCCCCAGCTGATACCACGTGGAATACTGTGATGTTCCCTACAGTCATTCCTGTATCCAATAAGGGAGCCAACATGTGGACACTTGCCAAGAATAATTAATTATTATTACTAATTAATGCAATCTAGACAAGAATAATCACAAGCTATGCCATTTCATACCCAGTGAAATAAATATTTGTTGCCACCACCACCCATTCCCCACGTTCCCTCCAGTATCTAAAAACCTAGAAGAAGGAGAGTAAGTGATACAAGAGAATTGACTATAGATTCCTCTCCCTTTCATTTTCCTGGAGCCATGGATCAAATCTGAGCTGAAAAAAGATTAAATCAGGTTTTTTTTTTTAAACAGAATTGTTCTATTTCAGAGAGTGATCAGAAATCCACAGGTCATCTAAAGTGTCTTTAAAGCAATAGAAAGAAGAGATTCCAACAGAGCATGACCCTAGATGGTAATTCTTATTCCTAATATACTTGTTTAGTAAATGAGTCACATTAACAAAGGCTAGCGTCATCCAAGGATATTCTGGAACTCAGAACTTATAAAAAGACTGATTTCAACCTGACTCATTGTTGTTAGGAGGAAGTGTTCCCCAGGCCATATACACTATGACTTGTCTATGCCTCGTTCATATTATGATAGGCACAGATATATTAACCGTAATACTTCGCTTTCGTCTATTGTCAGGCACTAATTGATTAAATTTGATGAATAGAAATCTTTCAAAAATACTTTTCCAAAAGTAGTAGTAATTATGGAATAATTTTTGCATTGACCTTGTGGCTTTGTGACAACAAAACCACCACCTTCTCCTTCCACAGAAAGGAGATACAGACAATATACACAATTATATATAAAATATTATACTATATATTAATATAATGTATCATATTAATGCATTAGAGAAATATATTTGTTATATATAAAACATTTTTTGAGATATAATTGACACATCACTCAAGTGATCCATTTAAAATTACACTTCAGAGAAGGACAAATACAATATGTTTGCACGTATACGAGGATTAGGAGGAACTTAACGAAGGACCATGGGGGAGAAGAAGAGGAAAAATAGTGGGGGAGAGGGAAGGAGGCAAACCATGAGAGACTCTTGAATGCCGAGAACAAACTGAGGGCAGATGGGGTGGGAGGAGGGCGCTTGTGGGGATGAGCACTGTGTGTTATATGGAAACCAACTTGACAATAAACTATTTAAAAAAATAAAATAAAATAAACACTTCAATGGTTTTTAGTATATTCCCAAAGTTATGTAACCTAGTTCAGAATCTACTTCAGAACCTTTCCACTGCTCTAATAAGAAGCCCTATACTCGTCAGCAATCCCTACCCCTTATGACCCCCAACTTTTCCAGCCCTAAGAGCAATTATTTTTTTTTAAATAGTTTATTGTCAAATTAGTTTCTACATAACACTCAGTGCTCATCCCCAAAGTGCCCTCCTCCATGCCCATCCCCCCCTCCCCCCCACATCCATCAGTCCTCAGTTTTTGTCAGCATTCAAGAGTCTCTCATGGTTTGCCTCTCTCCCTTTCCCCCACCATTTCCGCCCTTCTTCTCCCCCTTGTTCCTCCGTCAAGTTCCTCCTAATCCTCCTATACGTGCAAACATATGATATTTGTCCTTCTCTGCCTGACTTATTTCGTAAGAGCAATTATTTTAATTTACTTTCTGTCTTTATAGAATTGCCTGTCCTCTGGACATTTAATAGAAGTAGAATCATAAAATATGATCCTTTTGTAAGTGACTTCTTTCACTTCGCATAATATTTTCAAGGTGTATCCATGATGGAGCGTGAATTAGAGCTGCACTTATATTCATTGCCAAGTAACATTCCTCCACATGGCTCTTTCAAATTCTATGTTTTCATTCATCCATTGATGAGCATTGAGGCTGTTTCCATCTTGGGCTATTCTGAATAACGCTGCTTTGAATGATACACAAGTTTTTGTTTGGACACGTTTTCATTTCTCTTGGGTTTATACCTCAGGGTGGGATTTCAGGTCATGGGGTAACTCTATGTTTCCCCTTTTCAGAAACTTCCAGACTATCTTCTAGGCATCTGCATCATTTCACATTCTCACCAGCAGTGTAGGAGGATTCTGATTTCAATGCTGCCGTTTAATGAAGAAAAAACACAGAGGTGCTGCAGGTGTATTTATTAACTCCTGTAAATGAGGCAAGCTTTTTCTACTTGCAATGAGAGAAGGTACTGGAATTCTCTCAGTTCATCAAGACAACGATGGCACCATCCTAAAGTTCCTAGATTGCTATCAGGGAGCCGTTTAGATCCTAAAACACTCTGGCTCAGATGCAGGAAAAAATGAACGCCTTCACCTGTGTTCATCTGTTAACTTAATTTCAACTTCTATTCAACCACTTTGGTTAAAGAAGAACTATTTTTATGTGGATAACAGTTATCATCGGAATTTGCATAATGGCAAAAATATCAAGCGACGCATCCGAAGATGTGACTTCCCTTTGAAGTTAAAACTAGAAGAAAACATAAAGTTCAAAGCAGAAAAAAATATGGGAGTCTTAATGCATGAAGTATCACTCTCCCCAGTACCTAATTCCTAATGGCTCCTGTGCCACTTTGAAAAGGAGCTTAATCAAGTGTCAGTAATGATTTTACACCCTTTAAGGGAGAGAATCAAATACAGCATCCTAAGTGCCAAGACATTAGAAATCAATATAAAAGAAGATATCTGTGTATTGTAGAAATGGTTATGAAAATTACAAGTTCATTTATCAAAAAAGATTACCTGTTCATGAGTCCTAATGAGAGATCCCATTTGGTGAGCATTTGGCTAATAACTCAGCAGCTGCGGAGCATTATAACTTAATCTAATTATTTCCAAAGAGATGCGATCTATCTGCTACAAACAAAAACACATGCGGAGAAAGAAATAGGTCTCCATGTTTCTAACTATTCCAAATGAACCACAGAATGTAGAAAAACAATATTTACCGAAGAGTCACCTGTATTCCCTGTGTAATGCTAAGTCCGCACTATCAGTGACAAAGCATCCTGGATAATGGAAGCAATTACGCAGATAATTAAAGGGAAAGCGATCACTTGACGCCCCCCCCTTTTTTCCTCTGTATTCCTCCAATTATCAGAAAATTAGCATGAAGCATTTTTTTCTTTTAAAAAGTGAACTATGTGAGTAATTGTTTTAATATCCTGCTTGATTTTAATAGAAAGTCTTATCAAGTGAGAATTCAATTATGAGGATTTGTTTACTACCCAAAATGGCTCATTTCAGGATTGATGAAGTGCCTATCCCTTCATGGGTAGAAAATGAGATCAAGAGTGTCTACCTTGGTGGAAATCATCTGGGCCTGGAGATGCAGCCCTGCTAATAGCCGAATGTTTGTTTATTGATTATGTCCTAGATCAAAAATAAAAGCTATGAAAACCAGTTTGGGGACAAATGGAACAATTTAAAGATGGATTGTATGGTAGATGATGTTATGGCAGTATTTTTAAATATCCTTGAGTAAAGTAATGATATTGTGTTTATCTTCTTGGAGAGGCCGGCTGAAATATCAAGGGTAAAGGGTCAGGATGTTTATAACTTATTTTCAAATGGTTCAGCCAAAAAAAGCCTGAATATAAAGCAAATGCAATAAAATGACGACGATAGGGGATTCTAGGTCAAGAAAAATAGGTGTTGCATCTTTGCAGGTTTGTAATTTTTCAAAATAAATATAACTTGGGGAAGACATGAAGAGGAGGTAAGCTTGCTGCCTGTGAGAATCTAAATCCTTTCTATCTGGACTTAAATGCTACATGTATCTACGTGTATGGTGTACGCATGTTATCCTATTCCCTATCCCATGGTGAACTGTCTCTCTGAATGACTATAACACGTTGTGGCTATCCACTGAATTAGCAATCAGTCATGTTCTGTTCTCAATAAACATCTGTTAATTCAATTGATTGATGTGGGTTTGACGCTCAAGCCATCAGTCACTAACAGATTTTGTAAGAGCGGATAATAACAACAATATCACAGAGGCAGCTGCTATTTATCATATGTTCAGTGTATGCCTGGCATAGGGCTAAATATTTCACAGAAAGCACATCACATTTCACTTGACTTTTGATGCAGAATCCTGGACTGACAATCCATGAAACAAAACCCTGGTTTTCTTTGGTGAAGCAGTTCTCAGCGTGCCATGATATTAAAAAAAGAGTGAAAACTGGGATGCTTTCTTTCCATAGTGGCTCTCTTGTATATGGTGATTTCACTTTCGAGGTAAGGTGCAGCATAACTGCCCTGAGGCAGTCAACACATGGATCCATTAGGGTGCTGGGCCAGAAGGTCTGTAGATCCTGAATTTGCCCAGCAACCTGCTGATACTTTTTCAAAATGTCCTTGTTAATGGGTAAGATCAATCAACAGAAAGAAGCCTGAGGTCTCTTTCCAAGATGGAAGATTGTCTTCCCCATCTATGTAAAGCTAATGATATCCCATGTTTTTTATAATAAGTGTCCTTGACTCATGACATTGAGGGAAGAATCCTTCAGGTAACACATTGGGCATAAAACTGTGAGAAGTCTAAGGAGACCATTACACACCTAGCTACTGGCAAGACCATTTGTCACAGCAGCACTGAGGCTAACCTAGGGTGGGATACATTTAAGAAAATCATTGAGGGGCGCCTGGGTGGCTTAGTCGGTTAAGCGTCCGACTTTCGCTTAGGTCATGATCTCGCGGTTCATGGGTTGAGCCCCACGTCGGGCTCTGTGCTGACTGCCAGCTCGGAGCCTGGAGCCTGTTTCAGTCTGTGACTCCCTCTCTCTGACCCTCCCCTGCTCACGCTGTCTCTCTCTCCCTCTCTCTCCTAGAAATAAATAAAAATATTTTTAAAAATTTAAAAAAAAAAGAAAATCATTGAAATGAATGCTGTAGATATGGGAAGTCAGAGGCACATTTAAAAAAAGAATAAAGGCTTAATATCTTTTATGTAAGATGTTATCTTTGGGTAATTAAATAAGATTAACAGTAACTAAAACAAGTGATAATTTTCTATCGGTAAATTATCATGATGTATTGTTGAATGATCTAACTCATGGAAGAGACAATGTATTTATTCAGATTTCTGAATGATTAACTCTAATCAGTGGAGTTTATATAAAAGACTAAGCGGGGCGCCTGGGTGGCTTAGTCGGTTGAGCGTCCGACTTTCGCTTAGGTCATGATCTCGCGGTTCGTGGGTTCGAGCCCCGCGTCGGGCTATGTGCTGGCTGCCAGCTCAGAGCCTGGAGCCTGTTTCAGTCTGTGACTCCCTCTCTCTCTGACCCTCCCCTGCTCATGCTGTCTCTCTCTCTCTCTCCCTCCCCTAGAAATAAATAAAAAAAAAACATTAAAAAATTAAAAAAAAATGAACTGTAGAAAGTAAGATACTAAGTTGGGGTAGGGTAGGGTACAGGTAGGGGTAGAGATGAAATAAGAATGGCAGAAAGATGCTAAGTGTTGAAACTAAGAGGCCTATGAGGTCTAATATTCTATCTTGTTGACTTTCTGAATACTTGATATTTTTTCATAATTAGAAGTTATTATACGTAAATAAATAAATTGCTGTGTACCAGCCTTCTGGAAGAAATACCACTTTTGGTTGTTTATTAAGTGTTGCTGCTATTGTTAAGAAGGTTGACAAAGATAATGATGATGATACTATTCTACCTACTTAATATATATCTTATACCAGGTACTATGTTCATTCTCCTATAAAGGGTAAGTCAAGTACAATTGCTGCCTTCATCAAGTTTATAGGATATAGAGAAGATTAATAAGGAAATATAACATGCAATACAAGTTCAGATAACCATAAACTATAGTGAATGTTATAAAAGAAAAAAAGGGTGCTGTAATACAGAAAACAGGTTTAATCTTTATTGAGCACTGACCATGTAATAGACATT